>NC_064890.1:33930294-34235294 GCF_929443795.1 Astur gentilis | reverse complement strand
AATTGGAACCTGCCTTCAGCTCATGGCACTGGAAGGCTTTTTGATGGGATGAAGCTGACAGCCCAGTTCCTGCCTGGCAGACATTCACATGAGACAAGACTGAAGTCATATAGATAAGCGCTTAAACATTCAGGTATCTTGGGCTCTGGAAACAACGGAGGAGAGCACTGTTGGTAAGAAATTGGTACACAGAAGTAAATACATCTTTTTGGTTATTCATATTGGGAACAACCAGAAAAACTTTTTTTTTCCATAGGCTGGTGAACAAAAAATTGCCAGAGGAATTTTAATAAAGGCTAATGGTTTTCTGTGACAGCTCTAGTTCATAAATAGAAACAATTTCCAGAAATGAAGTTATTTATTTTCAGTAAAGGAGTATTTAATCTTGAAAGACTTTTCCAATCCTGCTTTTACTGGATATTACTGGATTACTATCCCTTCCTGTGAAAAACAGGGGAATTTTACAGACCTATAGATCATGTGCAGCGAAACTGTGACACACATGGCATGGTGCCCTACACATGTCAAAGAGTTATGTCTGGGAAAAACAAAATAAAACACAACAACAAAAAAGGCTTGTACCACGTAGGGCAGACTTTCCCAGAAACTACTACTCAAATGCAAAATACCATTTTGGAGATTATTTAGCAGGACCCTTGCCTCAGTCTGTCAGTGTGCCCCACTGAAGCCACTAAGAGAAATTAGGGTGCATAGATCTGAGCTCCATTCTTTTTGCTTGCAGAAATCCTGCTTTCCTTGGGTCAGTGTGCTCGGTCAGGCTGCCCGGTCCTTATGTTGCTCGTAGCAATAAAAGCTTTGTCCGGCAGTCAGCAGCCATGCAAGATTCCCCACCTACTCTCCTGCTGGACCATAACCCTTACTGCAGCTTTGCAGACCTTTTCTTCTCTTCCCCCCGCCCCCCAAATTGTTTGTGAAGCATTTATGCTTGTTTCCTAAGAAGCAGGATATTTGGGTTTTTTTGCTTCAATCTGTTATTGTTTACCATGATAATGAAAGGTTCCTTTGTGAGCAGAAAAATTGCCACAACATAGCAAAACTCTGATAGCTAAATAGAGATTTTCTTTAGGAAATTATAAGGCCCAGTTCTCCAAAAGCCTAACTAATATGAATGGTCATCTTGACTTTAGTGGTGCTCAGGTACCATGATCAGCATGGCATATAACCTTTCAGCTAGCTGGAGCAGGTAGGCTCGAACCTTTCAAGAATACCACACTGAAATACTACTATTTTCTTCAGTAACACCTTGGCTAGACCTACACAAAAGATGGTCCCTGAATTGTGCAGGCAAAGTGCTCAATTACAAATATCAAACTGGCAGTTGCAGCATTCTTTCTTTGAACATAGATTACAGTCATTTCACCGGCAGAAAGAGAAAACATGTTGTCCTTGGATAAATGAATGGCTATATTCAACAACAATACTGTTTTATTTAATTGTTTGTTGTTAAGCAAAATGTGGCCAAACCTCTGTTTCTTGTGCACCATTTGCAAAGCATGTCCAGCTCAGACCACACTGTCCTCTTTACTCTGAATTTAGATTCTTTTTCTGTTATTCTACTAGCAGCCTTGCTTCTCTCTCTGAAAAAAATAAAACCTCCATGATGTTATGATGGTGTGCAGTGAAGAGAAACTGCCACAGGAAACCAGTCCAGTACTTTCTATGCAGTGTTACCTGAGCAGGAATTTGCTTGACAAACGGACCACGTAATTGTATTGTAAATGTTGGGTTGAGACCTAGCTGTCAAGGTTTTACTTCTTTCACAACTGCAGAAGCTATTCGTGTTTTTCTTTGCCTTGAAATTTCATTATACTACCTAACACTTCAGTTAGGAAGTGCAAGAGTCATGCAAGTCAGCCATTTGGGACCTAACCAAATTGTGAACCTTCACCTCTTGTGGGTAAAATGCTTCTGAATGCAGTAATCCACTTCATGTGCTCCCCTGCATTACGTTACAAAGTTTAAAAGAAATTAATCATGTCAACAAGTGGGCAAATAGTCTTTTTTTCATACATACTCCCCCACTTGATTCTCTGCTTTTTTGGGGGGGAAACAATTATTTCTAATGTTTAAGGAACAACGTTCAAAAAAACAAATGAATTTGTTCTTTTCAAAGGAAGCATGAAGAGGGTGTGCGCCCTCTGATAATATGATGGTGACTGATTTCTCTTTTAATAGCATTATCTGCATGTGTCTTATTGTAGGGCCCTTCTAGTACAGTAAAGAAACTAGTACAGTAATTGAAACATATGTAGGGAATAGAAAAAGACTGTCCATCTGTCCCAGTTATTTTGAGACAGACTCACCTGTGCTGGAGCAGTGCAGCAGCATGCTGTACCCTCTGACCTGAAGATGTTAAAGCTTTGGAAACTGTGGCAGCAGCTGTAAGGGAAATAAAGAAAACTGTGACCCTCTCACCTTCTTTAAACTACTTAAATCTATGAATTGGTAGAAGGACATTTAATAAGCTAGTCTTTTGCTAAAAATACAGCCTGAAACTATGATCTGTGAGAGGATCACAGTGCTCTGACCATAGAAATAGCTGGTACTTTTGAGCACTACATGGATTTCAGCTGGTTAATCCAATATTGAAAAACATTCCTTAAAACAATTACACAAGTCTCTAACACCATCACTTTCTGAAGAGGACAAAGGTACACAATAGAAGTTGTGTGAAATACCCAAGACATTCAGAAAACACCTTGCTCTGTTTTTTATATCACCAGATGCCTGAAGTATCAACACTGCTGTAAATCATACCAAGGTATAGAAGACGATGCTGGACAGACTATTGGATAACCTCTGTATTTCACATCAGCAGAGTTGTAAATATGATTTATACTTAGGAATATAAGTCATCTTCTGAGAAATCACTGTATGTTTTATATACTGCCTTCTGAATCCTTTGTATCAGAGTGGGAGCAGTAGATCCTGCTACTGTCTAATTAAATGTGAATTACAAGTTCCATTATATAAGCTCTTTCACACACTCCACTTTATTCCCAGTATGTCACAGAGGTGAAAAAAAATCCAAACTATGAAAATGAAATTTCCAAGTAAAATCCTGTAGGATTGAAGTTTTCCATGTGTGGTTTCTGCAGGGAGAAGCATAGTTTTAAAAGTTTGAGTCATATCCATATAGCTAGCTTTCGACATGTGTTAAAATCATGCACGAAAGTCAGGGTGCATGCTGCAGTAAGATTTTGCTCACATCTGCAACATAACTTGACAGGGAATCAATTTCTTTTCACACTTCAACATTTCACTTCTTTTTTTTGCAACTTGTTGAGAACTAATGCCAAGCCAGATTTGACGGAAATGACTTCAGCCATTTGAAATTGAGCTCTTGAAGCTTTTTATGGAACTGGATAGAAAGAATGCTAATTCCATCTGTGTTTGCTCAGAATGATGGTGATTCCTAAGCACAGCAGAGTTTCCTGGTGAATGGTTAAGTTCAGCCGAGAGTGCTGTGAAATGCTTTAGCTAAATCTAGACTTCTCAAAAGCCTGACTAACCTGGCAAAGTTTATATTGCTTTCAGGATGTCAGGACTGCAAAAAAAAAACACCAAAAAAACCCCAGCAGGAGGTAGGAAGAGAAGTTAGTGTCAAGGCAAACTGCCTCCTCAGAAATTAAAATGGCAACAACAGGGTGCCCCAAATCTTCTACTGTTGTGGGCTGGGTGCCAGTTTTGCTCCTCCCTCGTAAGGCAGCTGTGGCTTACAAGGTTTGGGAGGCTTGCAAGTGGTTTGTGTGGGCAGCTACAGCGGAAGCCCATATCCAACACAAGCCCACCCAGGCTCTCCTTGAGGCTGCCCCTTGCTGCTGCATGCAGAGCAAGACAGCGGTGTAGTTTCCTACTCTGTTTTCTGAACACTGCCTATGTCTCCCCATGCACAGAAAATATTTCCAAGCCAAAAAGAGAAAATACTGAGCTGTGACAGGACCCCAGCCTGGCCAGAGTGCACAAGTCTAATTTTCCTCTCCTTCCACACCCTGCCCTTTCCTGGAAAGAGATACCGAAGGCTTCCCCAGGCTGCCTGTGGGAGATCCATTCATAAAGCGGTGTAGGCAACACTCGTCCAGCGAAAGTCTCCACAGTGCAAGTCACTGCAACATTTTTTGGTGTAAGCTATGCTTAAGTTAACTTATAACATGCCTCACATCATGCAGATGCCATAGTTTTTATTTGAACTGTGTCCTAAACTTCATGGTACAAAAAGCAGCATGTGCAAGCCAGAATAGTTTGGGGATGGTACAAAAACATGGAAATAAACTTACAGTCAAAACTTAAATCCCTCCTACAGAGCTGTATCTTTGCTTCTAGTTTGCTGAGTACCTGTGCTACTTCTGTCACTGTTGTTCTGTGGTGTCTCTGGGTTGGAGCTAACCAGAGTGGTTTGCACCCAGGTTAGTATAACCTGACAGCGAGCTGCTTTCTCAGGCCAGGACATTCAGCCTCCCCATGTATGATCATCACCAAAATGTCAAGGGAGTGATTTTTGAGTGGGGAGGGGAAATTTAGAGCAGAAACTGCCTAAAAGTCTCCAGCAGCTCTGCAGTGATGACATTGCCCAGCCTGAGCTTGCCAAACTTGGGTGTTATTTTGAAGAACGTACGTTTGTAGACTGTTATCTACCATGCTCAGGTTAGATGAAACAGTGCGAGACTCCTATCTCCAAGGGTATGGAAAATGCATCTACCTTAGAAAATGGCAGATAATTATGTTATTAGAAGTGCATTTTGATGCCAAAGTCCAGGCCATTTTTTGCCAGAGAACTTCAGCATCAATCTCAAGAAGTGCATGTACACTCTGGTAGGATTTCTATATTATTCCCTTGGCTAGAATATGTCATTCCAAAGCTTACAAGCAGAAAAGTAGAGAGAGTATGGCATTATTTTTGCTGGAAAAGCAAAGCTGGAAATAATTAATAAGTGAGTTCAAATAGATGTCTCTAAAGTGTCATACACTGAATCCAGAAAAATTATGGCTTAGTAGAGCTGCCTTTAGCACGCTTAAGCAAAGAGAGCATTAGAAAAGACCTGTATTCAATTACCTCATCTCTGTCTCCTGCAAGTGTGCGTCTGTTTATCAAGATCCTCATTCCTGGCTGTATGGAAGAAAATGGCAGTAATACAGTTTGAGCATCTCAGGCTGCCAAAGACGTACATTGTTTGGGAGCATGGAGGCAGACGGCTCACGCCACATGAGGTCTTCACACCCAGAAATGGCAGGTGTGCTGAAGTTTTTGCATATGTGATTTTAATACAATGTAAAGAACATTTAAATGACTAATTTCTCAAATCAATTTTAGGCATTCTATCCATGCTGACTGGAGATGCCTTTGTGAAAACTCGTAGTCAGGAACAGTACAGTGTGAATTTGCCCTGGGCTAGGTAGGACTCCTCTGCTATTTACATGCTTCTTTTGAATTACAAGGCTTTTCAGCTGCTGCTGTCACAAGGTCCTGGAAAACACAACTTCTCCTGAGATACCTATGCTACCATTTTCCAACATAGCCTATGCAGGAAAATAAAGGAGCCTCCCCATTATCCTTTGGATACCTTGGAGTAATTTACTGCAGTGCAGACCTAAACCTTAGCTGCTTAAACTTTAAGCAGCTGTCTCAGCCAGGAAGGTTCTCCTTGTCCAAAAAGGGTTTGCAGAAAAATTACATGTATGTAAATCTGGCAAATAATGTAGATGCTGACTGAATCTGGTAGAGTGTAAAATAAGGAAATTAATAAAGAATTGTTTCTGTTATTTGGATTTTGCGGTTGACTGCTGCAGCTTATGACTAGCCATATATTTGGCAGCTTTAGAAGAAAGTCAGTAAAACGTCAACAAGTTAGTGAGAAATTACTGGAAAGAAAGTTAAGAGGAACATCTGATGGTTAATAATACATGCTTCCCGCTAAGCAATGGGAATGTTTGGAAGAAAAGTTTGAACTAATGGCAGGATTCGGCTTAACGTGAATTGCTACAGGGAAGGAGCTGCAAGGGAGAGATCCCCCAGCTCAAGGATGGAAATGCCATCTGAGAAAGGGCAAAGCTGATGTAGAAGAGGGATCATTAGGGAGACTGTGATTTAGTTGCACAGATCTCGTGCTTAGTATGTTAAATAAATTGTCTGCCTTAGCAGTAAGACTGTACCCGGGACTCCCAGTGGGGAAGGCACAACAGGGAGAGCTGAGCATTTCATGTACATTCCATGTACCCCATTTTTTAAGCTCTGCAACCCAAGAAGTGTATCTTCATGTTTTCCAATCACCCAATGCAAGCCAAGATATCCAGTCAAAGCAAACTTTCTTCTCCTTTAGTCTCGTTAAGGTAAAAGTAAACTAATAAATTGGCAAAATCCAAATACAGAGTAAGTCCCTTCCAAGTTTGCAGAACCAAATGGAATGAAAGCTTTTCACCATGTGAATACCAACTCTACTTACTGTCTGTATCCAGGTAATACACATGCAGTGACTTTCCAGGTCCTTGGCTAAGGATCTATTTGCCACCCATTTCCAGGCTGCATTCACTGGAAAGGATCTGGGTTTAGGGATGCCACTTGTTTTTACACTCAGATCAGCTTGTATTCCAGATCCAAACGAGGAACCTGTACTTTCTTGTACTGTGCTCTCCAGCTTTTGACAGGTAACACCTCTTGGGCCTGACTGTACCCAATTATCACATGCCCAGAGGACAAACAGAATTTGCTAGCTACTGCTCAGCAGGGCTACGGACACCTGTCCCAGAGACAAAGTGCTCAGAGGCTGCCCTCGTTTAGTGAGTTTATTCAGCTCTATGTACTCTACCACCCCTACTTAAGCTCACATGACCGGTTCTAGGTCAGCACTGGGAATCTCTTGAAAAATATTTTCTCACTGTCTTATTTAAAACCTGGACGAGTTCTCTGATATGGTTCATGGTGCTTTGTGGGTACAGCTATGAGAGCAGCGCCAGAACATGAGTGAGAGGCCACTGATAGATGAAGATGGGAGAGAGGAAGGGAACTGCTTAAACACACATTGCAATGAATGGGCTGAACCCTGGAACTACAGATGAAACCTGACACGACTCGTTAACCTATCATGTGGCAACCGATCACTCTCTTCCATGGCACAGAGCAAATTGTCAAATGCTACATGTGTTGGGCTTGTATTTCACAGAAATGTGCAACTTGCTAATCATACTTTACTGAACTACACAGCTGAGATGATTAACACAATAGTAGCCACTTTGGCACGAGAAATGGCTTTGGAGGAAACCAAACCCCAAGCCTGTCTTTGAAGGCTACTGTCTTTGAAGGCTACTGTCTTTGACAACCATCTTTTCCTTGGTGAATACCTTTTATTCATGCGGCACAGCTGGATGGACTAACTGCATTTTCCCAAGTGTTGAATTATGGTTTTCAGTGTCTCAGGCCCTTGGGAACTCTGTGAGAACTTGGTCAGTGAAAGGAAAGACAGAATAAATCCTTAAGTGTGAAGAAATTTATGAGGGGTAATTAGAAAGGCAGCTACTCGCTCAAAAGCAGGTGCCCTCCTGGGAAGACTCTCTTCTTTCCCTTAGAAACATGATAAATATATATTTCTGCATCTTAATATTACAACGATGCATATTACCTTCAGATGTACTCTGGGATCCACCAGGCTGGATTCTGTCATTTTCTATGGCAAGAGGCAACTCCAGCCGCAAAACACTCACAGGAAAAATACTTGCATTAATACCTTGAGTTTACAAAGATGAGGGCCTTCAGATCTGTAAATACAGGTGTTTAAGCTGTGGAAATCCTTTAAGCTGAGAACAGTTAGAGAATAGGAGTGTATCAGGGCAAAACTATCAGGTACGCTCATCTTGGTCTAATTCTTCTTCACAGTTTCAGCCACTGCTGAGGACAGGTCAGACTACACAGGCCCCTGGCATGAAGCATCCTTATCAACTTAGGTTCCCATTCACCACAGGTAACAACATCTTGGTGCCAGCGGAGTAAGTGCCCAAACTCTGGCAGGGCCAATCTACCCAAGGACATGAAGCAAAGCTTGAGACATCCACATGCTTAATTCACATCTCCCAAGGTATTACATAGTACCGCAGCAGTTACACCATCCTTCCCGTTTGCTGTCTGAGGACACTTCTCCATCTGGTTTTAGCTATGAAGTACCCTCAAGCCCAAGGGGTTACGCCCCTACTGCTTTACAAAAATAAGGGACACACCTGCTCCAGAGGATTTTGCAGGGAATATCCCTGAGATTAGACTGGTGAACGGCTGCTTTGAAATAAAAGGATCCCTCTGCAAAACGGGGAGATGCTGTCAGGTCTTTGGGAACAGCATCCGATTTTAGCTTTCTGCATGTGTGAACTGGAAAATGAGACATCTTTGCCACATTACTTGGTTTGTAAGAAAGTAAGTAAGAATACAGGCAACGAAGTGGAAACAGACAGAGCCACCCCTGCCAGAGCATGTTTATGCCCACAGAAAGCACTGTCCCACATCTCGAGGAAAACATGATTAACAGCGCCGCGCTGATCTTAATCAGATTTATTAAGACAAATGTTGAAAATCCAGCGGCTGGGGGTGGGGGGGGGGCAGTAACTAAGGCGGAAAAAAAAAAAAAAGGGGGCCAGATAAAAGTGCCCAGAGGGAGTGAGCTAATGCCTATCTTCCCATTACCTCATGGGATCGTTAGGTCAACATGATCTCGCCGCGGCGAGCACCGGAGCCACCTCCCCGCCGGGACGGAGGCCAGAGGCCGTTCCCTTCCCCTCCACACAGGTGCAGCCCCTCAGCGGGAGGCGCGGGCCCGCCGCCATGTCGGGAGCCCGGGGGCGCCCCCTCAGGGGGCGCCCCCGGCCTCCCGACATGGCGGCGGGCCCGGGCGGGTGAAGCGGGACAAGCCACCCCCGCGCCAGGACCGGCTCAGCTTCCCGCCCTTACCCCCCCCCCCCCCCAAGAGGCAGGCGGGGGGGTCTGCCGGGCAAGGCGGCATTGTTGGCCGCGTCCATCACTCCCCCCGCGTCCGCGTCTGACATAATGAATGCGCTTGGACACACCTTCCAGCCCGGCGAAGAGGAGCGCCGCGTCTCCACGGACAGCCCCGCCGAGCTCTCCGTTCGCTTTTCCCTCAGCCCTCGGGGAGCCGCCCCCGTAAGCCCGCCCGGCCCCGTAGCCCGGCGCCCCGTCCCAGCCCAGTGAGGGGCCGCGGCGGCCGGGCTGGGCTGGGCTGGGCTGGGCGAGGCGGGGGGGGGTGGGTAAAAACCCTCGCTATGCTGCCCAGCGCCCTGTACTGGGACCTGGTGGGCTCCTCGGCTCTCCTCAACCTACCGGCGGCGCCAGGCTTCGGCAACCTGGGCAAAAGTTTCCTCATCGAGAACTTGCTGCGGGCCGGGGCGCCGCCGAGCCCTGCCCAGCTCCGTCCCCTCCCCGCCAGCCCCGTCCCCCTCAAGCTGTGCCCCGCGGCGGAACAAATCAGCCCCTCAGGGGGTCCCTACCCGACAAGATGGGCTTTTCAAGTGCTTAACCCCTCCGCGGCGGACGGCGGCCGCCTGCCAGCGCGGGCTCCGGCGGCGGAGAGAGGCGGCGTCTTCCCGCCAGCAGCCACAGGTGAGCGCCGGCCCCTTCCCGCGTCCCGCCGCCGGGGAGTCGGGACGAGAAGGGGCTTCGTGAGGGGAGAGAGGCGGCCGCTGCCCTCCTGCCAGCCACTCCGACCAGCCCGGAGGCGGCAGCGGCGGCGGGACGCCGTGCCCCTGCAGGTTGCCGTACCGCCGGGGCGTCCTCCCGGCGGCGGCGGAGGAGGGGTGCTGCCGGCGGGGCTCCTGAGCGGGGTCTCGCCCTGCTGCTTGGCGAAGGGACCCCGAGGAGCGGGCGAGGGGCCGGTGGTGAGGACAGGCGGACGGCGGCTGTAAACCCCGCGGGCCGGCGCACCTGTGTGGGTGTAGTGAGTGCGGCAAAGCCTTGTGCTTTCGGGTCTGCTCGTTCTTCGCAGCCTGAGGGGGTGGTCAAAGAGCTTCACCGCCAACAGGCGCTCCGGGGAGGGTTGAAATTCGTAGTTTTGGGAGAAAGGCGAGAGGTCCCGTCCCTTTCGGCAGCGATAGCTCGGGTGGCAGCAGCCCCCTCCTCAAGTGCCCCGTCCCTGGGGGAGAGCAAGGGCTGAAGGGCCGGGCTCTTCCTACCAAAAGGAAAATTAATTCAAGCAAAGCAGGCAATTTTCTGGAAGTTTTGACAAAAAGAGGGGCGGGGAAAAAAAAAAAAAGAGCTTTAAAGCTGTGTAAAAGGTCAGTAATTAGCCATTCGGTCGGGCGTTAAAGTAAAAACTGGGTGGTGGGAGACGTGAGCCTTGTGCCGGGCTGCCCGCGGTGTTGGCTGTCGGGGGGGGGTGGCTGAGATTTTCTGTCGGAACAGGCCCGCAGTAAGCTGTGTCATTGAACTGGAAACGAATAGTTCTACAAAACAGGTTTTGTTTCTCGGATGTGCCGATTTTCACGTAAATATGTTTTGTCTGGGCACGAACGACGTTTTAAAGTATTTCTAGGAACGCGCGCTTCTGTCAGCCGTGGAACTGATTGAAGTTGAATTCAAAGTTAATTCATAAGATTAGGTATTAGACTCACCGTCTGTATTGCATTTTGCCTCTCCGTTATAATATATCAGTTTATTTCAGTCTTGTGTGGTGATTTCAGAATTTTTATTTATGATCATGCGGTTTTAAATGTACTTGAAATGAAATTCAGACAAGCAGAATCGTATTTATTGAAGTAAGTCTTTGAGGTGTGAAACCAAAAGGCTCGTTTTAGAAACAGAATAACAGTTGTTTTCTTTTGAAGCATAATTTTACTTCAATTAAATCCTACAAACTGTTCTGCAAAATGCAAACCAGTTTTGGATCCTTCAGCGTGATGTACTTTAAAGGTAGGTAGGAGAGAGTCAAAGAAGCGTACATTAACATTTCTGAACATTCCAGACCTCAGCTGCCCTAAGTGTTATCTTAAGCGTATCAGTTATTTAAACATGTTTATTTTAACCAACTATAGGCCAGGCCAGGAAACAGGACAAGTATCATCTTTCTGGAATTAGGTGCATATTCTTTCCCCTCGCCCCACCCCAATAAGCTCTAGAAAATGCTACGTTGATGTGTACAGAGTGCACGTAAAAGGGGAGACTGCACATGCCTCAGGACTCATTGCTATAGGTAAACTTTCTGTAAGTATTACAGAAGTTCCTGAATGTCGAGTTTTTCAAATGCTTGCTTCCAGGATTAGTTCTTTCTTTGATTAGCCTACAGTGGTACTCGTGAACTTAGGAAAGTGTGGCAGGTCTGCCTAGTGATTTGGAGTCTGATTCTACGTTTCTTCTGATCCCACAGCTCCCAGGGATTTCAGTGGGAGCTCTGGGCAAAAGCACCAGCCTCTTATATTTGGGCAGTGAGAAATACTAGGTTTCCTCATGTATTACGCACTCAGAAAAAAAGTCTCCTGCGAATGTAGAAGATGTACCTCAAAGATGTATATATTCTAACAGGGATCTGTTGATTCTGATCTGACTTACATGTCTTATAGTGTTGAGGGTTCTTGGGTGTCTGAACTTTGATAAATGTAAATTAGATTGGAACTGTCCTGCTAAGCCAGATTTTGTGGTTTCTAAGGAATCTCTTCTCTCTAGCGTAGGTGTACGCTGGGGGAACCATTCAGACTGGACACTTGCATTTGTGAATAGGGCTGGTCTGGTCAGGCTGTGTGTTATGTTTCTTGTTTATGCAGTGATAGGGCAAAAGAGTGTTTTTCAGAACAAGAATTTTAGCCTTCAGGGACTAATGAAGGTATTTTAACTAAGGAATTCGTACTAAGTAGGGTTTTTGAATTTACTGATTATTGTGACTAGTCACTGATTTTTGTGAGTTATTTGAGGAATAAACTCTTTCCTATTTGGAGCCCCCAAATCACTTGGCATTTTGGAAAATCTTGGTCTAAGTCTTTAATAAGACTATTGACATGATAAAGCAAAATGTTTTTTTAATCCTTCTGAACTAGCTAGTGCTTTATAACTCATGCAGGGACTAAAAGTGCTCTAACAAACTAGCTTGGCATAATCCAGGGGTTTTAAAATAATAATAAAAAAATGCTACAGAAAAGACAATTGACAAAATACCAGACTTTTTGGAATCAGTAATCTGTATTGCTCATGTAGTCCCAAATTCTGGTGAGGTCACCAAAAGCTCTCAGAAAGGAGGGAATATAAAATCACACCAGGGACTGAACTGAATAAGCTGAACCTTCTTACAGTTCCAAAAACAACATGTATCCGCAGCACCTACCAAGGAAAGACATGAAGAAAGCACTCCGTTTTAGGGTACCTTTTAACACTCCCTAAAAGTGCTAAACAGTGAAATCCTGTATTCTTTCTGTAAACTGGAAAACTCTTATCCATGGCGGCAAAGGACACCAGGTAGGATGGCACTCTTGATCTGGTCCATATCGTCATGGTTGCTTTTCCCTTTGTAACTCCTCAGCAGCAGAGTTTTATCAGGAAGTTTCCATTCCCATAATTTACAGGTTTCAAAGGATTTAGTTTGACTATATCAAGAGCTTATCTGCATGTGTATTTTGAGTTCTCCAAAATTATCTGAAATGAGAAACTGAACAACTACTCAGAAAGTGTCCCATCCAAGATGCATCATCTAATAAGTGGGCTTGAAATAAATATCTTTATGTTGTCTGTAAGATATTAAAATCATCACTTTCCATTGTTACACCAGTTTTAAAAAATGAAATGTAATAAAATCATAGTTTTTTAAATTAATTTAGTTTATTTTGACTTAAGAGTACAACTGCATGCAGAAGCAGCATGTTACATAAAACTTAAGAAGGAAAAGCAGAATGAGCATTATTGCTATATGATAGACTCACTTGACTTCTGCAACAGTATGCCTGCCAGATTCCCGCAGGCTTTCTTGTACCTTGCTCTGAAGCCCTGGTGCTGATGATGGAATGCTGAACTGGGCGCACCACCTTCAGTAGGTGTGGTAGACACTGTGTTTCTGTCTAGCTGAACTGAATTTCTATTAACCTGTGCACTATGGGCCTGATTCTTCTCTTTTAAGACCTTTTGCCTTGATGAAATAAATGCATAATGCTGGCTTCTGCTTTGTGAGAACTTTGCATACAGTGCGTATTTGTAGTCCTGGCTAGGTAAAGCAGTGCAGAATCTGGTTCTGCTTTTTAAACACTGGATGCCCAGACTGTGTTCTTCCTGGCTAAAAACTTTTAAAAATGCATCGTTGTAAAGCAGCGTTTCCCAGTGAAACATATTACAGCTATGCAGCTTATAGTTACACTGCCTCTTAAAAGGATGAGGGAAGCTCCAGATGAAAGTTCTCAGCAAACTAACGGACTCTTAAGCATGGAGGAAGTCCTCAATTTCTGCTTGCTAATCTGGGATTTAGTCCCTCTCCTTGTACTCCAGTCCTATCATTATCTTCTGGATAAATTAGAAGACTTGACCAGTTTTCCTCAGTATTTTCTGACATAGGAAAATTACCTGGAGGATGCTGAGATGCAGTCTGTTGTAGCACAGGTGCTGTAAAGAGATCCACTCCACATCTTTCCTCATGACTTGGTTTCCAGAAGTATTGGCTGAGAGCAGGTCAGAGTGACCTCCTTGAGAAATGCAAAGTTACTCTGCTACCTGGAATGGTCTTCTGAAAAATCTCTGCTCTTCTCAAGTAATTTGCCCTGGAGGAGGATGACAGTAAGTGGTTTACAGCCTGAATATGGTCATTAGTGGTATGACCATGAATATTGTCATATGTGGCAAGAATCTGGCTTTCTGCTTTAATCTTGGCATTTTGATAGATTAACAGAGAAAGGAAAATGAAAAGTGCAATGAAACAAATAAATGTAGCGGTGAGATACTTCCACTGCAAAACTTGCTGAAAAATTAAGTTTGCAGGATTTTTGCCTAAAGCATCAGAATACAATAGAGCAGAATAAGGTACAGTACATGTAACACAAAAGAAAGCAATTGGGACAAGTATGTCATGAACATAAATTGGACTTATAATAATAAACACCCATTCTGTGATACAGATGTAGCTTTTCTTTCTGTAATATTTGAGTACTTTACATTTTAATACATTTATCATCACAATGCGCCAGTGAGATAGGAGAGATTTCTACTGCGTAGAGGAGGAGCTGGAGCAAAACGAAGTGAGGTGACTTGCCTAAGGTAATACAGAAAAAACAGTAGCATTGCAGGGAAGTAAAACCAAGCCTTCCTCTGCAGGCTAAGTCTTTGGACCAGGGTCAGTTTTTTCCCCTTCGGGTGATGACAGCAATTCTATCCTGCAACAGTTATTTTAATCAATATACCTTATTGCCCATTTTTAGTAAAATCTCTTGTGTTTCTTTATGACAGCCGGGAGATACTTGAATTACTGAAATTAAGTGATATTTTTTTTTCCCTTCATTTTGGACCCTCTCTTAGTGAATAAATGCTTATTAATTATTGATTTCAAACCAACTGGCAGCCACAGCGTGTCCTCAAGTGACATGTAACACTAACTTTCAGTAAAATAAAAGGCAAGAAAGAGCTGAGCGTTTTCTCTCAGCTCCCACTAGGCTTGCACTAGCCTCTGGAAAGTGCTACCCTCACTCAGGCAACAAGTTGACTAACAAGCCTCAGGATTTTCCTGTTTTGTTGGTGTTCTCTGGGGATAGAAAGTTTCTTCAGGGTGGGGAGATCTATTTGACATCTTTTCTTATGCCCTCGTTGCCAGGAGCACTGAGACACCTTCACCTGTTTTAAAAGTTTGTCTTTGGAGGCAGAGAAGTTTCTGTGAGTATCTTTTCCTGCAGCATCTTTTCCTGCTTCCAGTTAACTTTGTGAGTCATTTAATAGAATCGGTTTGGGGTGCCTAGCATACCTTAAAAGTGGCTGCAAAATGGCTTTTTAAAGGACAAATCTTTGTCCTCATTGTAAGGTTGCCAGAGCTAGACTAGTGCCAGCTACTCTCTGACTGAGCCACCAGTCTGGCAGTCTGGGCTCAGTAGGGAATATGAGCATTGGCTGGGCAGTGCTCTTGCCTCTGGAGACTCTTGCTGTGCCGTCTCTGAGAAAGGAAGAGGATCCCAAGTTTGGTCCTTGGGAAGATTTAAGCACTGCCAGAAAATCTTAGAGCTGCACTAGGAGGACAAGTGGTAGGGTTTGCAGAAAAGCAGTTCACCAAGGGGAAACCCTGGAATCAGTCATGCCTACAGTTAGTGAATTAACTTCTGTAAAATGTATTTTGTATTGCAGATTGAACTGGTCTTCTGAAATCTTGTAGTATATTCTTCGTGTTTTTAGAAAACACATGAATGTGATAAGGAATAATGTCATCAGGCAAGTTCTCGAGTGTAGATCTCAGGTTTCATTGTACTGTGATTTTTTTGTATTAACAAATTCCCCTGAATTTTGGAAGGCAAGTCCTTTGCCTCCATTGCCCACCAAAGGTGTTATGTGTTCTTGTATAATGCAGCTCTGCAAAATAACTCTTACTCTGATTTTTCTAAATGGTACTTTTGTGGTCTGTCGTGACCCATAGCGGAATTGGGAAGGTAATTTTTTCAAAATGAAAACAAGTGCAGGTATATAAAGTAGTAGGAGGCTGTTTCAGATGTCGGATATGTAGACCTTGATCCTTATAAAGTTAAGCACCTAAATATTTTCGCTAACCTGGGCTGTGTTTCTTTGATGTCAGAGAAGTGGCCTTTGCTTTGTGCTGAAAAGCTTATGAAAATTTCCCTTGAGAGGCTGCCTTTTTCTGAAGTTATAACACATAATTCTCTTGAGGTATTTTGTATGTATGTTGAGGATTTTACCTCCTCCTTTTGAACAAGTTGGTGTTGTTCGTTAAAGTCCCCACCCGTGGAATCTTGTGAATATCTCAAATTTCAACTTGAAAAAGTATTTCCTTGTACAAATGTAAAAAGGCTAAAACCATCATGTGTTTAAGAAAAAGTAGGAAAAACAATTCACCGTTTGTTATTTTTTAATTCTAATGTTTAGCCGATCTTTAGTCTTTTGTCTGGTTGGAGCTGGTAATACTGCAACAAGTAAAGACTGGTCCAGGTAGGAAATTCTAGCTAATCAGTGCATACTGCTGGAATAATTGTGCATTTTGGCCTATCATATGATTTCGAATTCAGGCTGCAACAATGAAGACCCAGTGAATTGCCTCTTGCAGCATATGACCCTAATTTTGCCTTGCTTGAGGAAATTATTTCTAAACAAATTGTAATATGTTGAAAATCAAGGCAAATAATTTTAGTTCTTTTATGGCTGACTTTTATCATTTTTTTACAAAGTCTTTATGGCTGAACAGATGATTGTATTCTTTTGACGTTACCTATGAAGGATAAGAAGAATGTCACAGTAATTCAGCTGTTTAATAAAAAGTAGGTGTTTTGTCTAATCTAGTTGTCTAAATACCCTGTCTAATCCATAGTCAGTACAGAGAGACGCCTCCAGAAGATGACACAACCTATCTTCTTAGACGTCTATTTTAAGGTGATGAATCATTATATAGAGCTAATTATCTCTTCTTATTGACTGTGCAGGAGGCCCAGACAAGGAGCTTAGACAACACACTGAACTTTTAGACAGAGAAGTGACAGTAATGCCCCTTTTGACAAGAACTGGTAAGCAGAAAGTGCTGGGGCACGCTCATGCATGGGCATCTTTAAGGAAGACAAAGCTGGAGGCAAAGCTGGTAAATCCACAGCTTTCCAGATCCCCATCTTTCTTCCCAATAGCAAGGCTGTGTACAAGGCATGGAGAGGGTGGAAGCTACCTTTACTGCTGACACCAGGACACCCATGGAGCCTTTGGCAAATGGTGTGGGGTTTGGTTGTTGCTTTGGGTTGTCACAGAGGTGAAATGTGAGCATGCGTTGTCACCAGCCTGAGGCACCCATGTTTCTTTAGGCAGAGAAAGACATGTACGGCAACCCATACCCTAATAATAAGCCATGTGAGTGATGCTTCTGAAAATTGATGGTGATTCACGTGATCTCAGCTAATCCACAGCGTGACTCTGTCAGCCACTACATTGCTATAGATGGAAGAAAACGATGATCGTGCTGTTGGCACGTTTCAAGCCCTTTTTGTTGCGACTACTCTGCTAATTTTTGAAAGCCCCACCGAGACCCAACGTAAAAATGCAAGCTCACTTCTTATATCCGCCTTTTGTGTAGGATTTAAAAATATATATTTAGAGCTTCAAACCCCATTTTATGAACGTTTGCCAATATTTTAAAACTGATCTGTGTATGCTGCTCTGGTCTGCCTTTTGGCTTGACTTCCTTTGAGCATTCATGCAGTCGTGTTTTATAGGAATGAATGGGAAGCAAATAGACAGTGACTTTGGGAGTGCAGGAAAGCCAGCTCTGATGGATGCTGTACCACAGGCTCTTGCAGTAAGTTTTGCCAGGTCCATGTGGTTGTGACTGCCTTTGGTGGAATATTGCAGCGGCGGTTGCTTCCTTCTCATGGCCAGGTGCTCCCCTTCAGCTGGCTGAAATGCTTTGGGGGTGCACAACTGCTGCTGGAACATTGCACTCTAAACACAGTAACTGTTGGGGACAGAGCCATGGTTCATCGTGAGGCCCAGGGCTTGTGGTTCAGGAGCAGAAGTGGTGCCATGTGGCTCAGCTAGACCACTAACCTGGCAGAGCTGCTGCTGGACTATTTGCAGGGAGCTCTTCATGACATGAAACTTTCCTGCAGCTTTGCAAAAGCATGCTTTAGTCATTGCCAAGAATGAGTGTAGGTAGGAAACTGCAGTTTACTTGTGCCTACTTCATGGGCACAAACCATCCAAGGTTCTCGGGTGAAATGGGATCATTTTACTGCTAATATTTTTAATTTGCCTGCCAGGGCTGGAGCCTGGGCATCACTGTGGAAAGCAGTTCATGTGGGCATAGCAATACTTGGAGAATTAAAGGGCTCATGCAGCTTGAGGTCTGTCTGTTCCTGTGCTTACTGTTTCTTGTTAGCTGGCTCTAGGCAGCTTTCTGAATCATTCTTTGGAAGTGTTTCAGCTCTCTTCACAGGTTTATACCACATTTTTATCAGTTAGCTTTAAAAAAACCCAACAAACGAACAGCATGTACAGTGAAGGAGCCATGTATGGGTCATACCAGAAGTTTACCATCAGTTTACTTTTCCTCAGTAGCCATTTTTTCTTCACCTGTTCCCTCTTTCTTGCTGGCTAATGGTCTACACTATTTCCTGAGTCACTTCACAAGACTGGGATTAGGAAAAACAAACAGCGTCTTTAATAATAAGCCATTTTAAAATTACATATCCATTTGAACTGAATTGTACTGAGGAACGTTGCTCTCAAAATGGTGGATAGTTGGAAGGAAAACTTCTGGTGTCAGCATGACTTTTTTAGTATGGGAGGGCTTTTGAATTTAGAATATCTTCAGAGCTGTCAGTATACTTTAAAATATCAGTATCTGAACTAATCTCTGAGTTTCAAGCACTAGATGGGCTTGAGGTCCATTTGCATGTTTGATATCATTTTATTGTCTGTTTGTAAAATGCTTTTTATTCACAAAGCTGAATGTAAATGAGCATTATTACTAAAATTTTGCATGCAGCAACACTGTCAAAAGAATTTCTTTTGTGAAAAAATAAATAATTTATTTGATTTTAGATATTTAATCCTTTTATATTTATGACCTGATAAATTTTCTTTTAAAGTATATAGTACAATTTTTGTAGTGCCAAGAAGCACTTATGCTATACTCTGATATTTCATTTTCATGGATCTGTGAAGCTAAACCTGTACAGTCTTGACTCTTGTGAAACACTTAATTCCACACAATCTCTGGTTTTATTAAATAGGAATGCAAAGCAGAAAAAGAATTAAGTATCTTGAATACAAATTATTAGGATTTGGCCCCTGGTTAATGCGTACTCCACATGGCTGGAAGCAGCAGCTACCTTTTGGTTACTGTGTACTTCATTCTGGCCAATAAATACAGAATTAATATTCTGACATTTTCAGCAATTTTCAGCCTTATGTGAACAGCAAACAATGTTTGCTTCAGGTCGCTTGACCAACAAATATTGGCCATCAAAGAGTGGCCATGATACACGTGAACAGAAAATAAAAGCATTGGCAATGCTTTCTGTATACTGTCTTCAGCACTGATAGCTATTCTGTCATTCTTACAGGTACAATCACAGTATAATTCTGAAATACATAGATGTTAAATATACCATTTTTCTCTGAGCAATTTTCATTCTGTTAATGCAGTTTCATGGAGACAGTGGAAACCATTTAATGTGACGAATATTCTCTGCTGTTTCTATCAAAGATAAAAAATATACTTGGATGTGTTAGCTTGAAGCATTAACATTTTTCTCTACATAGAACTCCCAAGGTAGAGTTGAGCATCCCTGTATTATTATGCCAGATTTTTTTTACTGGTGTAACTCTGTGTAACTGCTACACATTGGTTTGAGTGCACCAGCTTCACTAGAGTGACCTGGGGGATGTGGTTTGATATACTTAACCTACAATTCACTTGTGCATTTAGTGTAGTTGGAGCACATTAAAGAAGTTTATAAACTAGACAGATGCATTACAATAGGCTTAGGGAGACATAATGCCATTGTTTATTCCACAGGATCTAGAATAAATCAGTCTTGAGAAATGGTCTTGGGAACCACTTGGTTCGGAGTTATATGAGGATATCACCCGCATGTTATTTCTTAAACAAGTGTTCTGCCTTAAAGGGATATGTGCTATGCAGGCAGAAAAGACAGCAGTTGGTTGAGGGAATTAAGTAAAATGCCCAGTAAAGTCAGAAGCATGATTTTCATTTACTTGAGCAGAACTAGTGCCAAGATCTCTACTGTCTGCATCATGGTGCTGTGCTAGTATTAAATCATTGCTAGCAATATCCATGGAAATATGTGGCTTGTTTGGAGTTTCCTTAAGCAAAATGTCTCAAGTTTTGACCCTGATCCATCTCCTGACCTTTATGCTTGCAGCTTGCTTGTTGAGAGATTTAGTGAATGGAGAAAACCTATCCTTTCCTTTTCCTCTATCTTTATTTGCAGGAACGTGCTATCTCTCTGAAGCAGTAGCTTATTCAATTCTGATTTATCCAGGTATCTCCTGGCTGTATCACGTATGATCACCACATTATCAAAAAAGAGGAAGGAACTGGGGAGAGTTAAGAAACCATAACAGGCAACATCCAGGACAGGCCACCATGTCTGACGAAAATTGTATGGCATGAGTAAAGTGCTGGAGCAGTGATTAAAGGGAATAGGGCATTACAGCAGCCAAGGAGTATTTGAAGTGTATGGAAAAGGAAGCAAAGAAATTGAGTGTGGCACCTTCTGTATACTAAGTTGTGCTTATAGCGGTGGAGAGTTTTTACCTGACTGTAAGGGAAACTTGATAATGGCATGAGGAGTGTGGCTCCCAAGGAAGGAATTAAAAGCTCTTCACCTGGGAGTTTGGGAACTGCAGCAGATGAAAGATACTGTCAAGAACAAGTTCTCACGTTCAGGAGGATGGCTGAGATTATCTGGCAGGTCTTTACCTTCTTCATGTCCTGTGTTTCTTCAGTTAGTCAATTCCTTTCCAACTTGTACACCCCACCAGTTGCATTGAAGCCCCTTGGATATGTGTGATAGGTAATGTTTGGCTGCACATTCTTGACTGTTTTAAGTTCCTTAGGACACAGGTCCACATTTGATGGTCTTGTGTGGAAGAGAAGCTTTAGGCTACTAATGCCTGATGTAAATCATTCTTCTTTGTAAATGTTTTGCAAGCATGCACCTCAAATATAGGCAATTAGTTCTTCTTAGAGTATATTTATATTTCATTAGAAATAGCAAGGTGTCAATGAAGAGCTCTAGCAGTAAAACGCTTATCAACTTGTAATTACAGTTGAAGAAGTTTTCACCTACGCTTGTATAAATTCAGATAAAAAATAGAGGTAAATATTTAAAAAGTGCTTAGAGTTAGGCTTCTACAGCAATAGTTCGTTGCTTTGGGAGATCAGCACATTTAACAGTCAGAAAACTTATTATGACAACCTCATATGTACTCAGGAACCTAATTTTGAGTGATATTTATTTTTAGTTCCAGTTGAAAAACCTTTAAAAATCAGCAACAAGGCTTATATACATTTATCTATTTATCATTCTTCCTGATTATTGATTTCTTATTTTTTTTATCTAAGTGTGCAGTTTCATCTTTTTAATTGATTAGGTTATTTCTAGAGATTTGGACAAACTTCAGTACAGGTTCTAGAGCTGTGTATTTTCTTTTTAAACCAAAACAGGAAAGTGACATAAATGTTTTGATGCTGATCACATACTACTAGCCTACAGTTCTAGCAAGCCTGATGTATCTATTTTCAAAAGAAAAAGATATTCCAGGTTTCATTCACTGACAAGTATGTGCAGAAATTAAAAGGTAATTAAGATTAACAGAAAAGCCCATGAGCTTTATAGAAAAATTTAAGGGATTATTAGACAGTGAAGACCTTTCCAAGATTTGGAAGCACTTTTTAGACATAACAGAGACTTTTGATTCATTGGTTCAAAAAATTATATAGAAATTTTACCAAATATTACCTAATTCTGTGGGTTGATTTTGCAATTTTTTTATTGTATTAAGCAGAGCCTTCTTCAGCAAGTGGTTTATTTAAATTTAGAGCACTTTCCCAGCAAGAGTGAGTTTACTGTCAAGACAGCAGAATCAGGCCCTGTAGTTTGTGCCTATAGAGCTCAGCTGGATTGTCTCATTGCATTTTATAGCATTTATTCATAAAGGTTTCTTATTTATTGGAGACCTTATTGGTTTGAGTACTAATAACAGCATTGGAGTACAAGTAGAAGAGACAGGATTAACTTTTAGATTCTGTGTTTCTAGGATATCGTGCTTACTAGAGTTATTTAAAATAACTTATTCAGATGCATTAGACTCATTATTTCAACAATGTATTCTTAAAACAATGCATTCCATCTCAATATTTAGGAAAAGAACCCCATAATTATAGCAAGTAAACTTCAAATCTGCAGAGTTTCATTCTTATGATAAATGTATTGAGAGTTTTGCATATTATAGTTAAGCTACCCATGTAAAATCACCTTGCTAAATTAAAGAGCAATTACTTGGTTTATCATTGTTTGCCTTAAAAATATCACCATCTTGAAAAAAAGGAAAAAGAACTTGTGGGGCAGGACTTTACACACTGACTTTTTGGAGGACTGTTGTTATGAATATCACCTAAGCTCAATGGATAATCAATTAGATCTATGCTTTCTTTGCAGCTCTTTCCAAACACTTTTTTCTCCGAGCCCCGCCATTCTACTCAGCATGCTGCGGTGGGTCCTGTCAGCACCCTGCATCCCCCACTGCTTTTCCAAGTAAGTTTTTATGCTTCATCAGTAATGCTTGAGTTATTCTGTAAACCAAAGCAGCAGGATTTAATGTGTTCTGGAAAACTAATTGGTGATGCAATGGCAGCAGCTAATTCCTTAGTAAAATCACAGCAATCCTATTCAGAGGGTTTCCAAAGATTTATCAAACTTAAGTACACTGAGCAATTGTGAGAGCTTTCTAATGGCATTGAGACACCCAGACAGAGCTAACCTAGGAAGGATGCTTGTTTTCAGTGTGCTAGAAAAGATTCTTTAAAATCAGTAACTCTTTTAAAAATCTGTGTCAATAAACATTTGCAAATAAAAAAAGAGCTGAAAGATCTTAAAATGGATGCTGCATTCTAATGTCTGTTAGGGATAAATTATGATTCAGGAAGCCCTAGCATTATTTAAATAAAACAGTCATTCTTTTTGTAGCAGTCAAATGCATGCACATGTTTAATTTGTTTTTCTTTTTTAATTATGATGTAAAAAAATTGAAGAAGTACGTTGAAGAGAATTTTGGCCAGTATACACTATACATTCAGGATTAAGACCTGGAATGCACTTCTATTTAATCCAAATCTAAACTTAACCATGATTGGGAAGTTTGTGTGCCATGGCATAAGAATGTATTCCTGAGCCATAAACATGTAAAATCATGAATATCCAAACAGAAGAAGCATGTCCTCGTCCTGCAACGCAGAGAAAAAGCACAACTCACGTGTCAAATCCAAATGAAAATTGGAGCTTATGCGTGCTCTAGCATATACTTTTTTATCACAGTTGCATTCAAACCCTTCCTGACTATGTGCATGCGTTTTATGAATGTTTCAGAAGGGCAGTTGCTAAGTTGAATGATTCTTGACAAGTGAGGCAGCAAATGCTGGCAGTTTAATGAGCTGCAAGTTTCTGAGCACCTCTTTAGGGGGCTGACACTTTCCCACAGAGCGTTTTACATGGCCCCGGCTCTCCCACAATGGCTGACAGCACCATGACCAATCACCACTTTCACTTTACTCATCCACACGCGACCTCACCACAATTTTTCACTGTGCAGATGAACTTTAGGAACCATTTCACATTGAAAAGGCCTGGGCAAGGGTCAGTTGCCCTTTTGTATGGCCATAAAGCAATACTCTATGTGCCAGTCTTTTCTCCTGTCTCACATTCCAAGAGATTTTCTGGACACCATTTAAAGCACTTGACTGAAAAATAAAGCAGTGAATGAAACTGACTTTTATAGACTCATTCTAGCTCATCTTCCCATATAACCCTGTCTACCTGAAAAGGGATTTAGTGGATGAGCTGAGTGTATACAGGGACTTGCTGAATACATAGGCCCATTATCAACTGTGGGGATTGTTTATTAACCAGGACTGATACACTACTATTTTGGAAGTGACCTATTAATTGTCCATTTAACTAGAATGTATTGAATTCAAATGAAAAAATGGAAACCATGACTAAAGCTTTTACTTGCTCCTTCAAGGTGGTCTCTGCCATGAAGGCAAATGAAGATTGTTCCACAGATTAAGAGGACATTTATCACTATATATTAGGATACAAAGGAAAGACTTAAAAAAACCCCACAGCAAAACAAAAATCAAACCAGCAACATAGGAAATAGTAACAGATTCACATTTATGTCAGCAGAACACTGAACCTTTTGATGCACATTCAGAGCGACAGGCTGCAAACTGCCTTATTTCATTTTGATGCAATTGTTGAAATGTATGAACGACTGCCTATCCCACCGTGCTGAAAAATCCTTTAATCCACAACCCAAAATTTAGGTTTTGTGTGTGCAGTCAGAATGCATTTTGGAATATGGGGTATTCTTAAAAAAATTCTCTAGGTTGGTGAATTGGGGGTGAGTATTCATTATCCCAAACTCACATTTCAAATTTTTTGACCCAGCGGCTGTTCGCTAAAGCTTGTGAGCATTCTGCTCATCATTAAATTTTGTTTAGTTAATCTTTTAAAATCAGTCACATACTGTGCCTTAGAGTGTGTAGATTCTCCACTATTAAGTTAGTGTAACACAGGTGTTGAGCTGTACCCTGCATACTGCCTGTATGGGAATTAATTGGCACCTCGGGGCTCCAGCGGGAGGTTGTTTCTTTGCCAATTGACTGTTAACAACCAGCCAGGCAAGACAAATTTTAAAGGGTCACATAATCTGGCGTCCTCTGTCCTTGCCTGACAACTCCATTGTGGAATAGAGGCCAGGAGGCAAGGACCAGCCCTGTTACGCCTCTTCCTCGCTGGTATCTCTCATCCCGCGGTGGGGATGAGAGAAGGTACCAGCTCTTCTGCTGTCAGACTGTACCTTCCAGTAAACTTGAGAATGGCTGATAATTCATCAGAAACTACTCAGAGGCTACCTGGAAAAAGGTAGCTAAATTCACCAAATTCGAGCAAGAAGGAGAGAAAACATGCTTGAGGAAGAAGGGCCAGTGTTTGCCTCCAGCTTCGTGGACAGGATGAGAGCTTGAGGTGGGGGTTGTGAGGGGGCCATGCACTCTTCAGAAAAGGAACCTGGCTTGCCCTTTGCAGCAACCTCCATTGTGGCATTTTGACTTTTATTCTGCAAATAGTTTATTTTGGTTTGGCTTGAGTCTGACTGTGTCTCACTGGGTAATAAATATCAGGACAGTAACCGGTAGGTTATGATTTTTCTATCTGATCTCAGATACAGTTTTGAAAATTGAAATACATCTGTATAAATTTAGACGTATTTATATTGTAACATTTTAAATCATAACAATTACTTTTTGCTGCAGTCTGTTATGAGAGGCAAATATAAAGATGATCTTAAAGTGTAGAAAAATTTAAGAAAGGCATGTCTAGCAGAATGCAATGGTCCTTAAATCAGTAATGTTTCACAGTGGCAGTGTATTTTAGGAAAGGTTCGCTGTACGCTTGTTGAGTTTCTGATATTCTTCCTCTAGCGGTCACAGCTGGAGGCAGGATACAGGGGTAATATATGTAATATCAAACCAGTCACACAAGCACCACAAAAGTATTTAGTCAACTTTGCAAGACATACACATATACACTTTAGTTTCTCATCATTATACATACAGGGTTCTACAATATCCTTGGTATGTCTGTGTTTGTTTCTCTGTGAGTGTTTAAAGATACACATACCCATGTGTATATATGTATAGTATACAGAAGTTGAAATGTGGTTTAGCCCCAAGGAACAGTTTGTTGAAGCTGCATCTGGGTTTAATTAGTATTTTCAAGAGCACTGTATCTATTGAACAAATGTATTTAATCCCCCTCCACTGTTAGAGCTGACTAGAATAGATAGACTTTTTCACAAAAAAATGTGCAGTCTTTTAGAAAATCTTCTTTACATGGGGAGTTTTCCACTGGCTTTGATACGAAAATGATCAGATCCTTGATAGAAATTGAACAGCAGCACGCCTTTGCAGCTGCTGTAACTATAAACCGGGACGGCAATCTTGGCCCATGTACATGGGAAGGTGGACAACAGGAGGACAGCTTGCACCTTTGGAGCCGGAATTGCACATGTTACGAACTAAAGCCACCTTCGTGGCTGCCCTCCTACAGAAAGTTCGTAGGCGTCAGCGGGTACGTAGCCATGGCACGGTTTTCTGAGTCAAAGTGCAGTTCTTTCCTGGCCTGCTTGCAGCTGCCCCGTGCAATTGTCACATCCAATGCTTGGTGACAGGCCCTGTTCAGCTGGCCTCTGGTACTGCTCCCTGGGCGAGCGTTTGGGGGAGCTGGGAGTGCTGGAGGCATACCAAGCCTCACCAGGGACTGCTCCCTGTACGCCCCATCCTTCTAGGGGGAGAGGGAGCTTGGGAAAGCACTATGGCTTTAGGCTTCAGTGGGTGTGAGGAAGGTGAGAGATTTATCTGGATGTGGCTTTTCTGTGCTCTTTGTGAGGCCAGTGAAGGGACAATGTGAACATTTCTAACTTCTCCACTGCGGCACTGTCCCCCAGCTTTGAGGCTGTTTTCCAGGGTGGCGTTCCCTCTAGGCATGGATCAAGGGGATGTGATGGGATTCATTGAAAACTGCCCTCCCAGAACTTGCTATGAGATGTCAAAGGATTAGAAACCAGGCTGAAAGGAGTAAGTCCAAGTACTCCCCAAATCCTCTACTAAAGAAATTGCTGTGGTTTCCAGAATAAGTGAGTGAATGGGCAGGGATTTTCTGAGAAATAGTTCACTCTGAAAGCCTTTCGTTAGTAAACAAAACTAAGGAAAGCCTATTTAGTTTCTTTGAATCAGTATTACAGACCACTTTTATCTGGTTCTACATTTCACACAAGGAGAAAATAAGCTCCTAGGAAAACTTACTGCAGTTTACTCAGTGACGATGATGGGCAAAGGAAAAATTGGAGAAGTTTCTTCCTGACAATATTTGAATTTTTCAGTAATGCAGGCCCTGTGTTAATGTTCCTCTATGAACTCATCTGATTTACTTTTTACCATGTCAAGGGGAGACTTTTGACCACTGACAACACCTCTAGATCCAAGTGAGGATTTAGTCCTTAATAAACATGACTGAAGCATTACGACACACTTATAACACCAACAAATCAAAAGTGGGACAGTAGTCTGCTAGCATTATAATGAACGGCACTTAATATTTCTCTGATATGTGTTAGATATTATGTGAAATTCTCATCCATTTCTACTAGGAGAGGAAAGTGTGTTGCCTCTTCTGACCCAGGAATCTAACTCCAAAGCCCGGAGAGGTATATTAAGAAGAGCTGTCTTTTCCGAAGACCAGAGGAAAGCTTTGGAGAAAATGTTTCAGAAGCAGAAGTACATTAGTAAAACAGACAGGAAGAAACTGGCCATTAACCTGGGTCTAAAGGAGTCTCAGGTAAGGAATGACAGAACATCTGTGACTTTCTGTCTTTTTGAGGAAAAATCTTTAAAATGGCTTTGAAGGAGGAAAATTGAACAGCACAGAGGCAGCCCTGAGCTCCTCCACTGAGCAAAGACCTCACTAAATCAATGGCATTTTTAACCAGGGAATGCTTGAACAGCTTCCTGGTCTAATTCCTGAAGGTGTACATTCAAAAGTTGATTGCTCCATTTTCACACAAAGTGGGAGAAACGTGACCTCTGCATTTCACTTCCAACTGCCATTTGGCTGTCTGACAGAGCCCCCTCAGGAGCTTTGGGGTGGGAAACTACGCTCCATCCCACTGCCTGATAGGCAGTGATCCAGGCAGAAAACAGCAGAGCATAGAGCCCTCCTGTATTCCTCTGAACACCCTTTGCACTTGCGGGTGAACAGCTAGTGACAATGCAATCAACAGCACTTGCTCTGAAACCATTCTGCCCCAAGAGACAGGCAGCCATCCCTGCAGAAAGAAACTTAGCTGCACAAGGAAAGAGATCCTTGGAGCTGAGAGAAACTGTAGAAGGAAAACTTTTGCAGGTTGACCTTCTAAAATGCTTCCACTTTACTTACCTATTCACATTTCATGGGATTTTTTACAAGTCTGAGTTGGCCTACTGCAGGACTTTAGAGTTTAGCTGAGGTTCTAATAACCTCCAGTGAGCTGTTCTAGCTGAATGAGTATGTTAGTGGTGATGCTGAGTGGCAGTAGCCTAGTCTGGAATCTCAGGGGCCTGACCTAGCTGCAGATAAAAACAAGGGGAAACTGCCTGGCTTGAAGAGCACAAAACCTGAAAGAAACTGGAAAAAATGTTTGTGAGGGCATGTAACAGCAGAAATTGAACATGGTAGCCGGTGGCAAGTGGGATTCTGAAGGTGCTGGAGTAGATGCAAATCTCTAGAGTACAGCTGAAAGAGAGTGACAGTACAATCTTATTTCTTTGCATGCAGCAGGAGTGAAAGTGCTTAAGATATGTATGGCAGAAGCTGTCTAGGGGGCAGAAAAGCCTGGGAATGACGATGGGAGTTCTCACCATCTTTATCTTGGAGATTTTCAGAACTTGACAAGGCCCTCAACAATTTGACCTAACTTTGCAGTTGGTTCCATGTTGCACTGGAGGTTAGATCTTGTGGTCTGGAGTGGTTCCTTGTGACCCAAATGACTCTGACTCTATCGCAAGCACTGCAACTATAAATAAAACCAAGAAGCAGAGTGTGGTGCTTCTCAGTGTGATGAACAGAGCTGTAATCTCTGCAGGATAAACTGTTTCAATGAAAATGCACAATTGCACTCCCCAGTGCACTGCCCCAAAATTTCCCAATATGTAGTCATATTCCTAATACTGCAATTATTTCCTATTTTTCTTCTGTGTTCTTGGTATTCAGGAGAGCCTTGGGGAATAAAAAATAATGGAATGACACATAGATAATGACTACCACTACAGGAAAATAATTTCATGACAATGATAGATCTGGTGATATCTATATTTTTTGGTTTGGGTTTTTTTTTTATCTCGTGAAAGGAAGAGCAGTTGCTGTGAAGGTTATTTCTTCAGTTTTCTGACCTGTTGTGCTGGAGGAACTGTACCTGCCATCTAAGGCAATGATTCTCAAACCTTCAGAAGCATAGCCCCTTTGTCTTCATATCAAGTATCTGAATACTAGAAATAAATGCAAATATTTAAGGGAAAATAGAACACAATCTGAATAATTTGATTGATTCCCCCCACCATTTCTTCTCTTTATGTAAAACCAGTTCCTAGATGTATATTTCCCCAAGATTTTGCCAGTGTTTCATAAATGCCTTTGAATGCTCATGATCAAGCTTTGCAACTCAAAGTTTTTGAAAAATTGATTTTATCTCAAAAGCACATAGATTCTAGACAGCTCATGGAAAACCGTAGTCAGGCAGACAAAATGTCTTTACATCCTCACTACTGTGTCGTATGTCATAACACACATTTTGAAGCTATATGGATAAGCTAGTTTTAGTTATGTTTGTGAATAGGACAGTCATAGTTCTTAGAGCCTCTTTTAAATAGAGGGCTTCACATCTCTGGTAATATCACTTAGTTTTGTTAATGATGATGCTAATTTACTCTGAGAATCCTTTTCTGTCTAGAAGGATGTTGCTATAGGAAATTGCTCCATCCCTAGTCACTGGGCTGTCCTTTTTCCAGTCTAAGCCAAATAATCACCTGTTAGAGGTAGTGAAAGCAAAGGAGAGTATTTGGCCAAGCTGTAGTAAATAGTGATGGGAAAATCCTCAGATAATGTCCATCGGTCAGCTTCACTGGATCTACTGTAACAATGAGTAAGAAAGGAACATGAAACTAAGAGGATGGAAAGAAAAAAACCTTGTTAGGGCAAAGTTGTATAAAGAAAAGAATGATAATAAACTCTTATTAACTTGCAAACAGGTGAAAATTTGGTTTCAGAATCGAAGGATGAAATGGCGAAACTCCAAAGAAAAAGAAGTGCTTTCAAACAGGTGCCTCCAAGAAGAAGGTCTTCAGGAGAACTACCTCTCACGATCCACCATGAATTTTACCTCCACATGCCCATCTGTGTGGGAAGTGTCTCAGGAGCAGGCGAGTCCAAGGTGGAGGGAGACTTCTCCAGGAAATTCTGAAAGACTTACTAGTACACAACCACCTCCAAGAGCAAATTCATCGCAGAGCCCACTGTATTTGTATCCTGACCAAGATACGGCAAATAAGGCAGTTACATCATCAGCCTAAGGAAATAGGGGCAGTTTGTAAATTGAGTGGAGAGCAGAGGCTTCAAATGAGCAGTGTTCTAAGACTAACAATATTTGGACATGTAAAGCTAACTAGTTTATGCCTCATAAATTTGCTAAAGTCTAACACCATTAAAATGACAAACAACTAATGATTTAAGAAGTATTCTTCGATACTCAGTCTTTTCTTGTGTCTTTTCCAGTCTTGTACTGACCTTAAAAGTGAAATAGGAACTGATGATGGTAAGTAAAATGAAGTGAAGAGCATGAAGCTGAAGTTGTGCTCTGGTTTATACATCTGCGCTGTATATGATAATTCATTAAAAACACGCTGATAGAGAATCACTTTTATTTCTCATTGTAGTCAGACCAATTAATTTCTTTTGTGCACAAGAATAACCCTGTTTCCCTCAAGATAGCAAGTGGCTTTGGGTTCTTTTTGAAATTCATTAATTGACACAATAGGTTCATATTAGCCAAACGTAAGCATTTTTAGTATGTTTTCTCTGTCTGTCCTCACCTACATCAGTATTGCATTAGTTTTAAATAGCACGGTCACAGGTCAGCTGATAACCCTGGTAAAGTATGCAGTACTAAAAGACAACCAACCAACCCTATAAAATATTCTGTGTTTAAATCTCTTTGATGTGAATGCGTACTGGGAAACACAATTCACTTACACTTGTCTTTTCTCCTGTGGGTGAACCTTCCAGCATTCTTAACTCTGAATTTCAGTGGCTTTTGTCAGACTGTTAGTGCAATCTCTTGTAATCTCTTCTGTGTTTCAAAACTGTAATGGTGGTATGCAGAATTATAGTCCAAATGCACTAAGCAACAGAACTGTAATTGGGAAAACTGCCACTGCAGCCATCTCGGAGAAGTACTTCAGGAGATGGCATACCATAGTAGCCTTATTCCTGACTTACTCCTATTTAAACTGGTGCGAATAAGTACACATTAGCATACGTGTGTATCAAAGACAGGACAGTATTCTGTGTAATACAGGTAGCCTCAAATTATATTAAAACTGCTTTACTTAAAATTATTTGCTTTCTTCATCTACTTTAAGGAAATCACTCTATGAATTTAAGTATCATTTTTTGCTTATTTGCAAGGCTTTATAGCTCAAAACAGGAGCAGAACTTTTTTTTTCCTTTATCATACATTTATGAATGCATTTGTTGAGAAGAAAGACTAGAGGTATTTTATGTTACAGGCAAAACCTTTTGGAGAACATTATGGTTTTATAGGGACTATTTCATTTCTGGCAGATTCATATATTTTGTAGTCAAAAGAGATGATTATGATAATCTAGTCTGGCTTTCCTCATTATGCATGCCATGAATGTTTCTAATTATTCTTGCCTTGAGCTCCAAAGCTTTTTGCACTGTATTGTACGTCTTTCAAAAAGCCATACAATTGTCATTTAATGTTTTACCTTTTGGTGGCTGATCTGCTATTCCCCTTGTTACATTGTATTATCTGGGAGGTGAAGTTTAGATACATTTGCAACTAAAAAAACTTGAGATTGCAGTGATGAAGCTTGTATCATAAACTTTATGCGTGATCAGGCAAGTTTTGTATCCCACCTTATGCATGTCCTGCCTTCTAAGTGGTCAGCTGTGCAGTCGTAGTCTTGCGCTATATGTCATTTCTTTGCATGTGATTGCCTATGCTTGTTTTAAAGAAAAAAGAAATTACCAAAAAATTAAGAAGTCATTTCTTCCTGAGGTTACAAACCCTCAATAGCGTAAGCTGCCTAGATACCTACCCTCAGAAGGCACTTGAACACGTTCAGTATGCCATGTGTTATATGCTATTCAGTAACGTCAGAAGTTTATTCCTATCTTGCAGTTGAAATCCCAGAACCAAGTCATATTCTGCCTAAAACCTTTAGGGATGGACAGACAGATTGCATAAATGTAGGGATGAATTTATTGTCCAATTGTCCCATGGAAGTCATAGCCCTGCCCTGTTTGACTAGCTCCTACCTGAAGGACCAGCAAGTGTTGGTGGCCCAGATTCTGCTGAAATGGCATTTGCTAGTGTCTGCCTACAATGAAAAGCATGCAGGGATTTCCAAATTACCATTAAATGATCAAGTGGAGGTATGTGTGTGTGGGGGCATTCATCAGTGCTTCCTGTTTTGAAGGAAATCAGTGTATGGTGGGGGTGATTGGGATTTTTCCCTCTCACCTTTCGGGGAAAGGGAGCCTTTACAGCTGCTCATATTCTTTTACTGCAAGTCAGTTGAGGATCAGTGTTAGAAGCAACACTTCTAGAGAGGGGAGATGGGATTCAGAGTGCTCGCTGGGAAATTCAGTTGATGGTGTTGCAAGCACTGAATGTGAACTGCTGTCAAAACTCTGAAGTGCTAAACAGAATACATCTGAAGGATGCCTTATGGAGGTAAAGATCAAGCAAGGCTGGTACAGAATTGGTTTCACAGTTACAATGTTATATGTGTTTTAAATTGGGCAAGTTCTAGTTTTGCTGTAGCCTATTAAAACTTAGGCCATTTCAAGGCCCTCCAAATCTCTTAACACCTCCTACCGCTATTCTTCTTCCACACCTAGAATAAAGTTTCGGTATGCCAGATGAAACATTCTCTACTTGAAAATGCTGATGAAGCTTTCTTAAAAACGCTAAAAGTATACATGTGAATTTTGAATGATACCTAAAATAGTCTGATTCAATTAGTCAAAATGGGATTAGGCCCGTGACACATATGGCCTTGATTCCTCTCATTTTAAGCTATTTAAAGGAGAAGTTTCCCTTCAGTCCGCACTGTGAAAACTTGGTAAATGAGAAACAGCACCCATTATGAATACAAAAATACGATACAGTTACAGTGCCAGTCTTTTCTGTGTCACGGATCAAGTAATAAGTATTCATTTTCTTCAAGTAATATGCACACACACTAGTTATAAAAGAACAGAGAGAGCACAAATTATACGCAAAATCCGCAGCAGCTGTTTGAAATGCTTTGTAAGAGGCACATTGCAGAGGTGTAAGGTGTAGAATGCATCTGGTATTGTGGAGTGATGTGATAGATACTGATGGCACCTCACAGTTAAAACCAGTAATGTACTACTTTGACTTCAAAAATACGACCTAGTCGATGACCTTGCAGCACGGTTGTAGGGTATCTGAGGTTATTTCCTCTGTGTGGCATTTTGAGACTATAGTTCTAGGCTGTACAGTATTACGAAGGACATTTGTTGAGGTCCTGGGGCTGGGGAGAGTTCAGGTACCTCAAATTGCGAGCCACAGTTTAAAAAACCAGCTCTTCAGAGATCACAAACAAAGCAGATGCTTACGCTGGCTGGGCACCTCTCTGTTCAGTCTGGCAACTTACCAATGCTAATGTAATACAGAATACGGCCAGGAAAGGCAGAAAGGGCTGAGCCTCAGTACTCGCTTTGTTACCGGAGGTGCAGACGGCCGTGCCCTCTGGCTGTGCTGCTGACAGAGGGATCTTGCTGCCCAGCTGAGCAGCCTTGGTCGGGAACGGGAGAGGCTTTTCTCTCCCCACCTATGGGAGATCCTCCAGAGGGGTCTGAATGTGGATCCTGAAAGTCTATTCTTAAGGTCAGGCACTCAGAGGAGCTTCTCTGATACCTAACGAGAAGCTGCTGATTTCCTTTTCCAGGTCTGGCTCTTGGTCTTTTGAAAAGTGTCACAAATGGTGCAGATTATGCAAGTCTACATCAGGCACAGCCACAGTCATGTTTTATTGCGTGTAAAACAGCTGTGAGACTGGGAACGTGAGAGGCCAGCTCGCTCCTCCACGGACCTCGTACAACATTGCTAAAAGCTGGACTTGCTGACCACTCCTGTGTCAGCGCTTACACTTTGGTTGTACAGATTTACAGTATAAAATAATTTTCTAAAAGTTCTCTTGTTTTTATTGATTCTTTGCCAAACAGGAATTAATTGTTATGATCTGCTGAGGAGAACAGGACTGCTTTAAGGCACAAAACTGCATTACTAACTTCAGTGTCAGAGCAATAGTACAGCGGTCAAATGTCACTCCTGAGCTGCAGTAATATATCAGATTTGTTTTATGCGCTGTGATTTACTAGTACTGGGTTTTAGATACCAGTTGCCATCACTGTAGCTGCACAGCTCCTCTGACGAATATATGGTCCACAGTCGAAAGACTGACATAAATTAAGTACATTCACATGCTTCAGCACCCTCTACCAACAAGACTGTTGCTGATTTTCACAAACCAGAAGGAAAGACAAACCAATTTCAAGCAAGTTAGCTGTAAATTCAGTGCCTTAAGAAAGGACCGGAGAGGAATTAGGGTCCAATTAACTTGAGAATTGGCTTTGGACCGTGGGGAGACCAAAAAGCCCCTGCAGACAGAGGTTCACAGTGGACAGAATTGCCATTGACTGGAGAAGTCTTTAATGACCGTGCTTCTAAGTTATGTTCCTGACTACTGCTGCTGTGTAAGATAAACCGAGGTACGTAAACCTGGATCCGAGATGCTCCCTGTGCGGGCTTGCACCTAAATTAATGGCCAGAAAATGGCAACTCCCACTCCTCGTGTTCCCATAGATACTGGTTGTAATTCTCAGCAGTGAAGCTGGGCATGGTGGATGGGGATGTCACAAGGCAACACCACCTCAACAGTGATCCTCCAGTACTCGCCCAAACGCACGGAAATCTCGCTTTTTATAAACATCCAACCTTTGAGGAATTCTTAAGTTTTTCCAAGTAGTTTTTTCTTTGCATGCCAACATTTGAATGTAATACGGCGTAGCTGAACGTTAATGCGTATCGTTCAAAGGAGACTGTTTCCGTTTGTTTCTGCTTTGTTATCATATGGTTTTAGATAAGAGTTAAACTACAAGTGACATCTGTCACTTAATCTATCATGCAAACATCAGCACATATCAGATTCAGTCTAAATTTAAGATACGCTGTGAAAACCATTTAGCACATTATGAAAGGAACAAAATGAATTTTCAGTCACTGAGAGTGTCTCTGTCATCCTTCATTCTGAAAAAATGGAAAAGTTAACAATGAGGAAATGTCTAATGTACAGAAGCAACTGCTAATAACTGAAAAAATGAATTGGACTATACAAAAATGTCAATATTCTAGGGTTATCCTGCAGTGTTTCATGGAATAAGGTCTGAAAACCAACGGAGATATCTTTAATTCTTAAATTTATTTGGGTGACAAGGGAAGTTAATGGAGACAGGTTGTTTCACAAAGGGAAATTACACCATGGGTTACTTATAACATACATTGCTACAGATTGTTGCATGCGAGCCCAGCGCTTAACTGGAAGCCAATCCTGAACTGATTTTTCCATTAATTTGCAAAGTTGTTTCTTCTAAGTTAATATTCTCCGGGGCAAATGATGCATTCTCAAACCCCAAAGCATTTGATTGTAGCACACAATTTTACATTTTCAAAAAACTAGTTGCGCTGCTGTCTTGAGGAGAAATCATGTAGGAGATGAAGTATTCCCCTGTGTAAAAAGCAACCATCCCTGGTGTTTCTGTTTGAGGCATCGGTGGCCACAGAGTAAAAACCATGCCCTTTTCAGCCCACCGCTCAGTTCTTTCCTCAATCAAAAGAGGAAGCAAGGCGATGTTGGCAATATAGGAAGGTTTTTGTTCTGCCAACGCGCCTCGCTTCAGCCAAAGGCAAATCTTGAAATATAACGCTAACGAGTACGAATGACTCTGGATTATACTTCGGTGCGTTGTTGTTCCTCCTGTAGCACCCGCTTCCTCATTTTCTCTATTTTCGCATTTCTCCACAGCAAAACATCCCCAGGGTTTTGCTCTTTGAAGGAGATGAGAACTATTTGTATGATCTGCTCCGTTTGCAACATGGTTTCCAGCTGATCCTCAGCCGCAACCCCTGGTGTGTCATCCCAGCTGCACAAATTCCTAGTAGCCATTCGGGTTGATTTCCGAGTCGCCTCGCAACTCGCGCCGAGAGCCACCGGCCCCAGCCGTGGGGCCCCGGGGAGCGGGACGGGTTGGGGACGGGGGCACTGCCGGTGCGGTCCCGGCGGGAGTTTCCTTCCCTCAGCCTCGTTTGGCTCAGTAACCCCTCCTGTGTCTGTCACCTTTCGCTTCTGTGGGAAAAAAGCTGTAACTATTAATTGCTGCTACGTCTTCAGCGATCGCGCGCAGATGCAGGAAGAGCGGGCATCCTGCTCTGGTTCTGTCTGTTTGCCCGGAGGAGCCTTCCTTCACTCTCTTTGGAGCTGTGTGTTTTGTTTCTAGAATTTCTTCAAAATTTGCACGTGAATGCTGCCATTTCATTATGTGTTTCTAGTATCTTAGTGCTTAAAGAATTGCAGCTACTAACTTCTTCAGGGTGGGCGCTATATAACCCCTTGCATTTCTACCACACCTGCCACGACAGGGACCAGATGTGAGTTGTGAACACTCACAGCCTCTAGTTGAGAAAGTACATCAGCTGTCTGCTAGATAGTAGATGACTGAGGATATTGGTAATTACAGAGATGTAACTGAAAAGGTTGTTCCTCTGTTCTGCATAAATGTTTCTTTGAATGTTTTCCGGCCGAGTTTCTCAAGCCCTAATCCAGTATCATTATTAAATAATCATCAGCATTTTACTCTCCATTCTTGGCAGCCCGAGCTCCAGCTACCGTCAACAACCATCAAGATCAGGGGAGGCCAGAAAAGAGCATTCAGGGATGAAATAGTCAAGAATATTAAAAATAAATCCATGTTGATTATGTCTGTTCAAATGGCTCATTTAGGATCTGAATGCAAAGATGTTTTGTTCTATAAACAGCCATCAGCACCACCCCACTGCTAGGAGAATGTGATCGCTATAAGATATCTGACAGCTTTCAGGTTTTTATTTGCTATGGAGTTTGTCATTATTACTGTAAAACCCAAGCCCTGTGCCAGCATGTGTTATGGGAAAGAGGCTTATTGCTACATCAGCCAAGCTCAGCCCTCAGACCGAAATGGTATTTGGACCAGAATTCTGACTTACCTTTCATATAGAGACATTTCCTTTAGGAGTTTCCACTGAAATCAGTGAAGCTATTACAGGTATAAGAGAGCATTCAAAATGAATAGAAGTGCTAGGATCTAGATCTTATGGGGCACACGTGAGGGCCCATAGAAATTAGTAGGAAGTGTGATGTGAACATAGAAGTCCGCCAGGGGCCCTGCAGTTACATGAACTGATCGACAGCAATACCACTCTTCAGTGTTAAGCAATATTCTGCAGGTATGTATGTATGTAGAAATGGGGGGAACTTTTTTTTTTTTTTTACATAAAAATATACTTTATTCATAGTATATAGATGTATTTGTACCGAGGTTTAACAAACTGGATTCCACTTTCAACTATGTATATATCTAAACTGTGTGAATCAGCCATAATATAGTCTGTCACAGTGTAATGTGCAAGGACATTTATTTATCTACTGCTAGAGTACTCCTTTTTATCTGGTGCATTAACCCACATACACACATGATGCTTTATTTAATATTTCATCTGCATAGGTCAACTGTGTCAAGTAGCTGCCAAAGAATTTCAAAATGGCTTTCCTATTACAATTACTGTAAATGTGATAATTTATATATTCTAATTTTTCATCTTTATAAACAACATGCTGAAGACTACCTGTCAAGAGATTACAACTCAACAACTATTTTCTGGCATAATCCTACATTTCAGAATTTTTAAGTAGCTTTGTACTTTATTGGAGTCTCTCCTGAAACAGTGAATAAAATCAGAGTCACTCATCATGTTTGCTTCATTACTAATTGATAAACCAGTGGCTTCAGATGATGCCATTCCATTTAATGAATTGCTGATGATCCCCATAGACTGCATCTGTATTGAAAACAGGAAAAGAAGTATAACTCATAACTACACATACAACAAGTCTTTAAAATACTAGTGCAGAAGTCAACTGGGGCATCACTATCTTGGGCTGTTCGACTCCAGACCATTTTTGTCCTTATTGAAGATATATGTAAAGCTCCTTACATAGAATAACATTGCCTTTTTATCTTAACAGTATTGATACAACCTTTAGACTAGCCTGAACTGATCTGATATACTAGCAATGCAAGAATACCAGGGTCTAACTCCATCTGAGTTTAAGTTGAGGAACCCCTGTTTGGTAATTGTTATTTCCTCTTGAAATAATAGAGCAAGTCAGTCTTGAGATTTTTTAGCCATTTATTTTAATGAGTTTTGTAAAGGGAAGCTTCTAACATGAGCATTCACTGGTGCTGTTTAACCTGGTGAACTCTCCAGACTGTTATCACCTTTCAGAGTAGCAGCTTCACAACAGAACCAAGCTTAGAATTAATGTCTTGCAGAAAAACACAGCTGCAAAATATTGGAATGAATTTGCATTGTTTGCTTCATTTTTTAAATTATATTTCTACCTTGTGGTATGTCCATAGTACAGAAAGGTCAAAACTTCAAAGCTTTCCTTCTTAGTAATTCCTTCAAAGGTGTTTTAGAAAAATAAAATCAGGTAAATATACTAGAAGTGTGTAGCTCGTTTAGAGTTTGATGGATTGCTTCAGTTACAGAATGAAGCTAACAAAGGTCAAGCTTTGAGGTTGAGTACCACCGAACTTTAAGGCCATTAAGCCAGAAGAACCATAGCTGTACTTGGAAGATGGTCTTTCCATTTGTAATTCTGAGTCACCCTAATCAGGGCTGCACTTTAAAGCAGGGTACAATTCCTCCTTTTCTAGTGATAAGCTGCTTATTTCAAAACTTGTATTACCTACCTGCATTTATAAAGCTGAAAGGTGATCTACTAGTGCAAGATACTAATTTATTATTCACTTGTTAGTGAAACAGACACTTTGGCAGCATAGCCATTCCAGAGAATGGACACACAGCCCACACTTGTTTAGCCAAAACTACAAATAAGTTTAGATATGAATGCACAAGAAATACAAAGATCAGGACTTCTAGCTAGTAATGAGAAGACAGAAATGGAAATAACAAAAAATTACATCCAATAATTTATATATGATCTGCCAGAATTTGGAATGGAGTTTTGAAATTGTTTTGTGACTGGCATCTGACTTAAGCAGTGCCACTGTTGTCTTGAAGAATTTATCCCAGCATAAAATTGTTGCCTTAGGAAGAAGCTCCTTGCAGCAGACAGCAGTGATACTTGAATTACTTCGAAAGTAAGTCCAAATAAAACTGAAAACAATAATTAAGTATTTGTCACAGTCTACCCACATCTCCTCTACTGCCCTAGAAAAGTCAAATCATTACTGGCTCGTACGTGAAGCTGTAAATGGCTCTAGTCTTTGTACTTGTATCTTTCCTTCATATATTTCATATCAATAAAATATTGCTCTACACATATGGACATCTATAATAGCATCTACCTATCTGCCAATCCGTAAACTAAGTCACATCCTTTGACTGAAAAATTCCTGTATCTGTAATGAAGTCCAGCATTTCTGGATCAGAGTCTCTGTTAGCATTAAGGCTATAGCACAAGTGAGAGCAAGCATGCGCCCCGCCGAAGTCACTCACACCACATGACTAGTACAAATAAAAGCTACATCGAAAATCTTGCCTTTTCTGTTACTTTCTCAACTCCAGTCTTCAGTTCATGTACCATATTGCTGATTTGCTTAGCTTTGCTAAGGCTGTCATCAGGTAGCTCTTGATGGTGCTCAATATGCTGGTTGAAGTGGGAAAGTGGTTCCTTCCAGGCTTGCAGAAGTTTCAGTATCAAGTGAGTGAGTTCTTCTCTCTGATAAATTAAAACAGTAAAGAATTTCTCTGTTAGTTTGCAGCAGGTCATATGAACACTATTAGACAGTCTCACTGTGAAATCTCGGTGGGATTAAGATTTACACCTGCAATTCAGTAGCTTTCAAACATTCAGAACTTGAGGGCCACTCTGCCTCTGGTTATTTGCTTACGTAGAAGCAACACCCAAAAGTTGTATTTATTTGTCTTGTTTTCAGCTTTCTTAGACTCCAAAGCTCTGTAATACCTAAAACTATGCATACAGCATTAGCAAAATGGTGTTGTTCCCGTCAAACTTACTTGGTACTAAAAAAAAGTTTTCAGGAACTCCTAGGTGTCTCAAGAGCCCAGGAATCCTCATCTAGACATCTCTGTTTGCTGGTATGGAAGTGCAGGTGTTTCCTCGCACCTGCCGTGGCTGTCGCTGTGTCGGTTAGAGGTTGGCTGCAGACACACTTCCCTGAAGGTGCCTGGTGGTCAGGACGGTTGCTTCTCTAACAGAAACTCAATGGCCGTAAGACCTCTCTTGCAATGTAAGTTCAGAAATGAGGTTGACTGGTTAAAGTTTCCTAAAGCAGGCAGGGCCTCGTTTCCCATTGCCCTTCCAGGGGAGCCTCTAAACGCCTTGGGGGAAGCTCCTCACTCCAGCGCAACCAAAGAGCAAAATGTTAATATTCGTCTCCATCCATCTCCTCCCTGAGGCAAAAGTTTCTTCCGCTGCTGTATCCTTGACATTACAGTCTGCTTTTTGTCTGTCTAAAGAAACTCTTCCTGCTCTTCTCTAAACTAATAATGATTTTCTTCTCTTTGCCATTACATCTATCTAAAACAATTTGCTGTTCTTTTCTCTCTACCTAACTACCGATTCAGAGATAATGACTGTTACTTTTCTCCCTATTGCTTTTTGTACTTTGCAGGGACACTGATTAATTTAACTTGTCTGTCACACACAGTTTTCTCAATTTGTGTCCCACAGAGATTGCCACAACAAAACCAAAGGGAGGGATGTCTGTCAATCGTTTGGACAAAGCACTACTGCAATACCCTTACTGCGATCTGAGCATGTGTAACCGTACACACCTTTAAAACGCAACGAACCAACGATTCACATGCAACGCCTCCGTGATGTGCACCTGTTTGGGGTCAACACTGAGCAGCTTCTTCAACCCAAACTGGTGATGAAGCACCGCAGGCAGAAGAACCTCTCCGCCCGTCTCCAGCCCGACCGGGGTGAGGGACCACCGCAGCCCCATGGATGAGACATCTGGGGGCTCTGACGGGACGGGACAGGGGGGTGTCTTCCCCTTTCCTCAGGGGGGAGAAGGGAGGCGGTGTGTGTGTCCCCCACCCCGCCGCCCGCCTTACCGGGATTTTTTGGGCGTATTCTTTGCCGTTGGGGGTCAGCATCCCCGACGTGTGGCACTTCCGAGCGGGCTTCCCCAGCTCGTTGTCACGGGGAGGAAAGCGTTTTTCCTACGAGGGAAGAAAACCTGAGGAGACAACCGAGAGCAACACCCGTCCCCGTCCCCCGTCCCGCCCCCGGTGGCCGCTCCCCGGGCGGCGAGAACCCGTTCCGCGGCGCGGCGGGGCCGTCCCGGCCCTCACCAGCTCGGCGTAGAGCGCTGTGGAGAGGCTGTGGATCCTGCCCGAGTGCCGGATCACCCGGTCGAAGAGATCGGCCACGCTCAGGAGGCGGCAACCGGCGTCTCCCGGGGCGCAGACCAGCAACCACAGCAACGCCAGCCCCGCGGAGGCACCTGTGGAGAGCTCGGCGTCGGCCGGGGGCGGGGGGGGGGGTGGTCGCCCGGCCCGGCCCGGCCCGGCCCGCTCGCCCTCCGCCCTCACCTGCTCGCCCCGCCGCCCGGGCGAGGACCATGACGCCGCGGAGCCCGCTGCCCGGCTGGGATGGGCCGGCGTTGCCCCGGCGTCCCCTATATATATATATGCCGGGTGGGGATGGTGAGTGGCGGGAAACCTTTCCTGTCATGACGGGTCCCTCCCTGACATGACGGGTCCCTCCCTGACGTGCGCAGCCGCGGCCAGCGGGAGCAGGGCTGCCCGCGGCGGGGCTGCCGGCTCGGCGGGCGGGAGCGTTCCTCTCACCGACGGCACCAGCACCACACCCCCCCCTCGCCTCCCGCCCCGGCAACCCACCGGACCCAGCAGAACCGGGTGTCCCGGGCTCCATGGTGGGGCTGCGACACCCCCGCCTGGGGCCAGGGCTGCGCCGGTGCCGCAGGCCGGATGGCAATGGGCGACGTGAGGGGTGGGAGAGAAGCCTGGCCTGAGGACGGCCATCTCTTAAGCTGTCTTTTCTCATCGCAGGGCTAAGATCAGATCTGCTTGCCCTGCTCCCTGGCAGGGGGTCGGAGGTAAGGCCGCTGAAGGTGACCGCGCGCTTGGTGGTGCGAGCCTGCCCCAAGATGGTTGGCGATGTGTCCCATATGGCTGAAAGGTTGAGTAACGCAGCACCGCGCTCAGATCAGGATCCCAAAAGGGGTGCAAGTCCTGCGGAGTCGGCTGTGCTGTCCTCCATTTCTGGGGGCGAGATCCTGAGCAACACTGCAAGACGTACAAGGAAAGAGGAGACGTTTGCCGTGAGGCTCATGACTGCTGACATGTCAAACTAGGAGCTGCCTCAAGCTGACCGATGGGGGAACCTGAGCACAGGGTCTTACTGCTGTGTTTTCTGGGGTTTGGCTTTTGAAACCCACTGGGAACGGCTCAGGGTCTGATAGAGCTGGAATCGGGCACCTTCCCATCCTCTGGGTATTCAGGCTGAGGTTGGCTGGGGGACTGCCATAACTTGGCGGCTCTTATGACATGGGGAATGAGTCAGCTCTGCCCTTCTTGTTGAATTTTTTCACCGTCAGGGGAGCAGTCTGCTTAGAAATGAGGATACATCTGACATGAAATTGTCATCTTTCCTCTGTGACTACCCCAGCCACTAGGCTAGAGTCCTGGATCTGTTTCTAGCCCCTGAGTCCCAGTTTCCGTTATGGAAAATGGAAAGACCATACCCCCACCAGAATGATGAAGAACGTCCCTATCCCCTGCCTTTTAAGGAGAGCTGGGTGACTAGGATCCCTTCTGGAGGTGGAAGATGTGAGTCTGACTAGCTCTTGGCCAAGAAGGAAATGACCTTGGTCACCCGTAATCTGTGTGGATGCTAAAGAATTGGTGGAAAACAAGCAGAGGCAGCTGCTTCTCTAGCTGAATCGTAAAAGTAATTGTCGTCTTCCACTGCATTCTGCATGAACTCAAGCGGCATTTCCAAAGGATTTGCATTTTGAAAGTGCCAGCAGAAGTCATTGCAAAGTAGGGCCCCCTTCTTGCAGGCTTGTGCTCTCTGCCTGGGTTCTGTTTTCCTTGTTTGCATCTGTTTAAGGATTTGGCTCTTTGTTAACAAGACAGATTTTTAAGTAGGAAAAAAAGAGATTTTAATTTCCTTTTGCCCAAAGGAAGATTGATAAGATAGCATGAGAAGGAATATTCAGATGTCTTTCTCACACAATCTCCTTCAATCATATAGACATCTCAAAGGAAGGTTATTTCTCTGAGAGCTACCCGCAGATCCTGTGTCCTTCCAGGGAACTTTTGCTGTGATGTGTGTTGAGCTAGCTAGATTTGATTTAATTAAGTGACTGCAATCTCCAACAAGAATTTACTTTTTTCTTGACAGAGGTGGATCAATATAAGCAAATACTAGAAATCTCACTATTGGGCTAGTCCACATGCTCCTCAGTCTCTATCAGCCATGCAGCTTAGCCAGCCCTTTAAACCGATACATGTCTGAACCCAACAGACCAAACTCGCTTCTCTAAAATTCCCCAAGTCACTTCCAAAGGTCACTAGCGCGACGGGTCCATAAGACACTTTTTATCCCTCGTTTTTTTGAATTTTAAAAATTAGTTTTAAAACCAGTTCATTAAGGTGTACTTAATCATCTGCACTATTCAGCAGAGGTTGTTCTCATTCTCTTGCATCTGCTTTATTTCTAATAAATAAAACAATGCATTTAATTTCAGTGGTTAGAGCTGCTGAGCCAGTTCTTAATGGGGATTGTACAGTAAGCCTTGCCAATAGCTCTGAGCTCTTTGGTAGCTGATAAAATACTTCTGGCTTGTGGTCCAACTGAAGGCTTGGAATATTAGTACTATTTCTGATAAGCAATCATGCATATGATAGGATCTGAAAAACATTGGTAGAGTGCATATGGGAAGCAAGTGGATCAATGACTTGTTTTTATTGGCCAATAGCCATTTTCTTTTGGTTTTCACATGTCTTGGAGAAATCCTGACATATGCAAATCTTATCCTAGAAGAGGTTCCTTAAAATGTTAAGACAGTTTTTAAGTTTTGAAGGGGCTGTGAACTTTGCGCTGTGGAAAATGTAATGACTTGCACAGCAAAAAATGCAGTACAGCTTAGAGGTTCCAGTTTCTAAAATGAATGATGTTTTCTTAATGAAAGACATACCAATGTTTAGGAATTGCTTTTCCTGGCTCTTCACTGATATTTTAAGTTTGTAGATTACAGCAAACTGGAAGAAGTCACTTGCATTTTAGAATTCAACATGATCTTGAAAATGAGAGAAATGGCCTGAAGAAAGTAGGGTACAGTTCAGTAAAGAAAAATGCAAAGTACTATGCTTAGACAGGAGCTTAGGCTGGCCACATGCAGAACGAGGCAGCAGTCAAACAGAAGGGGATTGTGGCTTGTAGGAAATAACAAGCTGAACCTAAGTCAGTAGTATCTTACTGTTGCTTTGCGTTGTTTATTTATTCATTTGTTTTGCAGCCTGGGGTATGTCCTTTGAAATGCTGTCTATGAGACATGCAGAAGAGTCCTTCTGCCATGCCTTGCGTTTGTATGGCTTCTGCTAGAATACCGTGTTCCGTGTTGGCCATCCCATTTCAACAGAGATATGAGCCAGGTGGAAAGAGCCCAGAGGAGAAAAGCGAGAATGATCATAGGTTAGAAACCCTCATGGCCTACAAGGAAAGACTGAAGGAAGTGGGGTTGTTTGCTCTCTAGAAGGGAAAGACAAGGCAAGGATACAGTTTTCAGATGTGCAGAAGGTAGCAGCGAAGAGGAAGGAAATCAATTATTCACCACATTCATTATGGATACAAGATACAGCGGGTTTAAACTGCAATAAGGGAGATTTAAATTAGACATTAGAAAGAACTTCTTAATGGTTAGGAGAGTTAAGGACTGGAACAGATTGCTCAGGGAAACCGTGAAAGCTCCATCATTATCCAACCTTTCTTACACACTTTCAAACAGTTTTCAGCCAGTCAGCAGTGGTGTTTGTCCTGCCATGGGCAGGAGGGTAAGTGGGTAATGTCAGACCTCTCCCTCTTCCAGCCTGCTGAAGTTTTATAGTGCAAGACCAACTGCAACTGGAGTTCATTACAGGTTCAAAATCACTCCTAAATTTACATCACAAAGGAGTAAAAGCTGAAATGAAAAGGTTTGTTTCGACCAAATACTGTCCACTATTGATTTGCCCTTTTCCTATAACATAGCAACAGGCACGTTTTACAGCTCAAGAAGGGACAAGTCACACACTTTTGCTCTGAAAGTCGATAGTATGAGCTCTCAAATAAAACAATACGGATCTTAAAAGTGAAATGACTGACTATCTGCTTAAAGGAATCAATCATTTTCTGAAGGCCAGATCTCAGCTCTATGATTTTTCTCAGTTCTGTAAACAAAAAGGCATACTTCTGCTTTTACCACTTCATGTAAAAGTGTTTGGCTTTTCTCACTTCTAACTTCTCTGCTCTTCTCTCTCTCCTTGGGGTGGTGCATTTCTTCCCCCTCTCTGGGCTGATTTATGAACTCGAGAAGTCTCGCTAGGCCTTGGCATAAGTTTGATGAGTTGGGTGGTTAAGCGTCCCTTGACTGTAGCAGGAACTCTTACATGGCTAAGACAAGGAGCTGCAGTGACCGTACCAAGGACTCCTGTTGTCTGGCGGACGCTGCGGATGGGAGTAGGGATAATTAGTCATTTCATGACAACCTTGGGGCATATCTCAGTCCTCTCCTGACAGCCTTGGAGCATCCCGTATCTGAATTTTAAGTCATTCTCTGACAGCCTTGGAGCCTTCCTCACCTGAATCACAACTCACGTGAAACGGTACCAGTTCTACTGGTATCCCAGCAATTTGTTGATGACAAAAGTCAGTTGTCTCCTGAACCTATAAACAGCGATACTAAGTGAGACCCTTTGAGCTCTCCTGGACCGCAGCAGGCTGTGACCAGCATCTCCCTCTGAGCGGGACGCCTCTCAGAGCTCCCAAACTTTTTTATTTGCAAAAATCGGAGGTCTGTCACCGAAAGCCGATGAGACTTGGGCTGATACTCTCCGCTCCTTGAGGCTCAACGCTTCTTCGCCCATTAAGAAAGGTGCCGAAGCATTTGATGTGAACGTGACCGTTGAAAACAATGGTCCTTGACTCCATTTGTCTCTCTGGGCAAAATCCTGCCCCACCCTCCATCTCTTTTAGTAACTCTTTACACACTGAAAAGTTGTTTACATTCGTCAGATAGTTTTCTCTCCCTTTTATGCTCTTTTCAGTCATGTTTCTCTGTTTTGATCTTCACTAAATCTGCTTTTTGTTTATATCTATAATGACTTTTTATAATCAAAGCTCTCCATTGTCATCTCCTATAAAAAGCCTCCAGCTTTCCTTGTCCTCTCTTTGCTTCTACAACTATACCCTTTGCTGTTTCTGCTGCTGCTTCTTTAATTTGTTACACAGAGAACCCTCCCCATCTCTTCTCGAGTTTTATGTGAAGGCTTTAAAGGAGTCTGTCTCGCATTTTACAATCTCATCAGCAAAAGCAAAAATTCAGCTATTGCTTCTTACTGCCACTTGGAGGCTTGCCTTCCTGCTCCATATTGGTCTCCTTATGTCCAGACAGAAGTCTTAGATTGCCTCTTCAGCATGTGCTTTTGAGTGCTTGGCTTTCAGCTCAAATGTAAAAGAACTAAAGGAAACCACAGGTCTCCCCCTCCCACCCCCATATAGAAAGCATTTTATTTTGATTCTTTGTGCACATCAGAGAGCTTGAACTGGTGAGTGCTTGCCTCAGAGAAGCAGTTTGATTGAAGATGGGGCTAGGCTGCTGGAGCTGCTTTCTGTATTCATCATGTAGTTTGGGGAAGGTGGTGCAACAGAATAAAGTGTAGCACCCTCAGCTCTCCTTCCATAGTCCTGCCTTGTTGACTCCTGCATTCTCTTGCTTATGCCCTTACTCTGACCCAAGGAATAATGTCCATAAAAGACCTGATCCTCTTTTTCGCACTCTGGAAAACCATGTATTGAAATAAGAATTTTTTCTGAGGAGGGCCAGGTCCTTATAGGACAAATTTCTAAAGGGAAGGATATTGTCATCCTTCATTTGTAAAATATTAAAGAGAAATGAGTGTTCAGAGCATGCAATGTGATTCTCTTCCAGTCATTTAGGATAGGATTTCTCTCTTCCAATTTTAGGCATCTTGAGGTTAGACACAGGCACCGTCTGAGGTTCATCTGGAGATAGGTGCCCATCACTAATCTCTGATGGTGTCTTGTTTTGCCTGTCAGTTGTCAGGGGAGCTTAGAGTGATGAGTATAGACTAAGTTAGGGCAGAGGAATCTCATTTTCTGTTTGCAAATGTAGTCCAGGAGCTGGCGGAGCATATGCATGATAAATGGAGCAGGAGTGCTGCTTCTCCTGCTACTCTTTTTCTGGACAGCCTGTTATGGATGTTGCCTGTTTGCCTCCTCTGGGGCTACAAAGATTGTCCTTAGCAGCCAGGAAAACATCGTCCTTACTATTTGTGACAAGGATGGTAGCACACAAGTAGAGAGGAACACATTTTTGAAATATTTGCTCTATTCCAACCCTCTGGAGAAGGTTAATTCCTTAGCTGATCTGGTGACTGCTCATCAGAATGAACTGCTGTGCTATTTTAGGAAAGACCTGTATGCACATAAAGATTAAGTAAAACTGAAGATGAAAACCCAGTTAAATTCAGGTACTTTAATTTTTGGAGCCTTTCATTATACGTCCTGCTAAAGAGGTAGAATCAAATGTGTAAGGACGGGTTGGGCTCTACGTGGAGTGTCTGAGCAAAAAATTGCCATGTTAAAGAGATATTGCTGTAAATCAATGATTTCCACCATAGTAAGCATCACACAAGTCAAGGGGAGAAATCAGTGTCTCAGTGTTTTATTTATGAAGTGAGGTTTCTTTTGGATATTGTTTCAATTTATTTTTTAAGAGGAGAACATTTCTATTCTTATCTCTGTTGACTTCAGTGGGATTGCTTATCTGTGTGAATTCAGTTCTACTTGATAGAAGATTTACTTAATGATTTGGAGGGACCAATCCAATCACAGGGAAAGGTAGGTTCTATGAAAACTCTAATCTTCACTGAAACTTGAAAGGGTAATATGCCCTATGACATCTTAACTTTGAATTTTAGATCCTTTTCTACAGAAATTTTTGTTTGTGAAATTTTATTATTTCAAATTTAAGTTATATACTTTATATTAGATTTTGTATATTTCAATTTTACAACACTTGAATGTGGCCTGGAGAAACAAACTACTGAATTTGAACATGAAAGGTAGAATCTAAAATTAAAATATTTAATATTTAGACAATGAAACTTTAGGAGAAAATAAGCTCCGCACTCTGGGATGTACAATTCCACTGAAGAACGTACTTACATATAAATTTAAAATATTTCTAAAATATAAAAGTAAAAGAATATAAAACTAGATTTTAAAAAACAGAAATGCATGATCAAATCCTACTACTTGAATATTTACAAACGATCTTATTGCTTAAAGAAGACAGAGAGAGATGAGGTGTCATAATTTACCAGCTACAGTTTTTGTGAAATGTTTCAATGGAACTTCATTTTCCTCTAAACTGATATAAAAGAAGCCAGTCTTCTCAAAAGAAGCTGCACCCTAACTAAAAAGGAGCATTACCATCCTTTCTACTCCTTACAGTGTCCATATAGGATAGTCTGTATAGTACTTCCGAAGTGCTATAACAATACTAAATATTTCAAGATTAGCCATCTTTCTCCTGATATGACAAGTGTCACTGCTGTGTCAGCAGGATCAGTAGTAGCATAATAAAGAGATGTGTTAAATTTTAAAGGAGATGGACTTGTATTTGGAGCAAGCTTTTTTGAACATAAAGATAAAATTATACATTTCATGTTTCTATGTGCATTAAGCAAAAATGCATTCTTTAGCTCATGATCAGAGATTATACGGAGATAAATTTCAGGCAAAGTCACTACCCCAGCTCTGAGAATTTTAAGGAAATAAAGATATCTCCGTCACACACTGAAAGCAATCTCAAGGCGATGCCCTAGGGCTCACTGAAATCTCTAGTCGGCTTTGGCTGACTTTAATAAACTCTGGATTAGACCATCACGCTGGTATAGCTCCACTAACTTTGATGAATTTACTTTCACACTGGTGTCACAGAGATGGGGTTCAGGCCCTGAGTCTGTGTTATTGATAAGCATGCACAGTTGAACATGAACGGTAACCCCCGGGGTTAGTTCTGTAATACCCACCTGGAAAAAATGCATTACATGTCCTCTGTTGAGGAAATCAAATTACTTAGAGCATTTAGTGAAGCAGGGAAGAAGACACTAGCATTACCCTATGCACATTTTGGTTTTTTTCAGGACCGTTCACAGATTTGAAGTGATGCTTCATTTAAATTGTGAGTTCCCATCTGCCACCATATTGAAATCACCATTGTAGAAGAGAAGCATGTCAGAGGTACCAAAGGTCCAAGTTTTTTATGAGTGTAGTATGGACATAAGTTAACTGCAGTTCATTTAACATCTGGCTAGTGTCAGGTGTTGCCAAGCTGTGTCTTCCCCACTGGCATAATAATATTTTACAGCACAGAGTAGTTGGCAAGATCTCAAGCTTTGCTTTTTTATAGCAGGACTCATGGGCAAAATGTCATAAATATATGAGTCCTCCATTTTGTCAAATAACTTGTAATTTCTGCTACATCCCTTTCATATTCTCAAATATTGTAAAGAAATTTGTTATTATAGAATGCTCCTTACTGCAGTTGAAAATACTAAGTATGCTATGGAATCTTCCTTTGCACTGCTATGGAATCTTCCTTTGCACTCCTCCCGCGTACAGGTGTAATAGCCTTTAATGGCATGCCTGAATGGTATTTTTGTTCACATGATTTCTGCTTGGTTTAGTATATTGTATTCAGCTGAATAAGCAGCTATTGAGTTTTGTTTTTCTCTTCTTGTTCACTGTGTGCTCCCATGCCTTATTTACTACACATCATTCAAACCCATTCTGGATACATAATAATTTTCCTCCTGGATTCTTTCTATTGCTCTTGAACACCTGTCTGTTCACAAGCACTAATTAATTTATTATCCCTGCATATTCCTGAGGTGAGTGGATGCTATCATACCCATTTTACAGATAGGTGAAGAGGCACAGTGAAATTACCTACTCATTTGGATAGTCAATTTACGATGCAAAGGATATGAGTAGTACTTGAGGAATAGCCTCACATCAGATTATGAATAACTTCATATATAAGTACTACCTTTACTGAATTCAGATATAGAAATCTTTTGCTTAGGTCCCAGATCTGCTATTCTCAAGATTCTTGTTTTTCCCCCTACCATAGGAGAAAAAAGATGTAGTTTCACACAGCTCTGCTTGGAATCCTGAGGTCTGTTTTCAGACTTTTTTCCTTTAAGGTCAGGAATTGATAGCAGTGGAAAGTTGTCATTCATTTGTGGGGAAAGGGTAAAGATATTTGCTGACACTAAGGTGACACTAAGGGAGGCCTGGGGACATTTTGTTCCGTCTCAAGTTGTAAAGGGGCTGTGCTGTAGTCGGATACAACTGATCTCCATTTCAGTCTTGTCTCTTTGGTACTGAGACACCAAGACACGGTAAGTATTCCCTTTACCGAATATGCCTAGCATCTGGGTATTTTCCCCAGTTCTCCCCTGCCTTCTTGTTTTGAGGTACCTGTTCAACCTGTTACATCCTTTCTTCCTACCTCTTCTAGCAGTCTTTCTCCTCAAACTTGGCTTCTAGTTATCCTGTCTGCCTCGTAACCTGTCTTCATTAATCCCTAATCTTCATTCCCTTCCTTGCACCTGACTTTTTGCCCCATTCTATTTGCCTTCTCACTAGTCAGGCCTGAAGCTTGGTAGGACAAATTCAGGTCCTGCTTTCCTCCACCTGTGCTTCCCAAACTGCTCTACACGGGACTGGTCCATATCCTCCCTGTATTTGAATCAGGCAAATTCCTCTTCCAGGGTTTCAGAGCACAACATGGAAGCAGAGGCAATGCAGATGAGATGTTGCATGCTCTGAATTCAAGTGTCATGGCCAAGGTCTTTAATCCCATAGTAGCTTAGAGCTGCATCATCTCTGTGATGGAGGATGCTGAGTGGAAGTGGGATTGCTTGGAAAGTTTGCAGCTAATACCAAGGAGGTTATATTGCATGTATACAGAGTGTTTTCCAAAGGGTTACAATTTGACCATATGAGGGTGGATTTGCACAAGAATTGTCATGGTTTAACCTATCCCAGATATACATAAAAAAATACCTATCCCAGATATGAAGACAACTCCTGATACCACGTGTCCATCTCTACTTTGAAAGAGGAGGGTGAAAGGAGAGTACTAGAATTTTATAAAGCAAGTGTTGCCGGATCTTTTTCGAACATAAACAAAACAACCTTCTTCCCCCCCCCCCCCCCCCCCCCCCCCCCTTATTTGGAAACAGCCCCAATGATTCAGGCTGAAGTCTTTCAGAAAATCAATAAACTTTCACTAGATCCTGAAGTTTTGGTCATTTCAATCTAAAAAAGCAAGGCTTGGGAAATTATAAAGAATCAGGAACCAGGAAAGTACGTAACCTCCCTTGTGATAGACACTGTTATCTGCCTGGATTACAATAAAAAAAATAACAGAAGAAGATGAGAGGTCAGTTTTAATATGCAGTTCCCTAATCATCTTTGAAGGTTGTGTATCCAAGGTGCTCTGCTGTCATGATGCCTTCCCTGCTTTTCCTTTGTTTAAGAGAGGGTGGCTGAGGATTTTCTGAGCTGCTTCCATGAGTGGTATTTTCTTATTTAGCCCCACGAAGATGCCAGTATGTGGGCCAGTGAACATGGGTGGAGTGGAAACTATTTCTTCTCTCCAGTTCTCCAATTCTTTCATTCCAAGGAGGATCGTAAGTGAGCTAGCAGGCAGCTGGCTCCATTATACCTGCAGAATGAAAACCAAGGAGAAAATTGACCCTTTTTTTTTTTTTTTTAAACTTTTCCTCAACATGGGTAGACTAGCTAGGAGTTGATACCTCCATATGTGACAGGAACAGTCTTTCCTATTTTCCTTGACAAAAGTTTTTCCTGGATTTGCACTACTGCTGAGATTCCCTGCCCTGAAGCTTACAGGACACCTGTGTAGGACAGCTTATAGCTGTCCTGTATGTGACTTCTGCTGAGTAAATCTCATTCCCTTAACTCAAAGGCTTTTCTCATCCCTGCTCACCACACCAGCAATACTCAGGGGAGACAGAGAACCAGATCTCTCATGGGTAGTACTACAGGATGCACTATCCCACTTAGGGGTTAGGAGGTATCTTTTGATTATTTACAGATGGAAGAAACACCGAGTGGAAAAGTGACTTATCCAAGGTGGTGCAAGGAGTTTTCCTGGCTAGGAATAAACCCCCTGCCTTTCGGTTCCTGTGCTGTGACCTCAGGAATCCTTCCCTGAACAGACTGGGTGCTCCTTGCTGAGGCAGGACTGGAGCACATGCTTCTGACCTTTTTGTTCTGGGATCTGTAGGAAGTTCCAAATTATTCTCTTGTGGCTTTTTAGTAAATATTGTATAAAGTGACAAATTATTCAGAATCAGAAAAGAAAAATTGCTTCCTCTTGTTGTCTTAATGTTGTTTTTCTAGAGTGTTTTTTGTGTGTTTCCAAATCACTGACTTGTACTTCCATTTATATTCACATGCTTATGGGCTTTAGTCTTCTGCCATTCCCTGAGTGCAGCCACGTGACAGCATAATGATAGTGAGAAAGCCTGCAGGTTTTCTTACCAAACTGCTGCAAACCATTTAATAGATTGGAATAAGTGGCTAACCTTCCACTTTCTTATGTAAGATGATGAACATAGATTATTTATAGAGGCTGCTGTGTCTAAATTTGTTTACTGTCACATGGAATGTGTGTCTCTCTTTCACGTGTCTCTCAAAACTCTTTGGAAAAAATCAACCTACCACCAAATGCTAAGAACTCACTGGTCCTGATGTGTGTTGTAGTTGACAAAGCTGAAAAATGACATATTTATAATAAAACAAATTGGAATGAGTAATTGTATATATAAATATAAAATTATTGTGCTCATATGTTTACATCTAACTCATGCCAAAGGAAATCATTAAATACCAAATTACTGTAATGTAAGTTAAGGCTTCATTTCAGTGTTTCCTAATAATCCTTTGTGTTCCCAGGACAGGAATTATTTAAAATGGGTGGCCAGAAAATCCTTCCAAAAGGGAAAAGCAGTCATGCAAGGTAAAATTTGCTTTCCCCTGTGTATCTGCTGTAACTTCGTGTGAAAGAAGTGCAGAGAAGTAAAAATGCTCCTACCCTGAACCAAGCATAACTGGGCAGGAGTACAAGATCCTTCCAGTCTGCCCTCATCTTCTCATATTTGTTAGAGGAGTAATCATCTTTACTACACTCCATACTGGAACCATAGGATCTGTGCAACTGCAGGGTTCTTCTGGACTGTCCTACGGGGACAAATGTGTCACTTGCCAAGATCTCCACAGGTCTTGGGAGCAGCTTTTCTTGCTCCAGGCAATCCAGGACACAATGGGAGCAGGAGGCCAAGCACTGCTCTTTCTTGTGCACTGGTCCTCACCTGGTGCTCCTTCTGCTCCATCGGTGCTATGGCCCTATGCATATCAGTGTGCCCGGTCCTGTCAGGAGCCAGTGCTATTTGAATGACAGAGTTTAAATTGCAAGTGATGGGAAAAGTTCAGAAAATGTTTCTGAAAATGCCTGCTGACAACCCTGATTTATATACCACACGTGCTGTTAGCTCTTATTCCATACCTGCTGCCAGGGATGAATTGTTCCAGCTGCAGGTAGGCCCAGAAGAGGCTGTTGGAAGAAAGGGGAATTGCAGCTTCGAGCCGTCCACAAACAAGTGCAACACTGGCACAGAGGAGACTTTTCTTCCTCCTGACTCCTCTCTGATAGCCCTGACCACAAGACAGAATAGAAGGAAGGATGATGTGAGGAGCAGAGACAACGTAACCAAGGAAAGACCTGCTAGGGAGGGAGCGTAATGGTTTGTGTTTCTGATTAACTCCACGATGTTGTAAGACACCAAGCCCAACCAGTCTCGTGGTGGTGTGTGGTATGTGGTCTGAGTGCCCTGTTCAGCCACATCCCTTTCTGAGGGGTTCATAAAGTCTGTCTAAGGTGTAGGTGGCTGGCTGTTCGGTAGCCTTAAGGCACACCTGAGTGACACCCAACTCTTTTCTTATTGGGTGTCCAACGTGGTAAAGAATATGGTGTTGAAAGAAGGAAAAAAAGTGGAAAAAATGGTATGCAATAAATTGGCTTGGGCTAAGAGAAAAATCTGGGAAGGAAAAAGTAAGGAGCGTTATAAAAAATATAAGCCCAGCTGGAAGGAACTAATGGACTTTCCTGCAAAAAATGGCTCTAATTGCTTTTCCCTGCAATGACAAAGAAAACTGTGAAGCCTGGAAGGAATGGGACAAATGGGAAGGGAAGCAATTCTGAGGGCTAGCTACCCTGGTGAAAGGAAGAGGATCCCAGGGGGGCCAAGTTGTTCAGCAGTTCAAGCTCAGGGCACAGACTGGTCTGTCACTCAGCAAGTGAGAAGCGTGAGCAAAGTTTTCCTGAGCTCTGAGATAAGCCAGAGAAAGCTTTGTGTTCCCATCCCTTCTGATTTACATTTCCCATTTACTTGACAAGTAGACCATTAATAGTGTTGATTTTTTTTTTGTTTGTTTTTTAATGTCAGCTGAAAAGATTTCTATAGGAAGAAAAAAGAGAAGAAAAACCAAGACTATGCTTTTCTCAGCATTGTCTGATGGATGTGTCAGGAGTTTTCAGTTGTTCTTAGGTATGCAGGTATTTTAGTTCATTGTTTGTACAAAAATGAAGGAACTGTCATATGATCATGGGGAAAACTGTATGTGGCATTAGGAAATAAGTTATAATTGTGTGTCACCAGCTATCAATGGTCTTTAAGAACTGACAATTCCTATCAGTGAGAAATTGTCCTAGACTTTGTGGTGGAACATATGAACCCTGAAGGAACCGTTACAGGCAGACTCATTAGCAAATGCTCATTTCTTTAAACTACAGACAGACTATGTTGACAGTGAAACTTAATTGCCAAGAATGTATTTGGTTTAAAATTACTGAACCAAATACTGGGAGACTTTTACAGGGAAGCACGTTGTCACACCATCTTTCTTATTTAAATGGGGCCATTAATCATCATACTACAAATCCAAAGCTTAGCAAGAACAGTTCTGTTTTGTTTTTTTTTTTTTTTTTTTTTTTTTTTAAAATGTGTATAGATTTTTAACTAGAGCTATTTCATCATTCTTCTCTCCTAATGTGGCAGTAATATTTTCCTCTCTATCTCCCACTGTCAGGTCTATCATGTAACTGTATGTAAACGTACAAGGCACTAAGTGTGAGATTAAGTAGCCATACTGAGTTATAGTAACTATTTGCTTGAATAGCAATATAGGTAAGCCTGGGATAATGTAATTAAAATGGTGTGGTTGCCTGTCTTTTTGTCAGTGGCAGACTATGTCTTTAGAAGGGAAAAACTGTCAAAGAAAACAAATATAAAGACATCAGCACTTTAGAATATGAAAATACATGTGTGACTATGAGCGTGTGCTATTTGGACTGATCAGTCTGACAGCTGCAGGATTACTCAAAGTTACACTTGAATACCTTTCAGAATTGAAGCCTGAAATCTTAAGGGTTAGGTCCAGATAAGACCTTCTGCAGCTGTGGAGAATCCAGGCCCAACACGGTGGTATGAAGGACCGACAGCAACAAGGCAGCCCTGCAGAGCCACCTCTGATATTTTAGGAGATGGCAGCTGAAATTAAATACTCAGAGTTGAGATTTTCCTTTGTACTTGGGATTCTCATTCACGTCCAGAGCTAATATAAAACTAACTCCAGGTGAGATTTTAAAGGAGTTCTTCATCTGAAGTAATGGCTATTTATAATACCGATGATGTGACAAATAATATTAACTAGAATGAGGATTATTAAAGTCTACAGTGCTAGTGAATAGGTTGATTTGCTATTTTCTCTGTGGTGTGCATTTCATATCCTTTAATGGGAGAGATCTATGTTTTGGAGTCACATTGTTGCCTAAGTAGTCTGACATTTATCAGATGATTTTTCAAAGGGACAGAAAAACAGAACAGCAAAGAGACGGGAAAGCCAGTGGGAGCTCAAGTCAGGGTCTTTGAAAATGTTCTCTTTAATTGTTTTTTAGGTAGTGTGTAAATATTGTCCAAGAAGTTTGGTCTATTGTTTAACAAGTTAATATTTTGTCTTTGCCCATTAGCAAATATTTGACTCATACAATTCAAATCATTAAAAGTGTGCTTCAAGCATGAACACGTGTGGAACTAATTTTTGACTGGTGTCCTTATCATGTGGTAGATTTTCAATGATTAGGAGGCATCGAATGAGTCACTTCATAGTGCAAGGTTAAATAAGGATGATCTTTACTAGGGTTTATTCTGTCTTGAAGGGAGGGAGGTCACAACATGGGTTTTTCTCCATTGCTCTGTAAATTCACCTTCATTTTGACCTGCAGCAGTAGCCTCTAGTTAGGCAATAGGGAATTTCAGTTTTATACTTAATTAATTTTTAGTCATCCTTTGACGCTGGTTTTGTCATCCTTTGACGTTGGCCTTACTGGTTTTGTCGAAATTTGTGGTATTTGCCCGTTACATGACAAAGTGAAGTTGGTTTGAAATAAAGACTACCAAAGGCCACAAAACTCAACTCAATTATAAGCAATAAATCCAAAGATGGTATAGTATTAGTGGTTTATCTTGTTGTAACTAGATATTTTTTTTTTCCAAAAGCAAACATGCTTCATATCTACTGCATGTGGTGTGTGTTGCCTTTACTGTTAGTTCAGTTTTTTATCACAGTTATTTGACACAGCATCACTGATCTCTGTGGGGCTGTGTTTGCTTACAGCAGCAGATCTTCCAACTCTAACAGGAAAGTTTGATGCTTTTGCCTTGCAGATTAGAGCTTTTTTTCTCTCTTCTGCAGATAAATACTCCATAACACTTCTGAAAAGAGAAGATCAAGGAGATCAGTGAACTGAGCAGAGGTGGGTGTCGGACAGCAGAAGCAGTACTTCCACAGAGCTATTAGCAGCTAAATACCAGCCTCCTGTTATCCACACCTCAGTCAGCCCTTGCCTCTGCGGGCAAAAAGTGGTGGCATAGCATTTAACACTCAATTTAAAGAGCTTAAGGAGGATCAAGGACCAGGATGGCAAGGCTGAAGGTGGTGACAAAGTGTCTCTAATGAATCTCGAGTTAGTACTGTGCAACCTAATGGGTACAGTGACACTGAAGCTGACGAAAGGCAGCGTCAGGAAGAACAGTAACGGAGATGGCAAAAAACTATAGTGGGAAAGGGAAGGGAGGATGGTAAAGTATAACCAGCCCTGAGGAACAGCGTGACTGCCTGCCCTATGGCACCGTTTAGCAATCAGGATGCCTGACACAGGACAGGAGTCCGGGCAGGTCTCCTCAGCGTGGGCTCCTGCATGTGGATGGAGGGGACGTGATTCAGTGGAAAGATGGAGCCATCCAGTCAATTTGTGAGGATATTTGTGGACTGGGTTGGAGAGAAGAGCACTATGAAGAGAAAGCAAATGGAGAAGCGCAGGGCTGGCTCACTTAGGAGCAGAGCGGGTCACTGAGGGTGGCAGAATTACTAGGGATGGACAGATACTGTTTGTTTTGGCTTGCTGAAGTCAGTAGGCCATCCACTTGGATGAAAGTTGCATGACATTTTAATACAAGTGTAAAGCTAACTGAAATTACATGGAATTCAACAGCTGAAACCAAAATCATTTTTCAGTCCTTCTGGGAGGAATAAATCAAACCCAAATAAATGTGGCAGTTCCCTGATGCAAAGGAAAGAATAGGTCAGTGTGATTTCTGAACATCCAAAGATTCACCCGGCCAAAGCAAAAAGCCATTCAAACAATGGGCCCTCAATTGAATGTAAACATGCCAAACCCCCATGATACTTGGAGAAGATGTTTTAATGTGCATATATATATATTCCCTTTTTTCCCCATAGAAATGTAAAAGGTACAGAGGTGAAGAATTACTCCAAAATATGCACTTTTATTGTTAGCAGAGTTTAGTGTTTATTCGATTAGGAAAAATACTTAAAATTATATTTACAGTTATAAGGCAGTTACTGAAGAAAATATTTTTCAGCTTCCTAAAAACTTCACAAAACTCCACACTTTCTTCCCTTGTCAGTTCTATAATCTGTCATTCACTGGAAAATGTCAGGTTTTGAGGGGCAGCTGTGTGCAACAGTGAAAATAACCTGAAATATATTAAAACATTTGTAGACATTATTATTGCAAGCTGTAAATTGTATGAAATGTTTCTAGAGGAAAAAATTCTTTAACAGTTCAGTGTTCTTGTTTCTCTTCAGCCGAATGGCAAAAGAAACAGTGTTTCCATATCTAACTCTGCATTGTGGTCACAGGCAACACTTGTGTTTGCAATCAAGGAGCTAAATGTCAGCACTCTGCTTTTTATTCAGATATGAACGCAGAGGTCCTGGTGAGGGCTCTTCGGAGATGTGACCTACATGTCTAGCATGTTAGTGATAATACATTTTTAAAGACAGCAAGCTAAAGGAGAAATTGAGATTCAAACCTAGCTATAACAGTTAAAGCAAAATGGCTGCTGGGAAAAGGGTCATGGCTTCAGGAGTTGCTTCACTGCAAATTTATGCCTCCTGCCTGTAAAGACATGTGTAGATAGTTAACAGAGGACCGGTAAAAGTACAATATATCCCAGAGTAAAGAAAAAAACCCAACCTCCTGAACAAGCAAACCCTTTTTTCTTTAATGTTGAGGCTTTTTCCTTTGCCAAAGTCAACACTGAAGAATATTGCATTTCATTCCTCTTTTGCCTCCTTCTTCCTCTAAAAAAAAAAAAAAAAATATGAAAAGGAGATGGTTTATTTTTTCATTTGGAAAAAAACTCCAGAAAATTTAAAAGCAGAATTTTTTTCCCCCCAAAAACTGTATTTCCATTAAGACATACAGTTTTACTTCCTTTGGTCTGATAGTTGTCTCCTTGAATCAAGCAAAGCATTAGGGATACACATAAAAATTTGAAGGGCTGGGGCTTTACTCATTGTCTTTGATTTCTGTTGGACCAACTGGGTATCAGAGCTTGAGTCTTTAGATCACTGTTGGTTATGAGAAAATCTATGTTGAAAGAAGGCTTCCCAGGAGAGACTCTGAACTTCATTACTACCTTGTTCATCCATCTGTTCTTTTCCCGAATTTCAGATTTAGTCTGCTTTTTTTCCTAGACATGTTTTGTCATTAACAGGCTTTCTGGATTGCCGATCTTTTAATTCTGATCTACCTAAGGCTTTCATTAATACAAATGTACTTCTATTCCATGACCAGATGATATACCCTACATCTCCCAAGTCAACGGTTATAACTGTTGTAAAGTATAAGCAATTTTATCCTCTTTCCCAATCCGTGTTTATCTAGTCCTGTAACGTGACACTTAGTTTTCACATTTTCCACATTTTCTACCTGTGTTTTCTTTCTTTTCTTTTTCCTTTTCATTATCAGGTACTGCAAGTATCTCTGCCTCTAGCATGTTCATCACACATGCTGTCCTCTTTCATTAAATACCTGTAAGAGGAACTAAGACCGATCCAAACAACTAACATATTGTGTAATGCTTTTTATCTGGTTGTGAGAGTGCTGGAATTAGATCTGACAGCAATTAAATGTTCTCAGATTATCACACGTGTGAGTTGAACCTGATCTGCTCCACATACTTTGTCTCTGCCTTCAAAAATTGATTGTTACTGACTGTAATAGGCTGGGCTGCTCTTGCTGGTTGGAAGGCTCAAAAAAAGCACAATGTCTCCAGCTACCTGCATAATAGCCACTGAATATGTAAAGAAAATTTATGATCCTTTAAAACAAAGGATTCAACAATCTACTTTAATGATTTTTCTACTTTATGCCTCAGAACTAATAGTCTACAAACAAGTAAGTGAATTTTGTTTTCTTTCTCTCTCATTGGGACTGACTTTTGTTGAGAATATCTGCAGGATGATGACTACTTTATCGAAGCACTGATACAACACATCAGTATATATGAGATTTTTCTAGCCCATTATGATTAGGTATGGGAACACATGCTAGGGAAGCTCAGCAGGGATTTCCAGAGCCTGAATCTATTCATGAGAGGGATGGGAGGGCCTCTGAACTAAAGATTCACAGAGAAAGGTTTCCAGATTTCTTCCAAGCGCCAGGGTAGATTCAAGTGGTAGCTGTTGTAGCAGTATTTCTGAAACAGATGAAATGCGTATTCAGCAAAATTAAAAATTCTTACTAGCAGGAAATCTCTCAGTGCAACTACAATATAATAGTCAATTTTTTGTGGTTCTTCGCATAACATTGTATACAAGCAAGTCTGAGATGTACGTTATGGAAATATCACGGAACTGAAGCATATCATCCACATAACCTACCTAAACCAATGCATATATCTTCATCTGTGTGAGAGAAGGAGATGTGGAAATGCTGGGGCTAAGGCGTGAAGACAGGCTGGCGCCAGGCTCATCAAACACAAAAGGATGCTGAGAAGTTTCTGGGCTGGTGTCAGGGACAGGTATCAGGTGTTGGACAAATACGGGGTTGCTTATGGAAGCAGCCAGATTTTCTGAGGGTGCCGTGGGTGCTCAAAGCACCCTGAAGATCTGAAGTTGGGACTGTTGGTTTAGGGGATGGTACCTCAAGCTACCGATATTGTCAAGAAGTTTGTGTGTTTCCATTGCTTAAAGTATTGAAGATCTTTTATTGTTGGGTTTGACATCACAACTGAATAGAAGAAGCTGTTGCCAAGAAGAGACCACCTCTAAGCACTTGGGAAACCCTTAGTGGAAATGTGATGAAGAGTGGAGAGAATCGCTACCTTCTAACCCTTTTTAGAAAACCTCTAGCACAGGAGGGTTATTCCCTAAATCAGCTCCTCTGTTTAATTTTTAAGGCTTTTTATTTCGTTTTTCCTCTTAGCCACAAACGGTGCCCAATGGCAATTTTAAATGGATTTTTTTCTGCCACACGATGGCACTGCAATACTTTAGATAACAATGAGAGACCGTGGCAAACTATTTTCTCTTTCTAGACACAAACTTTCAGAACATCCCCACAAAACAACCATTTGAAGAGGCTGTTTCCAGCAGCTTTTAGAGTTTAAGGAAAAAGGGCATGATAGTTGTTTTAACTGTTATTATTCACAATTATGGCCAGAATAATTTACACTATGCCTGAACATGCGCAACTGCTGTTTAATTATCGGGCACATAAAATCATTAAAGAGATCTGCACAGCAAATGGGGGATTTTGTGGTCATATGCTTTATATGCATCCCAGATGGTTGCAATATATGGATGGCTTATTATAGTACATTTCTTTTGCGTGTACCTAAATGCAATCTCCTGCTGCTTGGAAGAAAGTTGGATCTCAGAGCGTGCCTAAGTGCTTTGTGGAAACAAGATCCTAGACCACTTTCTAGCTTGATGTCTGGCACTTCCTTAGCTTCTCCAACCTCCCTGCCGCAGTGTAAAATTAACTGCAAGAGCATCGTTGGGTTTTATTTTTCTTTTGTTAATGGCCCAGAAGTTTCCATCTAGGTACCAGCTGGGATAAATTCTGCGAAGAAATGAAGAATCCCAGCTCAGAGAATGAATTGAAGGTGGCAAAGTAAGAAAATAAGATGAGCCAAGGACCACAGTTCACTCCTCCAAATGCCTTTCATAGACCTGTGGTAAGCTGTAAGCTTTGCAAACTTCCTGGAAGGAGTTTTCCATTCTTTTGATATACAGTCAAAGGCACTCAGATAGTTTGAAAAGGGTAACTTAAAAATCTGCTTTGTTAAGGATTTAAAACACAATGCCTGCCATCAGTATATAATCAGCATATAATAAAGGCAATTAAGGAGACACAAATTTGTCTAATTTAGAAAGATATGCCAAAATGTCTTATTTTTATTGTTGCATTGCCTTACAAAAGCTGCTTTAGGTAGGACATGGTTAAAGTCTGGGCTTGGCACTTAGAAGCAGCTGAGTGCAATTCTGCTCACTGCCATGCTTCTGCATGACCTTGGAGTCAAGGAGATGCAGAGAAGAACAGGGAGAGTAGTTTTTCTCTCCGTGTCTCAGTCCTCATCTCTGAAAGCAGAATTACGATTCATCCCTACTTTCTCATCTGCGTATCCCACCTATTTTGAACATAAGTGCTTTAAATAGTTCTGTTTCTGTACATTTGCAAAATTTACTCGACTAAATTGTATCTTCCTGCTACTATTGCGATACTGCTAACACTGTAATTAAATGCACTATCACTGTAAGAATTAAACCTGGGTATGACTTGACAATGTTGTGTTAGAGAAGACATTTTTTCATGGATTTATTATACCAGTTCAGTGTTATATGCTGTCCTCATTTAGGTGCTTGCTAATATGGGGATTTTTTTTTTTCCTCTCAGAATACTTCAACTCACCATTTTGCTCTAGCAACAGCACATTTCTCTGGCAGCATAAAGTGTTACAAACAGGCTTTTTATTTAGCTGAATTACTATCAACAGTCAGGACAGGTGTAAGTGAGGTTAACAGGAGCTACACTGATGTGCATGGAGGATTGCAGTCTAGTACATGCTCTATAATTGATAAAACAGTTCAGCTTTTGGGGAATCGCTTTCATAAAGTTTATCTTTGTTCGTAAAAATAACTCACTGTTGATGCATGAGAGCCACAACGTTTTCTAGTTTAAACATTTCCAGGCAAGCAGGCCACAAAGCGTCCTTCAGTGGCTGGCAAGGGCCAGATGCCGCCGTCCCTGCCCTCATGGTCTGCCTCCATCTCCTCGACGTACCACCCTTCAGCTGCCCGCTCCGGGGTTCACTGCTTCTGGATCCACTGCGGACACGAGCAGGTAAATCCTGGCTGCTGCCACTGCTCCCTGGAGGGGAGGAGACAGAGAGCCGTGACCTGTTAGTGGCAGAATAATCGTAGGGTTCCTTCCTAGCTTTCCCCAGTCCACCGGTTTGGGCAGGTCGGAGGCTGTGGGCTGGATGAGTTGGTTCGGCTGGGACCCCATGCCATAGCGGGAGATGGACAGGACATGGGGCAGCCAAGCCTCAGGAGACGCAGCGAGCCAGTGCCGCCTCCAGAACAAGGTCTTTGCTCTGGGAAGGATGCTGGGGAGCATCCATGGAGGGGATCTGGAAGGAGGTGGGATGTGGGTGTTGGGTGGTTGCAGGCTGACCACTTCCACCTTAAGGAAATTGCCTAGTTGAGAATGGTTTGTGAATAGAAACTAAAAATTCTCGGGCTTACAAGTAATAAATGATGCCCTTTTTTTCCAAACAGTCACTCGTCCCCCCCCCGTTTTGCACTGTCTGAGGAAGAGCATGAATGCATGAGACCTACTTGGAAAGAGCTGAGTTAGTGTCAAGAACACCTACACTCGTTAATGAGGCATGAAATAAAACTATGTATTATAGCAAAAGAAAATTAATATTGGCCATGAAACCTTCTGTTTTATAAATTGGAATAAGTGTATCCGGTGCAGTATTATCACTTTTAATAGGTTACTTTGCTTCAGTAATCTTAGAGAACTGACTCTTCAGTATTTCTGGGGCCTGTAGCACTATGTACCACTAAGCCTGCCTGATTATAAAAGACTATTTCAACCAATTTTTATGATCAAGCTAAAGTCTGTTTTTTTTAAAAAAAATTCTCCATACCGAGATTATAGCCTCTCAGCAAAATTATTTTAACAATTTTGGTTAAAGCAGCCCAACCATTCATTGAAGAAGAGATTGTTTTGCCCAGCAGCCTAGGGAAGGAGGTCAGAGACTGGGAAGGAAGCAAGGACACGATGAAAAGTTTGGATGATTCTATTGTGAAGACTGAGACTGGGTATTACTTGGCAGGAAGAGACAGACTGGAGAGAAATTGAAGGGAGGAAAGGACTTTTCTGGAAGGAGAATTAGCACTGAGGTAAGAAACTTGAGATGTGGAAGTACAGATTTTCTATAAAAGAAAACATGATTGCACTGAATGGAGAGGAAAGAGACTGATGGAGAATCTTGAGAGCAAAGTAGAAAGAGCTAGATAGATAGTAAAAGCATTTGCACTTTTTAGTGAAGAGCTGGAGAAGAAAAAGTCTGAGGATAAGGATATGAAAGCAACCCCTTGGAAGCAAGTTTGGAGGCAATGGTCAATGAAGGTCACATATCCCTCTGCGCAGGAAAAGGATCCCTAAGATTAACAGCAAATGTCTTTAGACTATGTGTGTATGTCACCCGAAGCTTGTTACTGATTTTATAATGTACAGACTTTTGTTGCACAATATTTATTTCCCTCTTTAGCTTCTTTAAAACCAAGAACATAAATACCATACTCCGAAGAAGAGGTTTCTCAGATTAGGGAAGGAATTATTAATCAGGGAGGGAGATATACATACATGCAGATGAGGTCTAATGCCTGATTTCCTGCACACTCTGAACCCTTCTTGGACAGCAATTATTCATTTCCATCTTGGCTTTTATTATCACATCAGAACATCCCATATAGGCAAAGTGACCTTCGGGAAAGTCCCATGAGATATGCTTATGTGGGGTAATCAGGATCCTCTTCCTCAGATGAAGACTTTAAGCCTGAAAGCTTAAAGACAAAAGTACCCGCTGGTTCTGAGAAGTTTGGGAACTGATTTTCAGAGCGCAAGCTCTTTTTGTAGCACTCTGGTAGTGTCCACTCCAGAATCTGCCTTACGTTTTGGCTGGGGCATCAAGAAGTTCCCCAATGACCCTGATTTTTATCCAGATTGCTTCACAAAACACAGTCCTGCCCCTATCAGAACTAGAAACCTTGCTCTTTGGTGACCCCACACATCATTATACCTGGCAGAAAAGGAAAAAATTTGGATCCAAGCTCCAGGAGTCTGGCCCAAAGGTATGAGGTTGTTCATGTTGTTTCCTCCCCTCATCTTCGTAGCTCCCTCCGTGGTTTTGTCACTCTCTGCAGGTACTCTGACTTTTCTGTTCCTGACCTATTAGTTGCTACAAATCACTGCAAGATGGTTTTACCTGGGTTTTCTGAGACTTGTTCCCCCTTTCTGACATTTCTTTCTCCAGGATTTGTCGGAGGCACAGGGCAGCGCGTGCTGCATATGAACTGCCCTGGATGCTTGGCAGCACCTCACGCCCCCTCAGCCAACCCAAAGTTTCTTGCCGGGCACTTGAATAAACATCCAGGCATCCCAAATACACTTTTCTTCAGATTGCTGTGTGATTTTCTCAAAAATCCCCTGTGTATACACATTATATGCAGAGGGTTGAGTCTAAGCAGGTGTAGAGAAATGTCGTATTCAGAAACTTACTGAGCTTTGAAAATATTGGTTTACTGTGCATGAAAACACCTGCAGAGAAGAGCATTGGATTTAAATAACGTGCATTTGTTTTCACTAATGACTTTTCTTCCCTTATGCTTCTACTATATATTTTCCAAGCAATAATGATAAGTTCACCAGGGCCCAGACAAACCCCATGCATGTGATATGATGGTCCTTACTAGTTACTGGGCTTTTGTCTTCTCCTTTACTGGCCAGCCCAGGGTGTAAGCTGGGATGCCACCCATCGAACATCATCCTCTTTCAACAAGGCTCCGTGCCACCGGAGCCACCCAGATTGAGGCTCCTGAAAAGCTCTTGTTCCATTTTTTTTCTTGTCAATCTCTGCTTAAAAAACCAGTTCCTATGGCCCTAAACCTACATTAAACAAGGTTATTGTGACTGGAGGCTGAAAATTCACACTCGGTGACCTGAGCCAGGTTGTTGTTGCTTCGCTCACCTGTGAGCACCTTCCATGCTAGCAGATGAACTTTTTACCAGGAGCTTCTGGTACTGTGATATAAACATGCAGAGACAGTAAGTAAATGTTTCTAAAATTGCAAGAGTGTTTTATTGTGTGTCCAGTCAAAAAAAGGCTTCAGCAATTCATGGCTGTGTTTGTGTCATTTGGACAGGTTTTGCAGGAAATGGATAATTCTTGCTTTAATTTTTCTTTGCATTGTTTCTGATTAGGTCCAGGAAGGTCATTAATTCAGCTGAGCCAATTAAATTCTGAGGAACTGCATCTTTCCTCCCTGAACCAGAGTAATTACACAGCTGCAGCAGTGGCTGTGGTTGCCCCTGCTAGTAAAAGCCTGGAAAATGCAGCCACAAAATCCTTGTTGATTTTACAATATGTAGGAATCCAGGAATTTATACGCACAGCTTTTTTTAAATAAGACTGAGTTGTAAAGAAGAGCGTATTCACCAGCATAACGGAGAAACACATACTGACTTCTGCTTTGCTTTTGCTGAAGTCAGTTTAAAAAACCCAGCAAAACCCAAATCTGCAAACCCTCCCCTTGCATCAGGGCAGCAGAACAAAACTAGGCTCATGGTTAACCATCGGAATGATTTAAGCCAAAAGCTGGAGAAAACACATCTGACCACTTCACTTTTCCTTTTCTGCACCACTTTACTGCTTCTTTTCTTCAACCGCTCTCTTCCCCCATCTCCATTTGGGATACATTGGGAAAAGCATAAAAACCAAAATGAGCACAAGTACAGAAAGAAAAGGCAGCTGCAAGAGGACAAATCAGTCAAAGTAAATACACCAGAAGGAAAAGAATTCAAAAAGCTTATTAAAAATTATGACATGAATTCAGCTGACATATGATTTATCATTTGGGGCATTTCACCGTTGCAGCTGAGAGTCCTTCACTGAATGAATTGTAAGTGTTTGGGTACAGTATCTGTTACCATTTCTATGGGAAAGGAGATCTTCTGAAAATGGGCCTAGTTAGTTCACAGCTGATATTTTCAGTGGCATAAAAATAGCTGGTGTGGGGGAAGGGATCTTGGAGAGTGGCAAAAAGCAGGCATTTGTGGGTGTAAGCCTGAAGGACTGGTGGAGAAGCTGCTCTCTCTGCTGCAGCAACCTCTTTCCAAGGTGAACATATGCCGTGCAGCCCCCAAAAAAGCAAACAGTTTGTGGGAGGTGGTTTTTAAGTCAGATTAAAAGAAGCTTTAGCAAACCTTCCCTGTCAGCAGTATGGTTGGTGCACGACCGCCGTGTTGGTCTGTGGCCCAAAAGTCTCCTCAGCGAATCACCACCCAGGGCTAAGAGGAGCTGCGGGCTCTGGCTGAGGCTTTAGCAGGTCGGGTTAGAGGAAAGTGAGGTCTCCAGATGACTGCTCTTTAAAATTCTTCTGCTGGTGCTCCGTGTAGCCAGGTTAATGTTGCCTTGGGTTCAACTAAATGTCCGGCCATTTCGTCTCTGATATGCCACAGACAAACCCTTTGCCAGCTGTGGTTTCTTGTTTATTTCTAAGAGGACTTCTTTGGGAAAGTTGAGCTTTTGGAGATTCATCAGTGTCTGGAAGAGAAATCTAGTTTCACTTTATCTTCTCTAGGGCTTCAGGGACTTGAATCCTTTAGTTTCCCTGGAAAACTGGAGATTTCATGGTAAGAAAGACAGAGAGAGTGGGTTCACAAAAGTAACTGGGCTGCAGAAGTGACTGTCCAGACCATGGGGCAAAACTGAACACAGTCAGCTCTCAGACAGGAACTTTCTGAACTATCCCTTGTTACCCAAACTCCGGAGAAAGAACAGAAGTTGATACTTAGAAATGGAACTTAGTACCGTACTGCTTGTTGACCTCGGTTTAAGGAAATACAATTTCCTAAGAGAATTCAGTGTGCTTGACAAAAGCTCCATGTAAGTCCTTTAAAATGACTAAGTCTTTCAGAACAGACCCATACATCCCTGGCAAGTACAGACGTCTCATTGCATAAGGCAAAGCTGGTGGTAGAGCTTGGATCAATTTTCTGACTTGCTTTATGCTGTAAAAAACTTGCTCCGCCTGATGATGAATTGGTACGCATCTAGGTCCGAGCTGGTCATCCAGACTTCCTTTATAGAGAGAAATGGGGTCTTTATGCTATTATTGTCTCACCCTGAAGCCAACATCTAAAATGGGTCAGATGAATCAACACCTAGAAGTGTCTCCCTTAGATGAAGCGAATTTAGCATGACAAGCTCAGATGGAAGCACTTGTCTTGCAAATGTCTCAAGCGAGGTGAAATGAATCTACCTATTCACCTTTTTTTCCTGCACTGTCCTGTAGAAGACTGAGAAGCTTTCTCAAGAAGAATTAAATCCTTACCTTACTTCTAATTTCTTTAGTTCTCTTTGGCCATGTTTCCTGGACTGTCTGATATTATTGCTTGTCAAAGCAATAAGATCTTAATTCTCTGGAGTGCTCAAATCTCAGATATCTTGAATCATTTTCTGCAAGGAGCATGATACAGTTTATCTTGAACAATACCATGTTGAATTGTTAATGGTGGTCCGTATTAACAAAAAAAATATTCGGTTTATCAGCTTTCCTGTGACAAGAGAAGTACTGAAGAAACATTTGATGCTTTCCGCCATGGGAAGATAAAGCCACAATCCCATCAAGTGCAGGCAGGAAGGTTGGGTTACATCACAGGATCATATGTCCTGGAACGAGGGACATATGTGCTGTAGTAGGTCATGCTGATGGTGAAGTAGGGTGGTTACAGCCCCTCCGAACTTTCCCTTCTCTCCATCCAATAAATCCATACCTGCTTTCCTCTCATCGATGGGAAGTCCATCTGAATGAGAGCTAGTATCAAAATACAATGTGCTATTCATCAATCGCAAATGCAAATTGAAATACTCCTTCTTTTGCGGAAGAAATAATGTCTGTCACCCACTTGTCTTTATACGTAACCTGTTCACCCCGTATTCACACAAACGAAGAGTCAGCCTACCTGTTTCAACTTCCAAGATGTGCCACTGTGGCACTCCGGTACCTATTACCCCATTGCATGCAGTGATTATAGTCTGATATGAAACTTCATAATCTTCCACAAAAATACTAACTTTCCCCCCAGGTTTTTAATCAGTTCTGTGTCATTTTCCAAGGCACGTACTTATTCTCCTTTCTCACAAGCAGGATTTGTATGACATAGAAGTCTAAGCAGGTAGAAAGCTGGCACAAACAATGGATAATTGTAGAGACACTTAGCTGTCAGGCAGAAGATCTAAGATGCAAAACTCTGGACATTCAGTTGATACTGTGATGTGGTTTTCTTAATATTTTTAGAAACAAGTGTACAGTGTGTAGAATATGTACTAGAAGATGAAAAAAAGCTCTGTCTTCCTGAAGAAAATAGAAGTCATGTGGAATGTTAACTAAATTGTTCTTGCTTTCTTTTTTTTCTCTTCTGCAAAGGTAAAAAGAACTTTTTTCCTGCTCTCCTAAAAATAAAAGATTGATGAAAACGATGCATGACATGCACATCAGGAAAATGCACCCTGACATTTTTGCACAGAATATGCGTTGCATGTTGACAGATTTTTGCTATAAAACTGACAGTTTTGGTGCAAGCTGTTCCTGCCATGACTATAGGGAATAGATAGCAAAAGGGAAAAGTATAATTTACACTATGCACACTTGAAATGAACCTGACAGGCTACAAGGTGGCTCAGTTGTTCCATGTAAAGGTACCATAAGGTATCTAAAACTAGTTCCCATGCCCTTCATAGAACATCCCTAAACATTATACTTGTAATGTGTTGAACTGATTACAGGAAAATCACAGATCTTTTTACAGATTTTCACGAGTCTTTAAAAAGTATTGGTGTGGACCAGTGGATCGAAGTCTTTGTGAGATTCTATCTCTTTCCCCAAATATTAATAGGGCAAGACCAAATTTCCTTTAAAAATTTACATGAAACAAGGCTGCTTATTTATGAAAAGATTAACAAAGGTGACCATGCTGTGTCTGCATAGTTCTAAAGACTTTTTACAAGAAATAAAAATGGTAGCAGTACTTGTAGCAAATTAAACATTTGGCTGCACAGAATGTATATCTATTAATTTTAAATGAGAGTACATCCAAAAAAATCTTTCTTGTTGTATAAAGGTTATCATCAAAGCTATAATATATTCAAATTCAATACAAAATGTCATTTTACTAATAAATTCCTTATGCCTTGAAATTTCAAAGTGGAAAGATCTTTAAAAAGCAATGATTAAATATGCAAATGCAATCCTTGCAGCCTTTTTTTTTTTTTTTTTTTTTAGAGAAATGTACCTTTTAGAAACCTATCTGCAGAGGAATCTTACTTTTTTCTCATCTTATTTTTCTTCTCCGCCTCTTCTATTTTTAATGATGGATTGCGGTACAGTAGGCTGAATACCACACAGCTTCAGTCTTCCCTATTTAGATTAATCTAGAAAGAACATTAGATTTCTAATCTTGGGCAGTCTCACTTCCATTCTCCCATTGCTTGAGGGCTTGCCTGCTGTCACCTCAAGCTAAATCCTTCTCATTTATTCACATGAACCATCAGCTTCCATGAGACTGCCAAAATAAATAAGACCAGCAGGATATGGCCCCATATTTATCTCAGTAACAGCTTTCTTCAGTGTAACTGCTACACAGAATGACAGTAGGGCTCTGCTCTTCACACCCACTAGTTTCTAGGAGAACGACTTGATTTTTTTTGTTTTCTTACAGCGTGAGCTATTTAGTAAAGTTGTAAGAAATGGGTAAGTTAGGCATGTTCTCCGAACCCAACACAAGTTTGAGGTATTTTTATTTTCCTTGGCATTATGATTTATTGCTATTCTATCTGGTACCTCTTGAGGCTCTCTTTTTTTTGTCTTTTATATGCCTATTCTAGGTTTGGCTCCTTTCTAGAGCTCTCTCAATGGGCCATGTTTGGAAAGACACATGTTTGATAGAGCCAGTCTGATGAAGTACTGGGGAATCAAGGCTGAAATTTTAAAGCTCATCCAGAAAGTGAATGAATATGATCTTTCATATGAAGAAGAAGAAGGAGAAGAAGACAAAGAAGGAGAAGGAGAAGAAGAAGAAGAAGGAGAAGAAGAAGAAGAAGGGGAAGAAGAAGAAAATAATAATGAGAATCCTTCGTATTCAGACATGCTGCTGCACACTGGCTAGTGTCAGACACCCATAAAACAGCTGGAGCTCAGCTGCATCCTTTGGTGCTCATCCCACCTGAGTGCAGGAAACGAGTCCTGGAGTTACATGGGAGAAAGCTGGGATTAGAGCCATAAAATAATTTAAATGCCCCTGTAACAGCTTGGGATCCTCAAGACCTCACCTTTTGGGGTCTTTTTATTGGAAATTGACATTTCTCTGAACCCTGAACTGTAAGTGTACTCTACTAACCCAGAGGTCCTCCTGCACCTAGGTGGCCCAGCAGGCTACTGTAGTCAAGACGTGTGATGGTGACCAGCAGCGTTGAAAGAAGTGATGCGGCTGGCGTTACAACTGGCCACCTTTCACTTTCCACCTTTAAAGACCCTAAGTCTAAACAACGCTGAGTCTCCCGGTATTGATGCTGCCCCGCTGTACCTCCCTTGCCATCAGCTGCAGAGCAAGGGGACCCGGGCTGCGAGGCCGTGACGCCGCAGAGGAGGCAGGAGGTGGGGGAGACGGCACAGCTGGTCCAGAGCGTGCAAGGAGAGACTCACACTGGGCAAAATGCATCTCTGACTCCTGCCTCTTCCTTCTGCATCTGCATATGCAGTGCTGCACCTTGTGAAAAAGGCAGAAGCAGGGCTAGAAAAGCGGCTGCCGCTGCCTGTCCCCATTTCTACATTCAGTGTCAGGGTGTCTCGCTGCTAGGGGAGACCCTCTGCCAAGGAAGCTGCTGCTAGCATCGTACAAGCAACAGCAGTGGGAACGCAAATTCTCTCCCAGTCTATCCCTCTCCCACAGGAGATGATACAATTTGGGGGCAGCTCAAACTTTAGATATGCCATCTGCTTCCGCAGAGCTGTAAGAAAGAGACTACTGCTGGTCAAAACCACAGATGACGGATCAGTACAAGACAGAAATGTGCTGAGCAATCCAAAAGAAGACAAGTTTCTCTCCTAAAACCAGAATGCAATAATGATTCTGGAGAAAGCAAGGCTGTGTAGCAACCTGTTCAAAAATGATATTCTGAATGATATCGAAGTATGGGATAATTATGAGTTGGAGAGCTAGAAGTTCATTCTCCACTTTTCTGAGCTCAACCGTTGTAGTAGTGGTATCTTGGCTACCTTCTCCAAGAGGACTAGGGATCCTCCACGCTCCCCCACGTCCCCTGCAGCATGTCACCCAGCGAGCAGAGTTACTGCGTCTCATAGGCCAGTATCCAAAAGCATCTTCAGTGTGCTACTGATTTGTTGCAGAGCAATCTGTCATGAATGCAAGCCAGGAGGAGGGAGGAAGAAGTGGGAGTGGAGGGGAGAGAAAGGAGTGATGCTTATTGTCATGGAAACATTTCCCCACTGTACTGTTGGCCAGCACTTACAGATGTGGCTTGCCAAACGGCAGGGCAGACCTACAGAATCCATCAGCAGTGGCACACGTGACCCGGTGTGCGGTGGACAGGGTATTTGCAGTTTTGCTGCCATTGCATAGCTACTTGTATATTGCAATCAATAAACTACTTGAGCCCAGTACTCCAAGACACTTGCAGTAGCCTGGATACTCCGCTGCTGATGAAGACAAATGTAGGATATCTGCAGAGAGCAAAATCTGCTATGGGGCTGTTCTGCATTCTAATGGTTGATTCTAAGTAATGTATTTTCTGACCTTGAGCTCTGCATTTATTTTTGAAGAAGCTCGAGAATCAGTTTCAAATTATTGGAGGGATAGTTGTAATCTCCATTTTCTTCCAAGTGCATTGCTTTCAATTCCCATCTGTCCTTTCAGACACCTCCTCTATTAAATGGTCACAGAAGATGAATATCAGTGGTGTGAATTCTTCAAAATTGCATTACATGTTATTCTGCTCCTTATTAATGTTCTATGTTGTTTTATTTACGATAACCTTGTGAACAGTAAGATGAGATGACATCCACATGGTCTCTACATCCAGCTGAAAAATGACACAAGTGTATTGTTAACATCCAAGGATGGGGAAAACAATAAAAAGCAGGAACAAAGGAGAGAAAGTACATTTTCAAAATTAGGTCAGAAATTAAAGGAAGACTGTTACTGCTATTGTTTGGATGAGTTCTTTCTTAGTTGCCAAGGTTTTAAAGATCTATTTGTGTAATTCATTTAGTTGTCAGAAGTTCACACGCTTCTCTTGTAACACCTACTGTATGCTAATGTGTCTTCTTCTAACGGATTTTATTCAGAGTTATCTAATACACGCAAAAAATGAACACTGCAAATTTTGTATTGTCTTTACTGGCTCCAAATACAGTGTATCACAGAGAGCTTTGAGACCGAAGGGAAGAAAGGTTTTCTTTCTACTATATATTTGCTTCATAGATTGGACTATTCCAACATTTTCACTATTAGGATGACATGGTCCACGTTGCTTATTCGAAGTATCTTAAGAGTATGGTAAACATTCCCTAGATAAGGAGCATGTAGTAGTTGAGTAAACCATTTTCTACATCACTGCACCTGTAATAAAATATTTTCAAGTCTATTACATGTGAAACTATGTTCTGTACCACTTTCCTGGCTGCTTGAGAAGACTTTCAAGTTATGAAATCTGCTTCACCTCACGGTTCCCGGCGGCAATGATGGAAGGACATTTGCAATGTTAATACAAGAATTCTGCAGGTCCATTCTGTGCGCGGGGTCCCCTTTCCTTTTCCACAGTGCACACAGCCATCGAGCCAGCCCCGGTTGTCTCTCCCTCCTTTTAGCACAGTATTGCCACCAAGTTCAACGCTCAAAAGCCGTGGCTCAGATTCCCAAACTCTTGACGCTGCTTGCGTTGGGATTTTTTTAAAAAATTCATTTCAGGCCTCTCATTTTTTTTTTTGTCTTCGGAACGTTTAGGTGCATCTGATTCATGTTTTCAAGCTTTTATCTATGAATATGAGTGATGAACGCTTTTCTTTTTTCTCTTTTTTCCTTCAATGAAAGCCAATAGTCTCATGCAATTGCTTGCTGCTAGCCGTGGCCTTCAGAAAAACAGCAAACATCCCAAGAGTCAGAGTAAAATATGAGTGCTGCCAAGATAGCCATCAAAACTTCTCTGATTTTAGGCTTTTTATGGGGAAACTACATAATCATGAAGGGCAAGAAAAGGTGTTAGTAAGTCGTGCAGGGCTTGATGGTGGGAATAAGAGGTACAGGAACAGAAGCTTTCTGATGAACAGAAGGCACAGAGCAGAAAATATGTTTCTGTCAGAGCCATCTGTTGTGGATCTCCCCAGGCTCAGCTGTGGATTCGGGTGGAGATGTCTGTAAGGTGATGGAAGAATTATCTGTTGGTAGGAGTTTTTAACTTGTATATATAGATTGGAAAGTTATGCTACCAGTAATTGTAAAGCCCTGGTATTCTTGGATGAGAAGGTCTATATGTTCTGCTATAGGGTCACTATATCAACCAGAGATGATCCTGCTTTAAACTCAGATCCTTACAGACTTACAAAGGGACTGGCTGTCAAAAATCATCTTTGATCAGGTGATTATAAATCAGCTAAAACAGGTCTGTAACTAAGGTTTTGGATTCAGAATGGCGATTTTTTGTGTGTGTGAAATAAGGCTCGGTGGAGTGAGGAGCTCAAGAATTTTAATGCGAAGGAGGCTTGGAGTTAATTTAAGTCAGAAGTGTGTATTATTTAAGAGTTTTCTTGTGTATTGCAGGTGCAAGGGGAAAATGGTAGGAAAGGAAACTTGACACACCCGGCAAAAATAAGCACCCACAGAAAGTGTTCAAGAGTGAGAAGAAACCTGTCTCTAATGGAAAAGGAGCTGACAGTTAGGAGGGCGAGGTCTCACAGGTCAGAAAATGCAGGGATAAACCAAAAACATTCATAAGCCTCGCCGAGCTGCACCTCATGAAGAAAATGAAAATAAATGGCAGGAGATACTCCATCCCCTGAAATAAAAAGAAGGCAAGAAGTGCTGACTGACAGATAGAAATTAAGGTTAATCCAGGTATGGCCAAACAGTGAATAAATCCCCTTCCCAGGATCTGGGAAGGAGATGATGCTGGGAGGTGAATGAGGATGGCAAAGCGATGGAAGTCATTCTTTCCCGAGGGAAAAGCAAAACGGTGGGCACATTCGCACGGTACGTTGCGGTCAGATGTGAAGCGAGCTAACAAGCCTCGCCGCTAAGGCTTGTGACCGTGGACAAGCAAACGTAGCTGGCATGCAGCCCTTCCACCCGGCGCTGATTGGCATCTCGAAAGGCCTCATCCAGTTTCGAGCCGTCTTTAGTAAAAACCTGAAGAAAGGCTGGCTTCCTCGCCCACTTTGGAAATGTGGGAAAGTCGGTTCCAGTCTGGGCAAGCGGCGGGTGACACTTCCCCGCTCCCAAACTGCAAGCTAGGCAGATGGCCTGAAGCAAACTGAAATTTTATTGTAGGGTTGAAACATATTGAGAGGGGAAACCTGAGCAACCTGCCACGAGCTGGGCAAACACTTGAAATAATTTACTGGCAATAATCCTGACCACATCTTCTCCTCCACCGCCGAGTGTTGGGTGAGGTGAGAAGCGCTCGCTGGCTGCCAGGCTGGTACGTAAAATGGGGTGGTGAGGGGCCCGGAGAGCTGACGCTTCCCTGCTCTATAGAAACTAAGGCAGCTGCATATATATTAAAAGACCCACAAGTCCCGAGCTGTCAGAGCCCTGCGGGTGTATTTGAAACTCCCTCGTCCAGCCGGGAAGCCGATGGACGTGGGAGCCGGTCCCTTTGAGCTCTCCTGCTCATTTTTTGGTGGATGAGCCTATGCATTGTCATTGCCCAGCAGTTCTGTTCTCTCTGCTCTCCAAGTCCAGCCTCGGGCAGCAGTTTTACCCCACTTCTGGCATGGCCTGGCCTTCAGCCCTGCCTTTCCCAAGAACTCTCCCCTCCGAGCCCCAGCGTTCATTGGTTTTGGAAAAGCCGCAAGGACAGGCAGGATCTATATGGAGTCCTCGCCAGCACCGGGAGATTTTTCTGAACGCTCTTTCCCTTCTTTGAGAGTCTCTCAGGGTCTTTGAAAGAAATGCCCCCAATACTATTGAACCTGCATGTTTGTTAAGCCTATTAAAGATTTAGTGAAAAAAACCCCACCCCACCAACCCAAACCAAAAGTAGGACTGGGTGATGTCCCAGACATTACTTCTCTCTATCCTGACACTTCACCTGCTCCCCAGGAGATGCTGGCAAAGTTCTTGTCTTCTGCTGGCACTTCTCCTCCTGCCACCTCCAGGGAGAAGCATGCTGCTTCATAGCACGAGCGAAATAAAAAAAGAAAAAGGAGTGGGGGAGGGAGCTATAGATAATCACAGCTCGGCTGCATTTTGTCCTATATGAACCCCAGAAAAGATTTTAGGGAATAAAGGGAAAAGCAAATAAAAAGTGGACTGAATCTATCTAGATTTAAGGAAAGTGTTGAGACAGGATGTGCCTCACAGGAACTCTATTTGAGTAAGAGATGACAGACGATTAATTCTGACACTGTAGAACAGAGGAGGTTGCTGGATTACAGGAGTAGAGAGCGATAGTTACGTTCCTTGTGAGGGCAGCCTTGGGCCCAGGCTGGTTTGATGTTTTCCTTCGTGACCTTGGTGCAAGAACTAGACGTGCGTTTACAAAATCTGCACATGACACAAAGCTGGTACGTACAGCTAATACAGACCAGAGGAAGACTTGATTATTATGCAGGAAAAATTAGATGACCTTGTGGAACAGCAGAATAGAAACAGCATGAAATTTAATAATCCAAAGTGCAAAATCATGCCCTTGAAGACTAATCACCAGAACTTTTGCTGGAGGAAAGGGGTTCATGAACCGGAGGAAGGAGAGATGAACAAACTGATTGACCATAGGATGGCCGTGAGCCCCTCTGTGCGATATGGCTGTGAAAACAGCTAATGATGCTCCAAAATGTACCTGGCGAGAATTTGCAGCAGAAGGAATTAGCAGCAGGGTAAAAGGCGTTGGGCTCAGAAGATCATACGCGTTTCTGCTCACCTGCGCTCAAAAGATGCTTTAAACCGTAAGAAATGCAGAGAAAGGCAGGTACGTACGAGTAGGGAAGGTCAGACGGGGTAGCAGTCATTACCATTTCTGTGTCGTGTGCTCTTTATTCTCCTCCCTCCCCCACCAAAGCTTTCATCCGAGGTTTGCAGCTCTGTGTTTATGTTGTCCTGACTGAGTTATTCCCATCCCCTCAGGGATATTCCAGTCACCTGCACAGGTGAAAAAGTGAATTCCCCTTTCCGCTGAGGTGCGAGTTCATCACGGGGAAGAGGCAACGTTTACCTCCCTTTCGTTCCCTAGAGGTTGGCTACAGTAGGGTATTAAGGCAAGCACGTGGAGTCTTCTCGTAGTCCTGGGAAACCAGCCCGTGCCTCTCGGCTCTATCATCCTCTTCACCTGCTGGGGGCTGAACTGACCCACAGGGCTGAGCAGGGGTGACGGAGATGCCGGCAGCATCCTCACTGGGGCTGGGTACCGGCAACGGCAGCGTGGTACCCAAGGGCCGCTCCATCCGCACGCTGCTCTCTCTCCCAGCCCTATTGCTGAGGCGTCTCTATGTCGGGCTTTGCTGGGCTACTCTACTTTTACACCGATGCAAGGAAAAAAAGAGGCTCGAGCCCAGCGTGAGGTTTTCGGGGCACCCCTGGCATTTTCCCCTTCTTCCTTCTGCCTTTCATGTTTTCCGGAGCCATTTGGGGGTCAGAAGGAGGAAAGGAGATGCTTTGGTGGATCGGCCAACGGGAGCTTTCAGCAACCCCCCCTCCCATCAGCACTGTAATCTGTGAAAAATATCTTCCAATAAGGACAGGCTGTTCATTTTCCTCTGCGCACAGTTCGGCTCGCCCCGTGTAAGCAGAGGCTATCTTTAGCATGTCGTCGGTCTTTTTTATGAAGAGATATAAAAGCTCCCGCAGCAGGAGTCCTCTGGCTCTGACACTGGGTGAAGGAATGAGGCTATGACAGACTGCTTAGCTGGCCCCACCGTTCAGAGCCATCTGCTTGCCAAGATTTCTCAGCTCTGAAGAGAGAGGCAGACACTGCCCTTCTCAGCGGTGGTATGTCACTGGATGTATTGAGCACTACTCAGAGATTAGGAAGGGTTCAGATAAAATGAAACCCAAACAATTTAAATAGACGAGCAGAAAATGCTTTGTACTAGCTGCTATTTTAAAATAACCCCTCTAGTTGTAAATAAGCGACAAAATGTAGTAGCTCTCCTCTCCCAAATGCAAATCAGCAAGGCTCCCCCATAATTCGTTCAGACCCCATTAATGAGTATAAGCAGTTTAAGCAGTTTGTTTTATGGCCGTATCTCTGCAGTTGCTTATGCTGAACATCATTTCCTTTCCTGTTGCTAGCGTTGCAACAAGTCCCAGGAGTTATTTACGGACACCTTAGTTTTATCTAATTGAACAGCTTTGTGTTGTCAGCAGTTTTGCCATCTCATTGTATTCCCTCTCTTCCTGGTCATTAATAAATAGATGGGCCCGGAGAAAGAGTGGAATTAATCCTAGCAGTGATCCTCCGGTACAGTCCCTGTGGCATCGCACTCTTGCCACCTTTTCATCCCAACCGTCTGCCGTTCATCCCCGTCCTTTTCTCTCTCTTTAACCCGTAACAAAGACCTTATCTCCTACCCCAGGGGTACCGGGTTTCCTTAAAAGCCTCATGTGAATGATATTATCAAATGTCTCTGTAAATGCATATCCCGTGATTCTCTTTTAGTCAATATTTTGCTAACGATTTATAACATTTGAACAGGTTAGGAAAGCACAATTTATCCTCACTGATAAGTGTATCAATTTATCTCTGCTGATCTGTGCTGACTTGCAATTTGTTCATCCTGATTTCTTCTCTCTTTCCTACGTATCACCTGTAGGTGTTTTATAACTATTTTAAATGATTTTCTCAACTATTTTCCCCATTAATGAATTAAGATTCTCTAGATTTCAGTTCTGAGGGTCAGTCTTAAGAGCTGTTTTAAAGATTGCTACAGTGTTGGCCATTTGCCAGTTATCCAGCAGAGTGGCTGTTTTGATGATGAATTACGTATCTTTAACGATAAATTATGGTAGGCTGAAATTGTGCTTCATTCTTAGGATTTCCTCAGAATCTCCGATGAATTCCACTTGGTACCATGAATTATTGGAACATATATTTCTGGAGTTGTTACACCACGGATATTTTTAATATCTTTTATCCGACAGGGCTTTCACATCATCACATGTAACTTCGGACTAAAGATTCACCCCCAGCCCTTCTTTTCTGACACCCCAATAAATCATTTACCTTCACTGCAATCTTTTCTCACCCTGTGCTTTCTTCCTTTACACTTAGCAGTCTAGTAAGCCTACATGTAACAGTCAGCTTTCCGTATGTGATTTACTTGCATCACCTATTTGTCGTCATGCGTTTGACTGTTTTTATGTACTTTCTGAGCTTTGTCTAACTGCATGAGTTGTATCTTGCCCGCCAAATCTTCCATTTATTTGCATTGCTTTAACTGGGTATCCATTTCTGAAAGATGCTTTGGGGATCAAAATTAAGCCTTGAATTTTACCATTTAATTATCCTTTGCCTTCCCTTGTTTCTTTGTTCTGAACTGTGGAGATCTGCTAAAGCACAGGTTATAAATAGCTTCCACTCTGAAGTTATGAATCACATTTTTAAAAAACAATTATTTCTCTGGAAGAAAAAGCCCTGGTTTAAATGCTGATATTTTATTGTAAAAATGCTGATATTTTGCTTAAATTATTTAGCTTGAATATGACTTCAATCATCCATGCTCGTAATTCTATCAGCTTCAAGGGAAATGCTCATGTAAATAGGGATATCACAATTATTCTCATCGTAATTATTGTACTTGGGACCCTACTCTCTGCACCAAACCCCGTTGTTACTAAGCTAATGAACTCCATTACACATAGTATTTCTTCATGCTGAATCATTTTGATCCACAGGTGTGTTTACAGCACTGGATTGTTTTTTCTAGGATCTAGAATTTGTGTGCCAACAGTCAGTTTCTCCTACGCGACCTGATGGTTTAGGTGCTTTAACTCTTACGTTTATCCTCCTCTAAAAAACCTAATCGTCACTGAATATCTTTTGATATTCCCGTCTAATAAAAGGTACTTATTCACAATTGCTTCATTTCTTCCCAACGTGGTACTGGTTTCTCAGCCATCAGTAACCCTCCTGTACCTCCTATGTTCCTTTCTGTAACTTAAACACCTGTGGTTTAGTGTGCCTGGCTCCTGAATCCTCCTCCCCGACCAAGAAGAAAGCGCTGATGTTATCTTAGATGTTTAATTTCTTTCTCAAGGTTACACTGTTGTTAGAATTCAAAACCAAGAATGCAAGGAGTTCCCAGCTTCTAAAATTGTTTTTCCATGAGCGGTTAGGTACCAAAGCTAGTGACTGCCATCTGTCCCCGTTAACAGTCTATAACTCCCCTAGCCAAGCAGGTACGCCAAAATACAGGATCTCTAGCTTTACATGTGCTTGAACAAGTAAGGAGTAAAACTGCAAGTGATGTTCATGAGAAATGTCTAGTGCCCAGACTTTTGAAAAACAGACCACTTGGATTAGGACTAATCAAGCATTTTGTGGTGAAATAATTTTCTGCTAGAAATAACTCAAGAGCTGGATGCTTACCAGCAGTAGAGATAAGCCAGGATGAAGCATACGCTGTAATCAGATGAAGCAGGTACCTGAACCGGGCCCTCCTAGCCCTACGTGCGTTTTTGCTAATAAGGGGACAAGGAGTGGGATCTAAGATATGTGTTAGAATTTGTCTACAGATGCTAATTTTTAAGAGGATATGGGCCTAACTCTTTCTCCTCCTGTTGTTTGTTCAAAAAAAGGGAATAATGGAATTTATTTAGCGTCATGTCCTGTAATGATTTAGCTGTATTAATTCACAGAGAATTTTAATTTTTTTGGCTTAAAACCCAATGTTGAAGTCATACAAATTTTAAAATGCAGGGCGTACATTTACACTCTGGAACTGCTGATCAAATTTATTACCAGACTGTTGGTTCTAGCTCTTTGGATTTTTTTTTTAATTTTATTTTTTTTTTAAATTTACATCTGTAGGACTAACCCAATGAATCGTGACCAAGGCGCAGCACGCATTTCTTCTTCCTGACGATGGAAATCTGGTCTCCCTTCAGCTGCAGGAAGATTTGGTGAGACGGGCACCGGGCATGTTTAGTCTCTGCAGCAAAGGAGGGTTCAGAAATCCCCCAGCGCAGCGCTGTTCCAACTTGCTTCCTCGGGTCCAGAAGCCACTTACCGTGTCCCAGCACCACAGCATCTGAGCTAACAGGTCTTCACAGTTCTCCTGGCAGAAGAGGCCACACCAAAGCATAGACAGGCTCCTCACCACCCAGGCTGTTGTCTTTCTTCTACGTTTTTCTCTTTAGGCAGGAGAAATCCAAGGTCCTTTTAAGAATTGGAGTTTGATGATGTGTTAATGCTACTACACAATGCTACGCTACTTAAAGGCCTTCTTAATTATCTGATAAACTGATAGAATCATTGAAGCTATTCCAGTTTGCCCAATAAATACGCCTTTGTGTATGAAAGCTGTACAGATCCAGTTTGAAAAGCCTATCCTTTGTCAGGCAGTGTAAGAGATCCTGTGATACTTTCTCTCCAGCTACTGCAGAAGTAATTCGACTATACTAGGAACTGTTAAATTTGAACCTTTGAGGTCACAAGCACGTTTTAAACTGTTTTCTTCCTCTCCCTACAACGCAGGAGCCAAAAATCTGGCTTTGCTTAACGGAAAACTAAATGGATGTATGACAGGTATTAATATTCTCTTCCACTGCAGTCCCACTCATGACACACCGGACAGACTGGATCTCTTTGAAATTATCTGTCCTGGATTCGGGGAATGTGTTGAGATGGCAGTTTGTGCCCACGAGAAGGAAAGCAGAGCCCGGTACCACAAGTGTCCACTGTTCTTTTCGAGTGAGCGGGGTTTGGGGACGGGGTCTGGATCTGGTCCCTGCTCCAAAGTTGCCTGGAATCTCTCCACTGACTCCGACCACCACAGCGAGCTGTAAGTGTCAGCCCCTAACATCGGTGTCAAACCTCTGAGAACAGCATGTTCTCTGCAACAGCATCTGCTTTTAATGCAAATAAAGCCCGGAGAAGTCATCGAGCCTCTTGCAGTCATTAACAAGTTCTGCTGTCAAGTATGGATTTGGTCTGATTTGATTCTCCGCTACTGGATTTTGTTTTCTCTTTGTTTTCTACAGGAGGGAGTCTTCTACTATGAGAAATCCTCTCTCCACGTTGGTACTTGCAGATGGAATTACTGTATTACATTTGGCGGTGGGAGAAGAAGAAAATAGCACCCACCGGCTTTCAGGGACTCTCACTCCAGCCAGTGTCTGGCTCCAGCGAGGGCTGCGTAGATTTTTTTTCTTTATGACAAGAGTAAAACATACCGGATTCAAGTCTTTCCACGCCAGCTTTGTTATCATAAATATTTGTGATGGATATGCTAATCCATCTTTTAATAGGGGATAATACTTCAGATGGCAAAATGATCAAAACACTGAGCACACTTAGGTCAAAGTAATTTAACTCTAATCTTGCCTAATTGTTATTGCAGTCTGGACTGACAGAACTGAGATAATTAAATCCTGATCATGAACTACCCGCTTCTTACTTCATACGGTTCCACACGCCAAATACAACGCCAGCGCTCCTAGCTGACATTTTCTGTGAAGAGACATTTTTAGGCATCATAATGTGTGAAGGCTGCCAGCAGGGCAGTCTATCGCTTTTACCTTACATCAAAGGGATGTGAACCCTCTTGGAGGAAGAAAATAAAGCTAGTATAAAAAACAAGACTCTAGCAAGCAAGGTTAACGTGGGCACCTCGCAACTCCGAAGATTCTAAGTTCGAGTTTGGGCAAAAAGAGAGCAGAGCCTGCACTTCCAGCCTCTCTTCCTTGTCCTTGAATCAAACAAGACTCTTTGGGAAAACTTCGGAAAAATACCTTCATCTCTACCCCCGTCTTTACCTCTCGTTAATGTAATTGCCTCCATTTCTCCTTCTGCGCTCAGAAGAACGCGGCCGTAACAACGGCCTTGTACTTTCCACCGCTCCCGGTGCTGCTTCTCCGCTGCCGACTGCACCCGTCCGCTTCCCAAAGCCGCGACCTCAGGCGCAAGACGCGAAGTGGCCTTCTTTTACATCAAGAAGATGTAAAAAACCAGGAAGACATGAAACTTTAAGAGACGTAAAGTGTGTTCCTTAAATAGCTACAGCCTTTTTTTCACAGCTCTCTTTTCTGACGGTAAGGAATTTTTGCTATTACAAGTGGGGCAATAATCAAATCTGTATGAAACATTCATAACTGTAACTAAAATGGGCGATGCCTCCTCGGCTGGTGCGTGCTTGAGAGGAACGCCTTTGATGCCGAAGGCTTTTGAACGGGGCTGGTACTGTCACGGCCGGGTGTGTAGCTCCGTCAGTTTGACAGTCTCTGCTGGGTCTTTGCCAAGTGCTGTGTTTAAATCCCAAGTCCTCCGAGGCTTTCCTGGTCCGAAGTGCGTTTCTGAGAGGGGAAACCTGCGGCGTGCGGGATGCTGGTACGGAGAGCAGCTCTCACCTCGGGGAGGCTGCAAGACCGACAAATTGCAACGCGAGGATGAGCAAGGGAGAGGGCGCGCACGCACGCTTGTGTGCGAGAAAGGGGGAAAGGGAGGAAGCGCCGGAGCTGCCGAAGGGCAGAAAGCGTTTGGGGAAGAGGAGACTGGGCGAGGGGGGAGCCGTGGGGAGGCTAACGAAGCAGCAGAAGTAAATCGCCTGCTTTATAGAAACAGAGAGAGGTGCGTGGGTGTTGGAGGGAGAGGGTGCCACAGGAGAAGTTCCTAGATCTGGTCGGGAAGCTGGCAAGAAAAAACTATCTAATAAACACCTGAGGTTTATTCAAGAACAGCATCTGAGCTTTGTTCCTCGCTGTTGAAGCCATCATTTAGAAAACAAGTGAAAATGAGTTTGGTGGTCTCACCTTAGTCCCGCACGGCATTTTTACACATCACACAACAACTGTACGTTTTTTACGCCCGACTGTTTTCGCAGACGGAAAATCTGGATCGTAACGATATAATGGTGCGGACGGAAGCCCACCTTGAAGGGTATTAAGAGAAACTGCTGCAGCATAATTTGCCTGCATGTTCCCTGACTGTAACTAATAAAAGCCCTCATCCCCAGCAGTATCAAATTTACTCAAATTAAAAAGCTGCTTCTCTATGACAACAGACCATTCTCCTTGTTCCACTTCAAAAAGTATTAATTACGGAACATCATGTTTTACAAATATTTTTCTGTAGAAATGCTGCATTAGAGCACTATAATGTTGAGTAAACAACTATGTGTGTTTTGCAATATAAGGAAGACTGTTTCCTATACTCTCAGAAAAAAAGTTGCATCAGTGTTTTATAAGTAGGTCAGTAACAATTCCTTATGTAGTTCTTAACTTCACATGGACTCTCCAGGTTCCGGCACAGGCATACATGGGTAAAACTACTGTGAATAAAATATTCATGTTTTTCTTTAAAAATAAATAGACCCAGATAAGCTGCAGTAAGAGAGGTAAAGCTTTCCCAGTGCAGGATTGTCATCTGCATGCTTTAAGAGCTTGACTCGGTTCAGTTTATTAGCATATAATTAATATGAGCGTAATTAATATGAGATTCCCTTTGCAATGAAATCATTCATGAATTTGGAGCTTGTAACACATCCCTTAACTCTTCATTTGGCAGGAAAATTGCTGTGAATATTAGTCATTATTCAGGAGACCTCCTTACTTTTTAGGATCTATAGGGGTTTTGGGGGGGGGGGGGGGAATGTCAATATCATGCTATCTATTTAATCCAAAAATCTCACCGAAAATGAAACTCTGATGACCAGAAGAGTGGTTGTAAGTTGTGTTACAGAGCATCGAAGCTGTGTTACACAGCAGGCTCACCTGCCTCTCCGGCAGGGACCTTCCAGGAGATTTGGTGGCCGAGCCCAAGGTCAGCTCCCCAGAAAGCCTCTTCACTTATACTTGGGCAAACTCTATTGCGTGGTACTGTTGCCATGTCCGTTGGTGTGGAATTGCAGGACGTCATCTCATCCTAGAGGTTTCGTCAAGAGAAGGTTGTTTCACTGTAGGTGTGGTAATACCTCTGACCAGGTGGCATTCTAAAGAAAGTCACAGAAGTCCCATAGCCAATGCAAAAGACTAGCCTTGTCTTCTACAGATGTTTCCTTGAGTAATCCCGCCTCTAGTGTTTGTAGGGATCAGAACTATCTCAGCTCACAAAAAAAAAAAAAAAGAAAAAAAAAGATACTAAGATACCTCCGAGACTTCTACACTCTGGAGAGCCTTGAAAATTGCTGGGAGATGTAAAGGTTAATATCTGAAATGGGCTTCTTTAGACAGAGACCTTGCTTAATATCAAAAGGACTGGAGTATCGTGCATTCACCAATGCACGGTTATTATAGATATGTACACCCTGTACTGTTTTTTAGATTTGTCGCCCTTTGCCACGTGTGGAGTAGAATATGGTGAGCCTCAGTATGAAGCGTGTGTCTTGGCTAAAAGACGTGGTTTCCATCAAAGGGAAGAGCATTCCAGCCAGCTGAAGGCGTAAAAAACATTTTCTTTTAGGTATTTCTGTAACATCCAGATTTAAGAAGGGACATGCCCAGCGAGACTGTGAAACTGTATGTTTCATGAGAGCTCAGAAAGGGATTCCACAGGTAGAAATACGTATCAGGTTTAGCCAAATAGTTGAAGGATCTAATCATCAAGATCGTATTCCTTGTATCGGTAGAAATTCTTGTTTTGCTGTTCACTTACTTTTGGGTTAGCTGAATTATGTCACTATTGACATCTCACATGGCAGAAACACAGCTCTGTGTAATGCTCGTGATGTCTGCCCTGGGCTCCAGATAGATAAGAGGGAATAGATAAAGCAGCTGGATGGCGTTTTGAGTGATTTTTCATGTATGTGACATGAAGATGAGCGGTCACTCCCTGGAGATCTATCGAGAGAAATGGATTATCAAAGGGGTGGACTCCACCTGATTTACTACACACCTACTCTGCTCTGGCATCCCATAGTAAAGGCCGATGGCAGTGGCTGCTGGCAGATGCAAAGAATTCAAGGCAGACGTTTGCCTCTTTTGGTCTGTTCACTCGCGTCCCTGACGCAACTGGCGGCGGGGGCTCACTAGGCACCGCGATTGCTCTAGATTTTGAACCTATTTCTACTCAAATTAATTGCTTCTGGTTCAGTTATCTGTAACCAATGTGATTGAAAGAGCATGAAAACAATCACTGACGCGTGGCTGTTGTCCATTTACTCCCCCAAGGAAACGCATCATTCCTTGGACTGCCCTGGCAGCCAGCGGGCACCGTGGGTTCGGAAGCACGGTTCCACGTCACCAACGGGCTGGAGACAACGCTTCGGTGCAGAAGAGGTGCTAGGCTGGTTAGGATGAGGGTGGGATGTCACTATCTCCTCCGCCTATGCAAGCTGTAACACCGGGGACACCGTGTGAGCAGTTACACAGCGGGTACCAGCAGCAGAATTCCCGGTTTGGTTTTCAGACCCGTTGCGATGGGAAGCGGCCGTGGAAGCAGCTCTCACGGGGCTCCGCTGGCTCTGCCACCTGGAGAAGAAGCCTGTAGCTCTTCCCAGGGTGACGCGGGTGGTGGGCACGCTGGAATGGCGTTCCAATGCCCGTGCTGTGGATTTGGGTTGAGGGATGGGTCGCGCTTTCATCTTTAGACAGTCCTCTCTCCCTTTTTTTTTTTTTTTTAAATAGGAAAGAAGGTGTTTGCTTTGTACATTGCTTAGGATCTCAGTCGGTTAATCTGGCCTGGAAAGGAGAGCTACCATTGATTCCCGTGGTCATCTTTGGGGGGTAAGAAAAAAAAAAAAAAAGGGGAAAAAATCCCCTCTTCCTTTGGAATTATTATTGGGAAAGATTTGTAAAGGTTACATGTAAAGATTTTATTATTTGCAAAGATCACAGAGGATGAATTTGGGAGAGGTCAATAAACAATACTGGAATCACCAGCTGACATCAGGGTCTTACTGATGTGCCTGTGAAACTAGGGAAAAAAAAAAAAAAAAGTTTAAAGCCCCAATCCTTTATTCCGCAGGCTTTGACAAACTGGCAACGAGACATTTCTGCCTTGCACGTTGGGAGTCCGTGAGAGGGAAGAATAAGGCTGTTCTTAGCCCCCTTTATGGGCACACAAAGTAAAGGCTCAGAAATGTCACTTGTTTGGGGGGGGGAGGAGGGTTTGCTAAGGAACCGAGGAAGCCGTCCCTCACCACAGGGCAACCGCCTGGGCACTCTCCCACCTTCGGCAACTCCTGAAAACATCCTGAAAATTTCTCCCCCCCCTCCCCGAATTATTTTTATTCGCTCTCAGCCATCAGGCCGAGGTTCCGACGGCATTCCCTGAGCACTCCGAGCCAAACCTTTCCCTTCCACGCTGCCGGACGATCCCCCCCAAAGGGCAAAACCCGGCACGGGTGGACTTGGGGAGGGGGGGGGGGGACACACCACAAGGCTTGGCTGTGTGTGGGTGTCCCCCCCCCCCCCCTCCCCGGGACCCCCCTCCCGTTCCCTCCCCGGCCCGGCGGGGGCGGTGGGCGGCTCCTTCGGCCTCTCCATAAACCGGTGGGCCCCTGGGGGGGGGGGGAAAAAGGTGGTGGTGGGGAACAGGGCAGCAGCTCCAGCCCCCCCCCAAGCCGAGGGGCCGTGCCTGGCGGCGGCGGGGCGGGCACGGACGCGCCGCCTCCGCATCCCGGTTGCCGCGGCCTCGCTCGTTGGGGGAGCGGCAGGTTCTCCGTGTCGTGTGTGTGTCTGTCTGTCCGTCCGTCTTCCCCCCCCCCCCCCACCCACTCATTGTCTGCCCCCCCCGGGCGGAGGAGGGCTGCGTCCTCCCATCCCCTCCGCCCAAAGCCTTTGTGTGCTCGGCCCCCGCCGGGATGCGAGCTGCGGGGCGGCGGGGGGTCCGCTCCTCCCGGTGAGAAAGCCCAGCCTCTGGCTCGAAAGCTTGGGTTTTTTTTTTTTTTTTTTTTTAATTTTTTTTCCACTCGTACCAGCCGGAGGAAGGGGATTATGGACTGAGAGCATCGGTGGACCATGGAGTCCGGCATCCTCTTGAGCACGCTTTGCCTTCTCCTCTGCCTGGGGACAGGTAGGTGGATGCCGGACCCTCCGAGAGGGCACCCGGGGTTGGGGAAGGGGGTGGTGGGGAAGGGACCAAACAAAAAAAAAAAAAAAAAAAAGCTTCGCGGTCCCCCCCGGGGCGGCCGCAGGTGCGGGGATTCCGCGGCTGAATGGGGTGGGAAGGGTGGGAGGAGGGCGGTGGGGCTGCTCGGAAAGTTGCGGTGTCGGGCTCCGTGTGGTGGTGTTGGGAAGGGGGGGGGTGGTGGTGGTGGTGGGGGTGGGTAACGGCACTTGGTGGGTCTAGTCGCAGGTTTTGGCGTGGACCCCTCGCTGCAGATCGACGTGCTGGCCGAGCTACAGCTGGGAGGCTCCGCGGAGGGGGTGCGCCAGGTGCCGGGGCTGCACAACGGGAGCAAAGCTTTCCTCTTCCCAGGTACGGCCACCCCCTACCCCCCCCCCCCCCTTCCCTTCCTTCCCCTTCTCACCCCTTCCCTTCCCTTCTTTTCCCTTCCCTTTCCTTCCCCCGGCCCCGCTCAACTTCGGTCGGGCCCCTGCGCCGCACACTGGGGAGGGGGGTCCGTCCGTCGCCCCCACCGTAGCGAGGGGTTTGCCGGTTCTAGAAACACCCGGGGGGGTTTCTCTTCCCCTCCAGCCCGCTTTTCTTCTACTCTTCTTCTTCTCCTTCCACCCCCGCTTTCTTTTTTCCCCTCTCTTCATCACCCCCCCCCCCCCCCTTTTTTTTTAATTTTTTTTTTCTTTGACTGGTAGACGCTTAATTAAAGTACAGCAGGAACGGGGACGGCAGATGGCTTATTTTGTGAGTCGTGGGGTGCAGCGATGAATAATAGCACCACCCACTCTTCTGCTTTACTTGGGAAACGCTAAACATACCCCAGTTCCAGCTAAGGAAACGCTCACTGAAAGTTTCGTGTGAATCGAGCGAAAGGCTGAAACGAAGTGCCCCAGAGGAGTGAGGCAGGTGGCTGAAAATAAGAATTCCCCCCCCCCCCCCCCCTTTATTTTTTTACGAAGGGAAAGCGGCTCTCGGGAGCTTCTATGTCATACCCCTCGTCAGAAACAAAGAATGAGTTTTGGTCTTTCTTAGGGTTTGTGATTGGGTTTTTGTTCGTATCGGGAACAGAAATAAAATAGTAGTCTTGTTCCATCTTTCAAGAATATGTTTAGGAGGTTTGTTAAAAATAATTAAACTTCCTTATATTGTAATTTGTAAAGGACTGTAAAATAACTCTCAGTGGCTGGTTGAATTTATTGGCATAGGTGGCATTGCCTAGACATGCTCATTTTCAGTGTATTTTTGAATTAGGCTTTAATAACGTACTGATACATTAAATGAAGCTGGAGTCAAGAACGTTTTCGGGGAAAAAAACGGTATCTTAATTAAAAAAAGAAAAAAAAGCCTAAAAATGGCCTTTAGAAGCAAGTGTCTTATCTGAAACATGATGAAATGCTCCTTAGAAGCATGACTAAACAAGAGCAAGGAATATGGCTCAACATCTGGTGAAGCAAGAGCAAATCTCCCCATCAGCCTGTAGTTTTTAAAATCGGGGGACTTGATTGCTGGCTCCTCGTGTCGTGCCAGGAGTTTCAGCCGGGATCCGAAAGCATTTCTAGTGCAACAGGCAAGAGGCTGCGTTTCCCATACAGCGAGAGTTGTAATTCAAGGGAGATAAGATCTGGAAATGGAATTTCTTTTTCATGTTTGCATTAATGAGATAATTTATCAGAAGCGAATACTTGCCAAAGGTGGGTTGTAATTTTTTTTTTTTTTTTTTTAAGGTGAGCTCTCTAGCGGTGTTCTTCCCCGGTACAGCCAGCGTGTGTCACTATGGACATTAATGTGGAGACACACGGGCATATGCATTCAGAAACCCTGACACAGGCTGGTTTTTAATATCTGTGGCGGGCTTGTGGCTGCGGAGCAGAGCCCTCTGCGAAGGGGGTGACCGCTTAGAATGGCAACCCTTTTGTGCGGGTTTCGTGTCCTAAATTAGCTGTAAGTTTTCGGGTACGGTTCCGAGTTGAGGCATCGTTGTGCTATGATGGGGTGAGGGAAGTCAAAACTCCCTTTGACTTCAGTGATAACAGGATTAGAAGTCTGTAAGAGTAAGGTGGGTTTTTTTATTGTATATTTTCCCAGCGTCGGGACAAAAAAATTAACTGGGTAGAAGAATTTTTTTTGTTCAAGTTGTTCCCTCTTTTTTTTGTAATTATGAGCGTACGTACTTCCTAAACGGGTAACCAGTTTAGTCGTAGCAAAAAGAGATAAGAGTTTTAAGTTTTCACACCAACCTTTTTATTTTGTTGATGCGAATCCGGGAAATAACAAGGACGAAAACACCCGGGTTTAAGTGGTGGCTGAAGTCACTCGGTATCCCTTGGGAAGTCTTCAGTGCCCTGCAGGACTGGAGATACTTTTCCTGCTACAGCGTAGGACGGCTGCTGATTTTCTGATAGAAAATGGGGTCCTTACTGAGCGAACGGATTTTCATTTCTTGGCTTGCATTTAGAAATAGAGAAGTCCCCTTCCTTGCTCAGACCACTGGGTCCGCTTAGTCATTTTTGTTCTGCTGTTAGAGCTCACACCATGGGAACACTGCTGCTCTGAGCCTGTGTATTTGCAGTGTGTGAATTTCAAATATATGTGCGTGCTGACTTGAAATTTGTTTTCTGCCTGCGTGTTTTTCCCTTATCGCAGCTAAAGCCTTAGTCATAGACCCAAATGGTTTTGTGAAAAGGACACAAACGACTTTAAATGATCTGTGAACTTACTCCGGAAGCTTTGTGATCCTTTGCCTTTTGGTTTCTTGAGACATTGAATCTCATACCATATACCTATTTATGGCATTTTAGTATGTTGCCTTTCTGATAGATCACATTCTTGACTGGTGTAAAGCCTCACTTTACATATGTTTAGAACATACAGAAAGCCTAAATGCCGTTTATTTTAGAGAGAAATTACAGTAGTGGCAGGTTGGACTGCCAACAGGTAACAGACAATTAAAGGTATATGATGGGAAAACTACGTGCAGCTAAAGCGGAATAGTCTCTTTCCTTCTGTTTCTAGGCGAAAAGTCAGTTTTGACTGCTTAATTAGCTGTAGCATCAATTTTCAATACCAGGATTTTAGCATCTAATTGGCTGTTCTGACAAATTCTTCTTTGCGTAATTGATTTTCAAAGCTGCTTATATTTCTAGGCCATATAACACAGTAAGCGGTTACTCTCTGAAGGTAGTTTTAGTCTGTTGTAGTCCATTCAAGACCATTTAGATTACCCCTTATACAGTTCCTGATTTAGAAATATTTATAGCCATTTGAAGTTCGCGGTCACTTGGACTTTCTTTTTGTGTACCAACCTGCTCTGTCACTGTACAAATCTTATAGAAAGCGTAAGATTTGGGAAAGAGAACTCTTCCCACCGACTTCAGCAGGATTTAGACGCTGTGGTCTTGAATTCTAAAGCTTTTTAGGTGCCTGATGCTCCTTGGTTGTAGTGGATGGTAGCACCTGAATGCCACCGTAATCTGGCTCTAGTTGGCTGCAGGGACTTCTCTTTCTGGAAATGTGATTTGCAAAGCAATTGTAAACTGTTCCAGTGTAGCTTGTGGGAAGATACAATTATGAATAGAAAACAGGCGGAAGTCTTCCAAAATGTTAATGTTGCTATATGTGAACATCTGCCAGCACTTCCTAGCCAACAGCAGATATTATTATGTCAAAATATGTTGAGAGGAAAATTATTCCTCTTCTGGCCAGAGCAGCAGAACAGAAGTCAGAATACCTATACCACAAACTTCTCTCTGTTGGTGACTGTTTACACAAGTCAGTGAAATTTTCAAGCCCTTCGTTTTCCCTTTGCAAAACAGGGATGACGCTAAAGGTAAAGCCCAAATCAGGTGGGTGGATTGAAATGTAATTAATGTAGTTGAAGAAGGCTTTTGGAGATATACCACTTGTCATTCTTATAATTCTTTCATTGTAAATATACTGCATTCATACAATTTGAGGAGATCAGTGGAGATGAAAGGCCATAGAGCCGTTTTCCTATGCAAACATGAACACCGTATTGCTGCAGGAGCACTTGTTGCCTATGTAACCGCACGGAAATTTGAAAAGGCAGACAAACCCGCAACAGCAGAGGCTGGAGGGAGCTGAGGATTTCGAATGGGTCGGGCACATCTGACGTAAGTAAGTCTCCCGAGCGTAGACTTAATGTGAAGCATGTGCAAGGTCCCAGTGAAGCCAGGTATTTCAACTCGCAGTAGGAAATGATGTTTTGAAGTGTGAGAATCTAAATTAAGGCTGCAAGAGTAACTTGGTCTCCTCTGGCACTCCTCTAGGCAGTAACTCTTTGTGTGGTGTGTCGTGTCCCCCCCCTTTAGACACTGTATTATTTTATATATTTTATAGATATAACATCGTGTTAGAGTTTCTGGGTCTGATTTGCTGTTGAGAGTAAATACTACGCAGCAGACTATCTTTGTCCACAAGAGTGTACGTGTAGTAACGGAGGCACCTTCCAACCACCTCCAGCAGCAGTGGAGAGTGGTGGGAGGTACGCTGTAAATCAAGCGATGAGAGGCACCAAAAATGCAAGTGACGTGCAAGGAAAGTATATGCCTATCAAAAGGTATATAAACTCCTCAAAGAGGAGGCTAAAGAGTGGACAGAAGAGTGCGATCAGATGGTTACAAGCACAGGAATGTGTGTTTAAGGAAAAGAGAGAGGGCATGACTGTCACAAAAATGTGGGAGCCTGCGTATCTGAATGCAGAACTTGGAACTCATTCAGAGGCTAAGCTTTTTCTCTGCCAGTTAGGATATGTAACTCTTAATATGGTTATAAATAACATTTAGATATTTCTGATGAGGAGGGACAGTTCTAGAGGCAAGATATGGTATATTCCGATGAGGAACAAGGCGTGCTATAAAAGACCAAAGAAATGATTTAATCTGTCAGTGCGATGCGTGAAAGGACTCGGCACTACTGTTCTTTGAATTGGGGCTTGCCGGCACAAACCGCTGGCAGACCCCCCCCCCCCCCCTTGAAATTGGCCTCTTGATGTAAATGATTTGTTACCGATTGCTGCGTGACTGGATCATTAGCCCATCATTTTAAAATGCTAGCAAGACAATATTACTATATATATACTATATATCTTGTATCCCTTTGGAAAGATCGCTGGTTTTGGCCCATGACATCATCTCTGGACATTAGTAAATAAAGGAGGTAAAAATAAATCTTTAAAACTAGATGCAAGTGAACTTTCCCTCGTAGAAATAGGATTTGCGTTCCCTATGCACTTCACACAGGCTTTTTTCCTTGCCACCTGTCATTGAAACTATGGACAGATGCTTTCTCCTGGTTCCAGCTGAGCCTGCTGAAAATATTACTGTTCCCAGCTGCTTGTCACCACCCAGGAGCTAGAGGTTACTGTCCCCACCACTTTTCCAAAGCAAGAGATCATATGAGCATTCCCATGTCTGCTGATGGCAAAGTCGACCAGCTTCAGGAGCGAACCTGGCCGACGGCAGTGACATGGATTAGAAAGTCCCGTAAAATCCCTTTTCTCCAGCTGTACTCGTCTCCCAGAGGAGCGGTAACAGACAGCTGGGAGAGAGGATGCTAATGTTGCCAACTGGCATGGCTGAAAGCAGAGTGAATACCTATCTGCAGCTTTTTTTGTCTTGGAAGCAAGCTGGTTTCTCTCAGAATCGCCGAATCCTCAAAATGTGGGACCTCCAGCATAGAGATCATCCGTCGGTAATAAAAATTCCCAGAATTTTTCAGAGAGACAAAGAAAACCCCTCACCCCTTAGTTTTCATAAAGACGGAAATGATTGAGTTTCATTTCAGTAAGCACTGGAGTGTTTTTCAATGTTAGAAACGCCTATAGCGTAAGCGATTACTCTATGACAACGCGGTAGCCAGAGACCTCCAGATTTTGGCATGCCTGGAACAACAGCCTACGCCTTCCCTCTCGCTGCCCCCATCCCCTTCTGCCTCTGGCACGTTCCGAATTCACCTCTGCACCCATGTGAACAGCGAACCATCATGGTACGGCACTGCCCGGGTTGTGGTCGATGCTGCTGGGGGGGTGGGCTGGGTGAATTACCATGCGTGGAGAACTAGGATGCTGAATAATCAGGGATATACCTGGTACTGGAGACTGCGTTGCTTGCTAACTACTGCTCTGCTGGCTTATCTGTAAAATAGAAGGGGAAGAAGTTACGGGAAGAAAAAAACTTGAATATTGCGGACTTGGGATTGATGCTTGTAATGGTACAGCAGAGGGTAGGACTGAGAAATGGAAAGTGAATGGGGACCTAATATATGGCAGATAGCAAGGAAACTCGGGTTTCCAGGGAAGAAAATCTTGCAATCCCTGTACGTAGTCATTAGTGCATAGTTGATGCACAATAAAGTGAAGGTATGACAGAAAACTTGGCCTGTAGCGTTTGGGGATTGCAACTGTCTTAATGCTGAAAGTTTCAAATAAATAATGTTGCTGAGTGTGCGTATTAGGCATATAAAGCATCACAAAGGTATAAGCGTAGAGCAATAAAGTTGTTTTAAGTACGGCTCTAAAAATTATGTCATTGTTCATTGCAAGGAAAGGTATTTTTAAAAAAATAATTTCTTGCCTTTTGTTGTTGTTGTTTTCTGTAGTGGGCTTTTTTGGGGAAGGGAAAGGAAATAAGCAGAAATTAAATATTCCCTCTATAGCCTTTGGGTTTTGATTTTTTTTTTTTTTTTTTTTTTTTTTTTTTTTTTTACTTGCATCTATTGCCATGTGTCTTGATATGGGCTTTTGTCAACTTTCAGTTTGTTAAATTCTTAAGAGTATGGATTCTGGAAGAAGCTACAGCATGGGGAGAAAAATGATACCTGCTTGCCGGTGTAGGCACCGTACCTTACCTGCCCAGATCCCTTTGGGAGATGGTGCCAAGCAGCATGACTTCCATGGCTTTGCCTGGGCTTAGTGGGACAGCTGATGTCTCCAGCCTCTGCAACTTCAACCTTTGGAGGGAATTAGTACCTGCGTTTACTAATCAGCAAGGGCGTGACTCCATTTAGAGGAATGTCCCATTTTATTGTGTTCTTAGGGGCTTGACCCTGTGCTTTTCACAGCCAGGTTGCATCTAATATCTGCAATAAATTGAAGCCTCTGGGGGTCTGTTTTCTATTGGGACAATGCTGATTCCCTAAAACTCTCTTTTTCAATGAGCGTTTGGTTGTTCAGGTTAATTCCAGTAACCATATTCTGTTTACACGTTAAGCATTGCCCAGAACAATTCATACCGATTAATAACAGACAGAATTGCATTTACTTGTTCCTAACTTTACAATGAGGCCTCTTCTAAGACACTGCAAGTACAAAACCCTTGTTGTGGCTCGTATTTTCTCGGGGCTCGACCCGGCGTATTTGTTGGAAAGCTGAAGATGGGTACGATGGGCAGCTCTGGGGCTCGTATAGAAGGAAAATACATGAAGACGGTGTCGGTGCGGTGGTGTGGGGCTGGAGAAAGGGCTGGAGGAGCGGAGGACAAGGAGGACTCCCTCCGTGTCACCGTCCCCATCAGGAGCAGCCGACGTTAGAGATGGGATGTCGACAGCGGGACAGCATCTGTCCTGCGTGCCAGAGAGAACCCGGCACCTGCGGCACGTGCGCCGCCCGAGGGGGGACGGCGGCTCTTCTGGGTAGCTGTCGAGCACGTCTTTCCATATTGCTGGGGGAGGATTGCATTAGCAAGGGGGAGTGACGTGGGGAAACGAGGTCTTGCTACCCTTATGTAACTGCTTTTGCTGTGACATAGTTCTGTAGTCACGAAGGGTGGCTGAGACTAGCTAGGTTAATGGGGTTTTTTATGGTTTCTCCATTTACTGCAGCACAGTTCAGTCTCCAGTGAGGTTTCACAGAGGACAGCAGCATTTCCTATACATCCCTTCATCTAGATCAGTAGTAATGTCTGGTTTTTCCCCCCTACTGTTTGCTTATAAGGTGTGGGAAATAGGTTTCCTACTCTCCCTGCCTTGCTTGTGTTCTTCTCGTCTGTATCCCCCAGGGCGTATGGGTGCTGGCTTGGAAAAATAACTCCAAGAATGGTTAACTTCACTGCTTCCACTGAGTCTTAAGGGAGGTACAGAACCGAGCTTGTAAGTTATTTAAAACCAGTGGATAAGAGCTGGAGATTATATATAGCTGTCACAGGAAACTGTACTTCCATGTAGTGACTCTTCGCTTCCCTATATTTTGTCCTGTTTGGTCGTGTGCCAAGGTACAGCTCCACAGAGCAGCTGTATTCTCCTACCTGCGCTGCTGAGGTACAGCTGAATAAGGGGTGAAAATGATTTTTCACTGATTTTTTTTCTGTCCCTGTGTTTTGGCTAAATTCCTCCATATTTTGTCTCAATGTTTAAGACATGCTAACTTTTCCATCTTGGTGTTGTCCAAAAGATTTCTTCTCAGGAAAATCTGAGAAGAAATATTTTAAGAAAGGGTACTTCAGTTCTTCATTTTTTTTTTTTTGCCTGGTCATGTCTTCCATGATAAATACCCATTATGAATGTTCACTCAGATTTTTCAACTACTGAACTTTAAAAACTTAAACTTGTAGCCAATATGTCATGGTCCCATTTAGGGAGTAAATATTTTTTTTTCTCCCCCTCCCCCCAAACCATGTTTTGGCGGGGAAAAAAAAACGCTGTAGCCATTTTCAAGGTGGAAAATTTTACAGCAAAAATTTCTCATTATTTGTTATGTTAAACAACATTTTGTTTGCTTTTCTTTTTTTGGTGCATACTTTTTTGGCAGTGTGTGTGATCTTGATGACTTCAGAGAGAAATGCAAGCTTGGAAAATTGACTTCTGTTGAACCTTCTTGGGAGATGCTACTCGCAACTCTGTGCTGTTGCAAGGTGCTAAAGCAATGGGCATGGTCTAAAAGGACGAGTAGACTAAAAGAGACCTCTGAAGACAGTGTTCAAAAGGCTTTTAGCAGATTAACATATTTGGAGCAGCAACAACGTTGCTACGATAGACTGTAATGTTTCCAAAGGAGCCATTACAATCAATATTGCTAGCCATCCATAACTGAGAACTCTTTTAGTGGAATTTGAGTGGCAATATCCCGTTCTGAAAACATAGAGGGAGTATAATAAGAAAAAGACTTCCAGTTGTAGACTTGTTCTCTCTGTTAGACAGAGCAAGGTTTATATGGTTTCCCCAGCATTAATCCTTATTTAAGTATAATTAGACGGTGGTAACATCCATACTGTTTCTCCTATCAAAAGAAGACATGTGCCAGCCTTGACTCCATGGCTAGAAGTCTGCCAGTCTCTAAATACAGCTGTGTAATGACCCAGAAGGGTTCCAAAGGAGCTTTTGTGGTTTTGAGGTCAATAATCTGTGTTTTAATAACTCCCTAAGCATGCATTTGCATATTGGGCCACAGTTGTTCCAACGGCACTCCTAAGATTTCCTCTAACATTGGCTAATATCCCTTGAGCTTGCAACAGTCCCCAGATTTGCTCAGCACCCATTCAAGGAGTGGGGTAGGCTTGAGGAAAAACTTGTATACCCTGTTCGGTGATGCTTTTCCTAAGAATCCCTGCAAACATCGTTAGTGTTTGAAGCATAAGGAAAGCATACCGTAGTAAGGCATCTGGGAACTTGAAGGTTTTTTTAAACTGAGATTGTGTCTGGGTTATTGCATTCACTCTGGGTTTCTCCATTTCAGGAAAATATCAATGAATTGAAGGGAGTGAAGACAACAACAGCAAACCTGATTACACAGTAAAAACGACTGGCTTGCTAAGAAAGCTTTTGAAAGAACTTGAGTATGTACAGCTTGTCCAAGCAATGACAAAAGTGTTGTATGATTAGTGTCTAGTATTAGAAGATTCTTAGAGGTTTAAAATGAAGGAATTATTTAGTATTCAAGAGCTAGAGGTAACAGTAATGTAATGTTATAAATGGAGAGGATTTAAGATAAAAGGAGACTTTCACAGTGAACTAGTATAGACTGCGGAATAGCTACTGAAAGGAAGTGGTGGAAATCTCCAGACTTTCCATTTTGTAGAAGATAGCATGAAATAAAAAATCTAGGAAACATTAACTATGTTGTAGTCCTTGTGTGACATTCAGTTAATATGCTAAGGATGGGGTGGATGACCCTGTAAGTCTTTCTCTAGTCTGGAGATCTGGGGTGTTGGTGGAATTGTTCTAGTACAAGGAGAGATTTTTCAAAGACACGAAGGGGCATTGAGCACCTAACACTCAATAGTCAAACTGGTGCCTTTGCATTCTCCCTAAAACCCGTTCTTTGGTGCGCCTGAATATGTGTTAACGGTACTTGGTTAAAACAAGCCTACAAGAGCAAAGAAATCAGGGTTTGGAAGCATTTCTAATTTTAACTCATCCAAGCTTATAAATTGGGCATATGTTCAAAACCTGTAGCTGATTCACTGTGGCTAGCGGACACATCCATAGAAGCATGGACTCCGTTAATACCTGATTTAAAAGAAAACTTCGTGCAGGAGAATCTGAACTCTGGTCCTCCCCAGCTTCTGTGGGACTTCTGGCAACAGTAGCTTGAGTCCCCCATGTACTTTCTGTCTGCCTGCCCTGCTCACAGCTGAGCTGTGTGTATGGTATTCCTCGGTATCCCTCCTCTTTGATGTTCCCGATTCAAAATCCTTCTAACCTTTCCTTTTCCTGGCATCAAAACTAGGTGAGTAGAGATTTTTCCAAGGGTGCCGGTACGGCTGGAGGCTCAGGTGTCCCTTCTCTGCCACTCGTCCCTCGTTTCTGCTGGTACCTGAACTTACTTTAGGGTTCAGCCTCCTGCCTTCTCCTCCCATCTGCTGCTGTTTGCTCACTCTGCTGCCGGAGAGCTGTGGCTGGCAACGGAGTTGTTGGATGAGTCTGGCATGCTTCAGGTGTAATTTTTTTTTTTTCCCCAGTGGTGGCCTCCCTCCCCCCCGCCTTGATCTGCTCTTCTTGCTGTTGCGATAAAGGTTTGGGTTTTCTGGAGCTCTCCAAGTTGGTGACTGTTGACTGTTCTCTTGTGTCCGAGGTTAATCTTTCATGCCGACCATGTCGTTGTGGTCACCTGGGAAATTAGGACGGATCTCATATTAATGCTTTCTTAAGCTCACCGTTGTGTTATATGAAAATAAACCAGCCTTAACACTTAGAATTTTGGTGAGCTGAAGGCAATTAACCCTAATGTGGCTAAAAACCACTTACACCCCAGAAAGCCAGAGGTGAAGGAAAACTGGGATGAGAGATCCAAACCACTGCAAAGGGGGAGAAACAGATTCTTAACGGGGAAAAAAAGCTAAACCCTCCAGGGCATCTGCAAATGGGGTTGGGCTAGACGATCTCAAGAGGTCCCTTCCACCCTAAATGGTTCTGCGAAACTCAGGCCGCAGGTGGTAGGTCCTCAGGAGCAGCATCCCGGTCACAGGGAAAGGAGGTTTTGAGAGAAAATGTCTGAGCAGAGACCACAGGTAGGTCTGACTGACACTTGCACAGTGAGAACCAAGTGAGGGAGAGATGGGGCGCGTTGCTCAAAGGGTGTAGGAGTTTCTACATCCAGCACGATCATAACCCAGAGGTGCGCTGGTGGGTGCTGGTCTTCTACAGTCTGTCATCGTATGACCCAGTTCCCTGCTGGAATATGTTACGTTTGAGAAGCCTGAATTGTGCCATATATCGGGGGAGAAGGGTAGTTCACGTAATCCAGTTTGATTTACACCTAGCATAACCTGCTTGTGCGGTTTATTATTGCTGTTAAGTTTGCACTTTATTGTTTTTGATTGATTAGGCTTTGTTTACCTTCAGTAGAATGCTTTTTCATTTGGAAAGGGCTGACAACACTGCTTCCTTCTCCTGTCTTCCCCTCGGCATGACTTGCATAACTTTTTAAATCCTGACCGTGCTATATAACTAGGGACTGGAAAGAAATTCAGTCTTTTAGCAGTTCTCATGTGTGTCATGCCCTTATTACAGTACCAGTAGGGCTGGAAGGCGATGCATTATTTTTCTTGTGCTCTGCAGTCTGTGTCCTAGCGTTAACAGCATTTCTTGGTGTGATATTTTTGTTTGTTGTTAGGTCAGTTTGACACAAAGCGCTCATACGACAGTATGCAGCCAAGCATAACTAGGTGCATATGCCACAGATGGCAGCAGCAAGGAAAACAAGACAAGCTTGATTTTCTCCACAGGTTTCAAGGTGTTCTCAAAGCAGCTTCTAGAAAACTGTTTTGTGCCTAAAGGGATGTAAGTGAGTGCATGTACATATACACATACACCTATGCATTTATAAAGCTATAGTAGCTGCAACCTTTTAGATGTAGCTAGAACCTGTCTTGAAATGAAGAAGCAGACAGAAATCCCGCTCTACCTACGTCTGTGTCCTTGTTCAAAGGTACTAAGTTTTGTAGTAGTATTGGCCACAAAAAACCTAAGCAACATCATCGTAAGTAGCGGTACTTGATACTACCTACGAGGGAGCACATACAAAGTGTCTTCTTCAGAATTTGAAGAGGAACTGAGAATTGTGTTGGAATATAAACCAGGGAAAACTGGTAATCAAAAAAGCTATTGCAACGTATAATTGATAATCCAGAACCTATAAATCATCAGAAAGCATTGCAATAATAAATACCTGGGGCAGAGCATACCATACAGCACACGCTTTAATTTCCTAGGAGTAGAATTTCTGTAACAAGAGAAGTCAGCTTTTATCTTCATCACTTTGTTATGATGTAGTAGGTTCCCGCTGAGTAGCACCCTCTCTCCTGGTGATAGTATCTAGCATGATGACATATTTACAGTGGAAGGGAGAAGTATTTCTTGTGGGCAAGGAACAGTGGTTTTCTGTATCATGTATGCCTTTAAAAATTCCTGATAGTACTTTTGTATGGTGCTTCCCCCTAGGTTGATGTGCACATTCCTTACGTTCCTTTTGGGAATGTTCAGGAGCGCGCATTCACATTTTCTTTGGCAATTTGGTGGGAGTTGTTTTAGTAACAATCTAGCGTGGTAGGATCTGTATTGCTCGTTAAGCGAATCAGCTGCTTCAGCCCTCTGTGCTAAGAATACAGACTTCTAATCTGGAGCGCTACACATTTAAAGTTCAGGTTTTCCTACAACTAGGTTTCTTATCAACTCATTTGCAAAAGGTTAGAAAAAAATATCAGAAATACGCTACTGTAGATACAGTCACTAGAACCTTTACTGTACTCGTTTATCTCTTATTTGCTCTTTGCCTACTGAGCCCACAAGCCATGAAACCCTCGGTCATGGACCCTACATATTTTTGGAGGAGCGCACCTGACTTGTTGTGGTGCAGCTGGGCTGCTTTACCTTATGGTAAATGGTTCACGCTTGTAATCCTGGTGAAAATTCCTTCTTTGCCGAAGGGACCACAGCCAAAGGAAGGACGAGAGATGTCTAAGTGTCTTAGCGTTGTGCTTTGGCAAATTAAGCCTGGGATTGAGAGCTGTGACACCTGGACCTGATGCTCAAATTGGTGTTTATAGTGGTATAAATCCACCGCTTATTCTCTCTTCATCTATTTCCCTGTGCTGTGTGGATCTACTAACCAAGCAAAGGTGCTGTCTGTGGCTGTTTGTATCGTGCTGCTGACACACTGAGACACACCACCGTTGAAAGGACGTTTCCCTGATCTGTAATCCAGGTGGGGAATCGTGCTGACCAGTCACACCGTTCATTTGACAGCTTCACCGATGCAGTTGGATTCTTCTTGTGTAGTAGGTGGCTGGGCTGGAAGGAGAGATCCACCTTCCCCATTTGTCCTGGTTTCCGCTGGGATAGTTAATTTTCTTTCTAGTAGCTGGTACAGTGCTATGTTTGGGGATCAGGATGAGAAGAATGTTGACAACACGCTGATGTTTTCACTTGTTGCTGAAAACAACTGAAAGTTGTTTACACTAAAGTCAAGGATTTTTCAGCTTCTGATGCCCAGCCAGCAAGAAGGCTGGAGGGGCACAAGAAGTTGGGAAGGGACACAGCCAGGGCAGCTGACCCCAACTGGCCAGAGGGGTATTCCATACCATGTGATGTCATGCCCAGTATAGAAACTGGGGGGAGTTGGCCTGGGGGGATAGCTGCTCGGGAACTGACTGGGCATCAGTCAGTGAGTGGTGAGCAATTGCATTGTATGTTTTGTATATTCCAATCCTTTTATTATTATTGTCATTCTATTATTGTTGTTGTTATCATTACTAGTTTCCTCTTTTCTGTTCTATTAGACTGTTCTGATCTCAACCCAAGAGTTTTACCTTTTTCCTTCCGATAGTCTCCCCTATCCCACTGGATGGGGGGGAGCGAGCGAGCGGCTGCGTGGTGCTTAGTTGCTGGCTGGGGTTAAACCACGACACTATTCCACACTGCGTGGTCTAGTTAAGTACGTGCGCACCACAAAGAATGATTTCATAGCCCCGTTCTCAAGATCATCTCAGGGGTTCTGCCATGTTTTGAAAGAGCTTGACTGTACTTTAGTGGCTTGCACCTGAACAATTGTTCTGTAGACTCACAGGGACGCAAAGGAGGCTGTTTCAGCAGGGGATGTCGGTAGTCGGGCTGTGGGGAGGTAAGCTGAGCATTACAGAAAGATTCAGCTTCACGTGACTTTCCTTGGTTTCTAAAAGCAGCCAGCACATAAGCTCAGAGGCTTAACCCAGCCACTACTATAATCACTCTCAAACTAGCATTGTATCATCTCTTGTGCAGAATGCTTCTAGACAGATTTCGGTGGTATTACTGTCAATTTACAGTGAATGCGTAATACATTACAGCTGTAGTTTGCCCCGGACAGTCTTGGATTTGCAAACGCATTCCTAAACAGTCATCCAAGCCAGTGCCAGGAGCTGGCAGAAATGGTTGAGGGTTGGCTTACCGCTCAATTATCTCATTCTATCATATCAGGTAGAAGGTTTTCCTCCTAGTAAATAAGTTCTCTTTTAATTTCATTTGCATAGTTGACAATTTTTAATGTTCCTTTAGCTTAAAAAAGAAAAAGTTAACAAGCTTAACAAACCAAGCAAAAATTACCTGGGGACTTTGACCATGGAGAAGAAAACATTACACACAAAGCACTTTGAATGAAATCTGATTACTTATACCAATGCACAAACTACTTCCGATTACACAAGCAAGTCAGATCCTTAAAAATGGTTTGGTTACTTCAGATCAGAAACATTGCAGCTGTAGTCAGGTGTATGTGTCCAGGCTCTCAGTACCTTCTCCCCCCTCTTGTCCCACAATGGATTTGTGTTCTCAGCTGTGCCAAAATGACTTTCAACGCACAAGTATGAAGCTTGTAGGTGAGCCAGAGTTTTGGCCAGAAGTGATACGGTTAACGTTTTTTGAGGATATAGGTATGCACAGTCAATATAATTGGGGAAAAATGTGTGTGTCCAGAGACAAGTCCTTCTTCTAGTCTTCTGTGTCAGTCTGTTGTGACTTGTGGGACTTTGCTTGTGGTTTGAGCTGGAGGAAAGCCCTTGCTGGATGACACACCAAAGCTGTAGCTGACATTCAGAATACAGAAAGCTACAGAGCAAAGGCAATTGGAACCTCCCCAAGTGCTGCAAGAACAAACCGTGACATTTTCCCTCTTGTTTTTATTTGATTTAATGATTTGGCTTCGAGTCAGTTTTTGTTTAGATTGTTTAGTTTCAGCTGAAGTGCATTTTGCCCTCCTTCTTTTCTCCTTCCTGTCCATTGCAGTTCCTTCTGCATGCATCCTTGCTGAGGCATTTGTTTAATGGAAATAAGAAGGGAGGCACAGGGATTTGGTGGTCACTGTGGTGATGTCTAAACTACAAGGGCAGTTTGTGGGTTATACCCCCTTAACGGTCTATGGGGTATATCAAGGTCTGATCATTCAAATTGGGAGATTTACTAGAGTCCTTGCTCCCGGCATTTGTGAGTTTTTGTTCTGGTGAGACCAGGTTGTACCCCGTTTGTAAGGAGCACGTGGGCACGTAAAGGTCTAGATGTACCTGGTTGGATCCTGACGTACGATTAGACTGTAGTCCCAGTGTTCACCCAGCCTTGGGAACTGGGCAGCGTTCCTGGGCCCTGCAGCTCAGGTACACCCTTTGGCAATGGCCCCGGTGGGAAGGGAGTCATACAGGGTCAGGGTTTAGCCCGTATCTTGTAGACTTTTAAACTCAAGGTGGAACTGCAACACCTTCCCCCAGCCTCCTGCAGAGCTCCTTCCTACAGCCGTGGAGAAACCAAGTCACGTTCATGTGGGGTTGGAAAACTGTACTGCTCCTGTTTTGCTATTCTCTCCAAAATGATTGGGAATCTGTGAGAAGGGAATGAACAAATGTGTAGGAAAAGTAGCTCAAAATGTTTTATCAACCAGTATCTTATGTATCAGTTCAAGTACAGAGTCAGGTGTATTTAAAAAAAACCCACCCAAACAAAAAAGGCAAACCAATCAACCTTCCGACTGAAGTATCTAAAGCATAACACGCCTAGCAGGGTTTTGCTCTAACAAAGGGTGTTTTACTTCTTGCTATCTTCAGTTTTCATTACAGGACTGCAACTCCTGAATTTGAATGCACGGTGCTCCACTTAAAAACCCACTGTGCCCTTTCAGCCTTGTAAAGATTCTGCTTTTGGATAGTCTTTGCGTGCTGCCCCATTGGCTGCGAGCAGCTTAGCCCACGTTGGTTACTTAAATAAAAGAACAATATAAAGTAAATAGTCTCAGATATTGTTGCCCTTTGTAGGCTGTATGAAATCCCTAGTTAAGAAAAGATTAGCCAAAACTTTTAATATGGGGAAGTGACACGATGTGAATATACACTTGTGACAGTGACCCCAACTAGTGTAGGAAAATGAAACAAAATTGAGCTAGCCTTATTATACTTTTTCAGACTCTTTTTAGCCTGCAGTCCTTCTCCTTTTTCTCATAAACCACTAGAATTTAATTCGTGTGGTTCAGCAAACCCACAGTCAGATGCAGAATTGATTTATAGATGCTGCTATTAAAAGCTGATTATGTGCACACGAAACAAACTGTGGAGCTCAATTAATTAGAATGCCTCCTTCAAAGAATCTTCTGCAGGAGTTTGTTTCATAATTCAGCTCATACTGTATGTTTAGCTTTAGATGCACTTCAGAAACTCAAGAGCACACCCTTTCCTCAGACAAGTTATCTATTGTATTTAATAATGGTTTGTTTTTATTGTTTCCTGGAAAACACCTGTAATGAATGGCTTGTCTTAAACTGTATTTGCATGTAATCTTTCCACTGTGTGATTTAGTACGCTGCTGGTGCTGTGTATGGAAATTTTCCTGCTTACCTCCAGTAATGTGTTCATGGCTGCTTCCAACACCTTTTTTGGGGGGGGGGGGGGGGGCTGGGCTAGTTAAAGCTGGATTAGTTGCCTGATACGGTTCCTCCTACGTTTGCATGAATGCAGTTGTCATCATAGGGGTGAAGAGAAGGAATTAAAGGCTGGTGGCAGAGCAAAGGGTAGAACCGCCTCCTTCTGCAGCACCAGTTTAGACTGGTGGAAGTGCCTTTGGACCTGTGGAGTGAATCCTCTCGAAAGTTAGACTTACTGTCTCGGTTATAGTGCAGTAATGATCATCTCATGAGCGTGACTGAAATGACAAGGTCTGCACTTGACGCCTCCAGGAAACACTGGCGTGGCTTTGGCGTTCGCTGCAAAGCTCTGACCGCAGGTTGTCTCAGAGGGGAAGGTTCTGGTTGTGTCCTGGTTGTGAGGGCTGTTGCGAGTGCAGGGTAGAGACAGCCACCGAGTTTGCCCTCTGAAGAGCTGAGGTCCTGCAGGTCTTACGGTCGGTGGTTTTCTTCACTGGGTTTTCAGATTGCTTTGCAATGTTAGATCTTAAAAGACTCGGTTTTCTGTGGCTATCGCCTCGTAACGAGATATTACAGCTGAAGGTTGACCACCACCTACTCTTGGTCTGTGTCCTTGTAAATCATTATCATTGCCAACCACAGGATGAGTTAATTTGCCTTTCTTCCAGCCTCCTTCCCCCAGGCTGTTGTGGTGTTCTCAGTACTTCTGCTAACTTGCATCTCTCAAACCAGCCACATGTGTTACCGCATGAGCATTATTATTCCTTCTAAAGGCATTTCCATGCTATAACATTTGACTTGAGCAAGGAGTGTGACATGCTTTGGGTTTGGATTTTTGTTTCTTTCCTTGTCACTTTGAACTTCATTCTTCTATAAATTAAAGATGGAGTATTGACGCTATGGGTCTGTGAGGTGTCATGGTGTAGTCAAACCAAACACATGCAATATTCTGAGAAAGTAAACCAAATATACAGGTATCTTGGCTAGAGACAAATTTCTCGTTCAAGCTAATAGTTCACTCGTTATTTTTGCACTCTAGTATCAAAAGATTTACGCCTTTGGTTTTGTGTATTAGGAATGTTCACAGTATGAGGTTTTTGTTGTGAACTGTTGCGAAACCACAAATTATTATCTGAGACATACCAGTTTGATTTTCCAAGCTATTATGGAGGAAGTCCAGTTCCAGTAAAGTATTTTCCTCAGGTCTTAAACTGATTACTAGAAGCCAAATGTCAAGAACAAGCCTGCATCGGTATTTATTGAGCACAGCTGGTGATCTATCAAGTACCTACCGCTAGTGTTCAAAGGCAATTGGAATGAGGGATTTGCACTGTTGTGTTAGTGTAAAAAGAATGGATCTAATGGATCAAGGACCTTTCAGTGGTCTTTCTTTAAGAAATCTACCTGGTGCCGGCCCTGAGCAAAGGGTGCTGTGTTTCATCAGAGCAGTAATAATTCAAAAAGCTGTGTAGCTCTTTGGTACGGCAAGTATGAACTGGCCTATTTGCAATATCAAAACCGAATGGCCATGTGTTTCGGCAATTTAATGCTCTAGCAGTTAATGTGAGGATAATCTTAATATATAGGCCTCCAGCGTGATCTAATCAGGTCGTGATGCTTTTGTATGTATTTGAGAGGATAGTCTAAGGCCATGATGAATGATTATAAGGTTTTATAGATAAAAGGATGGAAAACTCTCATCCAACCTAGTGATCGGGTAATGATTCACAGGGGTGACATGGGTAGACCTCAAAAAAGATTCCTCTCTTGTGGGCGTAGAGGCAGCTCTGTGTTTCCCCCACCTATCAGCGCAGCAATGAGGACTGCGAGGGCTCGGGGAGTTCCACGGTGACAGTGAGGGTTTGTTTCCTTCCTAAAGCACAGGGCCACCGCAGCGCAGTGTTCGCATCCCAGTTAGAATAAAAGGGCACGTAGGAGGAGGGGGAGATGGTTATTTATGTGTGATTGGAACTGGCCTTGTATAATGGTAAGGGTGTTATGCATATACTTTCTTTCATCAGCTGCTAATGAGAATATCGTAGGAATTTGGTAAAATTAACATTTCTTTCTAATTGAAAAGTTGTGGATTTTATTTTTGTTAGGTAAGCATAGTCTCTGTGGACTATTTTCCCACTTCCAGCAACGAGCATTTATGATTTCCACTGGTAGGGTGTGATAGTAGTTAAAAGTAGGAATGATATAGAGGGATAACTGGGACAGAGAGGCACCCTAGCATCTTCCAGGGTTCAGAGCTGTGCAGGGGAAATCTGGATTCTTGGAAAAAGGTAGTAGCTCTGCATTTCTCATCTTCTTTCTTACTACCATTTCATTATCTTACGGGAAACCTGAAAGAAATCCATTGGAGACGATGGGAACAGAACAAGAACAGCCAGGGAACTTTCTGCAATTTTTCTATTTCCCACAATTCTGATAGGACTTTCTCTTTTTTTGTCTTGCTTGACTTTTTTCCCTCCAACACCCTTCCTATCTTCCCATCAAATTCACATTTGATATGTGTACCTCCTATCTTTTCCTGCTGCCATATTAAACCACGAATATTATGTGTCCAGCTGCAATATACATCCATGGAAATCGATAGTATCTATTCAGTACCTTAATGCCTCTATAGATTCCTGTATACTCACTCTCTAAATCTGAGTGAGACTGAAGCGACCAGATGCAGAAGCTGTTGGATGAAGGACCTGTGCAGCTCCTTCGCTGTCACGTTCACGTGGATGTGTCCTTGATCAGCCCTGTATAAATGGCAGGGAGCGGAGAGGCGATGATGTGGAAATCACCTTCATAGCCCTTTTTCTCCGCCCTTCCCTTTCCTCCTAGCAACTCCTGCAGTGTTTCAGGTGAGGGGGAATCAACCTGAATTAACGTGGCTGAAAAACCGTGGGGTGTTTGTGGTGTATACTCTATAGGCTTGGTTTCATTGTCTACTGAAGTCGAAGTGAAGTATCTCTACCAAGGGAGTTTAAAAGAAGTATGAAAGGTTGTTGGAGGGACAGGAGCGTTGTTACAAAGTAGTAGCAATTATTAATATGTAAGCAAGGTGACCTCCCGCGTTCCAGTGGCCTCAGCTTGCTCTGGGTTTTGTTCTCCCACTTTTATTTAGTTTTAGCTGCGCTGCTCGTCCTGACTGCGGCTTCTGAGGCTGCTCCCCTTCAGGCAGGGCAGCTCTGCCCCTCAGGGCAGACGCTCTTTTGGCTACACACGCAAGCACGCAAGTATAGCTTGATTAAACTTCGCCAGATCTTCCCTCATTAATCAAAATGAGATTGTTCTCGCTTCAGTGTAAACGTGTAATATGTTTGTGGGCCCAAAAGCAGACTCTGTAGATACTCTTAACGATAACGAACCTGCACTAGAAGAGGTTGTTGGCTGGGCTTTCTAAGCTGAGAAACCCGGCTCCCTGCCACGGCAAAGAGGGTTGGAGGATGTGCGTTGCGCCGAGGAATCAGACTCTGTAGGCTTTTAAGTGAGTTCCACATCTGTATTTTCCTGTGGCTTTCTGTATCTTGGTAGGAAAGCTGCTGCTGCGAGCTGCAGCACGTGAGGATCCTTTGACTGTGATTAAAAAATATGTTCCTTGTGTGTCCTTCTGCTCTGTCTCTTGGGAGTAGATTGTTTATATTGCTAGAAATTGTTAATGCAGTTAAACTATCTTCCAGCCTGCAAACCTATGTCATTCCACTCTGTTAGTGTCCCTTGGCTAAAAATGAATGCTTTGATGTAATTGTATTTGAGTTGCCTTATAATTTATTAACAATTGCATTAAAATACCATGAATGTCTGCTACAGTAAGGGATAGATGCAATCCACAGTAGAAGAGACGTGAAGTTTCACAGAAAAAAACTTTAAATGATATTGTCTTTCTTTTTTTTTTTTTTTGTCTTTTGGATTCCCCTTTATAAAAAATGAATCAAATTCAGCCTAGTGTGACACTGTGCAGAAGCTTGGTTAGGACTTCAAGGTTGTACAGGTTGTTGCATTTCTTAAACACATTGAAAAAATATTCCTGGTCCATAAACCACAATAAACTGTTTGCTGTTAATACAGAGTAGCATCTTCATAGATACAGCTTAAAGAATAAACCTGTTTTTAAAAACAGCAGTGTAAGCTTACGTGAAAGCTCAGCTCCAGTGCTGCCAAAAGAAAATCACAGTTTCTATTGCAGTTAGTCCTCTGCTGCTGTTGCTGTCCCTGAATTAGTGTCCCTGAGTTACAGCAGGATGGTCAAATTGCAATGACAAGAAGCTTGTGAATTGATTTAGTTCTTACACAGTTGATTACACATGCTAATGAATTGATTTTGTGCATTAAAAATGTATATTAATTTTTTTCGAGTATAATGTATTATGGGAAACCTTGGGGATTGTTTTTCTAGCATTTGACATCTTATTTTGTAAATTATCTCTCAAGAGGGCTTAAGGTTGGGCCTTTTTATTTTCTATGCAAGTTCTGTGCAAATTCAGCAGAAACATTGCTTCAGTTTTGGTTGTATGGGGGGTTTTAAAAGCAAAATCTTTATTGTGTGTGTGCAGTTACTCTAACAAATGTTCGTGACATCCTGTACAAGAAGCAGCAGCAACATAATGCACAACTGGAGAATATAGTGATTAATTAACGACAATATATTTTGAAAGATGAGTTTTGAAGTTAATTTATAACAATTACTTAAAGCTGAGTAAATTGTCCCTAAAGAGATGCTGCTCTTTATTTTTTTGGTTTGGTGTTTGTTTTTTTTTTTTAAATTAATTGTGCATAGCTATTAAGCATAACATTTTTGTAGATGTCATTAAAAAGTTGCTCAGGTCGCGCTTCGCAGCTTATGCTCATATCCAGCGTTGTCACTCTGTGCTTTAGTGCTAGTGAGTCCATATTTTGGATGAGATACTAAAGGTACCATCTGGCCATCCATGGGAAAAAGAAAAGAGTTATGACCCTGTCTTAAAAACAAAACAGCCCCCCCCCCCGCCTCAGAATAGAATGGGTGTCCTAGAAAATGTGTTCTTTCATTGAAATGGCTCCCATTGCATGTAAAAGCTGGTGTTTAAAATACTTTGGTCCCTGCTTTTGCCTGTCTGTTCAAGTGGGCTACTCAGGAGGAGCTTGTTATTTTGTAAGTCTTTGAGTTGATGATATAAAGTAAAATAAGATTTTATACTGACTGTTTATTCTGGTTTTTGTTTTTTTTTTTAGATACTTCAAGAAGTGTCAAGGCATCTCCAGAAACAGCTGAAATCTTTTTTCAGAAATTAAGAAATAAATATGAATTCACAATCCTGGTGACCTTAAAACAAGCCCATTTGAATTCAGGGGTTATTCTCTCTATTCATCATTTAGATCACAGGTAAGTACTGCTACCTGTATGCTAGTGAACGAAAGTGGATGTATTTATGCAGTCAAAAATTGAACATAAGTTAGGGCAAAATTGTTGTGTAGCAGGTCACTTGCAAATATTTATAGTGTTTGGGTAGGCATATTGTACAGATTCATAAAAATTCACAAGTCCAAATCGGCCAAGGGAAAGTAGAACAGCTTTTACTCTTTAAATATCTCTTGCCACCAAGGGCATGAAAAGCCAATTCTCTCTTGTCATTCATAACCATGAGGACCAGATGCTCAGCTGGTGTAAAATTGTTGCATCAAAATAGCTACACTGATTCACAAAGCCTGTCCTTGTATGCCCACCTCTTCATCAGTTGGTTTTTATCACTGCAAGCAGTTTAAAAAAAGCCGAAAAATCTTCCAGGTATGGGCTTACACCTCCCATGAATGGCAAAGCACTATACTAAAAATGTTGTCAGCCTTAAAAAACTAGTGAATGACACAGAGCATTTAAAGATTATCCCTTTGATTGGATAATGACTGCTACAGAAATAAGATACTCTTTATATATCTGTCTGAGTAATAGCTATTAAAGATAACCACCCTATGATTCTGTGACATAATAAAAAGGAGTTTTAAAAAGTGCACTTTCTAAGCAGTCATTAGCACAAGCAACAGATGATCTCTGCTTTAGGTTCATAGTCCTTTTTATTTTCCTGTGTACAATCCTATAATTCTTTCTTGATGGTCTCACTACAAAATAGAAAAAAAAAAAAGAAAGAGGTAAAGACAGATGTTCAAAGCAAAATGTCTGTTTCTTTTACATGAGTGTACAAATTTTCATTAGCAGGCATGGTGACAATTATTTTGTGCTGGAAGATGCTCCAATTCTACTTTTATTCTATTTCCCAGAGGCCCCATCTTCTGCAATTCACTTATTTAAAAAAAAAAAACACCAACCCACAAACCAACCAAAACCAAACCACAAAACAAACAAGAAGAAGAAAACAAGGGAAAACATTCCCAAGGATCATTATGCCAAGTTTATAAAAGCATCTTTAAACGTTGCAAGGGGGTGGTTGAATGCCTCCTGGATGATGTTTGCAGATGTTATATCATAGAAGATCCAAGGGGCTTCTCTGTTAACTGTTAGTTACTTATTTGCAGGAGTGAGCAATTTGCAAGGGGCAGAACTGGGCAGCTGTGATTACTGAGTTTTGAACTCAGACTGTACCACCATATGTGCAAATCATCCCAGATGGAAAAGCTTATTCTGTCTCAAATGAGAGAGTAGGTCTGCAGAGCCAGCTGTGCCCTGACAAAGCTTGTTTCTACATTTGTAGGAAGAACATGGATTGGTTGGGCTACTGGTAGGGCTAATGCAACTATATTTAAAATTTCAAAATTAGAGATGAAACCTTCATGTGTCAAAATAGCCGCAGAGGTGGGCAAAGAGGTCACCGACGTGAAATTCTCAGACTCTGGAAAAGAGAATAAGCCCTTCTGAAAGGAGGCACTGTTTGCAAGAAAACCTTCCCTGGCCTCAGGAATGGCATGAAGAAAGACACATGCCATAGAAGATCAAAAAAATGCGTAGTGTATCACTGAGCAAAACTCGACAAACAGTAACTTGGAGAGTGGCCAACTGGGAGAAAACACTGCCACTTAGTGAACATAAAGAGTGATAAAAGTACAAAAAATAATGTGCAATGAACTTTCACTGACGGGTTGCAGAAGAATTTGCGATATTGTTTGGGAAAATAATGAATTCTTGAAGCGAGTAAAGCTGGGCAGGTAGACCCGCCGTTGGTCTTATGCGAACAAGAATGCTTTAAATTGATTCTATACAGCCATAGCAAAGAAAAGGAAAGACTAGAGCAGTGCCTGGTGTCCAGGTTGCGTGGCCATACAAACATAATGCTGCTTATCTCGTTTGAATCTGGTTCATCCATGTCATCTGTCTATGCCCATATAAAAGATGGTTGTAAAAGGGTGACAAACGGGACTCTGAAAATCCTATTTGATATGGGTATATTTTTAGGAATGGGTGATTAGATTTTTAACAATATATTAATAACATTTATACTTTTTCAAGAAGTTGCTCTCATACCTTAAATATTTGCAGGTTTTAGTGTTACATTTTTTGTCATCTGTTTATTTGCATGTCGGAATCTGAACTGTCGTAACTGCAATGGAAAGTATTTGTCAAGGTTTCTAGCTGAAATGAGAAGGTCTGAGTTATGTGTGTAGGTATTTTAACTGTGGATGCATAACTTAGTGGCGTTTCTGAGTGTTTTTGAGGTCCTTTTTCTCTTAAGTGTGGAAATTTTTAGTAGTGCTGTTCTAATGTTAGAGAGATGAAAAATGAAAATACCCAGTTCATGCCTTGATGAAAAAAAACACTCCTAGCACCATTTTAGCCAGTGTGACCTCTTTATCTTACTATGTCCTCTTAAGTGAAGCCTACTGTTTACAATTTTTCTGTAGGGATGTATGCTTTATGTTTGGTTTTGGGGTCTCCTTGTAAGCCTTTGGATAATCAAAGAGGGAGAAAAAAAATTCTTCTAGGTTATTTAGGCAAATAGAGTCACTCATCAGGTCAGCTTTGGATGAAGCAGCTAAAGAACAATCTACTTGTGAATATTTAATTGCTTGCTTTGGGAGAATATTAGGTCATCTATTTAAAAAGAAGCTTGAAGAATTTGTTTTAAAAATGTTAGGCCTAATCTGATCCCCTTACAGTCAGAGAAAATCTTCGTTATCTCCAGCAGGTGTAAAATCAGTCTCAGGAAAAGTATGGCCAGAAGGAACTTGTGGCTATTAAATTAGATGTGCCCTTAAGCTTTTAATAAACACATTCTGGTCTATTCTGTGCAGAAAGATATCTGTGTGCCATAGTAGTGTTTGTTCAATTTAATTGTGCTAAAATGAGGACTGACGTATGTGTGGATAATACTGGAATTAGGCTAGCCTCTCTGAGTCTCCTATAGTATCTCTTCTGGTTTTCATTTTCTTATATGATGAATGACAATAAAGACAAGAGAACGTAGAATTTAAAAGGAAGCATTTGGATGGGTTACCTTAAGTAACTGCTTCTTCAGTGCTGGATTTCCAGCTCTCTGACCTTGCCCACTTCTGACCAACGACTTGTCTGTAACGGTCCTTTAGTTCCTAAAAAACTACTTGTGAACTCTCTGTCCCAGCAGTCACCACAGTTGGTAGGAGAAGTAGCAATGCCAGACCTGACTCCGCTCCTTTGCACCAGCTTTAGCCTTGTACAGCTCCTCTGATGTCAAAAAAGTTGTGCTCATGTTGAACCGTTGCCTTCTGGGATAGAATCCCACCTGGCTATATTCTTAATTTACAGCAGTCACTGCTAGCTCTTACCTTGCTGTGGTGAGGAAGGCTGAAGGTGGCAGTAACGGAAGGATATAATCAGTTAGCACACAAGTAACTTTTCGTATCTTTTATTTTACAGAGGTTTCATAACACCTAATGGTTCTAGGGTAAAAGAATTTCTAGGGTACAAGAAAATAAAAATGTTCCTTTAAAGAGTGGGAAAAGGTATGTTCAATTATTCAGTGGCTTGGGAAATATGCGTTTTCAAAAATAAATCAGAGTGAAAACTCATCCTCTCTTTGCTTGGGTCTAGGGACTTTCGTGCAAATATGCTAATTTACAGTGATTGAGGACATTTCCTAAATTAGTTACTTTTAAAATTTTATAATTTTCTTTAAAACTATATACTTTAAAAGTTTATATAATTCAGAGTTTCCTGATTCAGTATGTGTTGTCTAGTTTTATGGGGTGGGTTTTTTTGTTGTTGTTTTTTTGTTCTTTTTTGCTGGTTCCCTTTTCAGGAACATAAAAAATGACTACTTCCACTGAGATATGGTCATGCAACTACTTCAGGCTTTGAGTCTTAAGAAGTTGACAGGACTGCTCTCCCAAAGTTTCCCCTCTAACATCATGTGGTGAATGCTGTCCCTGGGCTATCAGATAGATGCAGAAGTTCTCTGTGTAAATCTAAGGCATTTGCTGAGACTGGGCTGTTGCTGCCACTACAAAAAGTAGCTCCTGAAAGGATTTTCTGCAGATATAGTCATCTTTTTCTACTCTGTTAAATGCTTTTATTTTTCTTTTCCTAGTTGAGTACCAGAACTGTCTTCCCCTTTTATAATGATTATGCTTTTCCCTAGTGTTTAATATATTAAAATATTTAAAACCTGATCTTAAAGTGAAAGAATCTGAAACGATACCTGTAACTCTCCCTTTCTAATTTGCTCAAATTCTTCCACAGAGATTGTTATTTTCCCCACTGACTAGAGCAGCCAAGGAGTTCAGGTAGTGGTAGTTTTGGGTACAGCTTGGACATGATACTTTCAAGAAAACTCTTGTGGTGTTAGGGAATCCAAACTGCACATCAGTAATTGTTCAGATGGGTTTCAGGCAGCTGAATGCATATTTCTGGGCAAGTTTATATATGGCATATATCTGAAAGCTAGTAGTTACAAATGTTTTAACTTGAGAGCATTACCTTGACCACATAGAATGCCCTGCCTAAAATGCATTGTACTTTACAATAGCAAGGGAAATATTTGGAATGATGTTAACGAAGTGGTGCCCTAAGTGCAAGTGGAAGCACTGCTAAACACTGATTGCTGTGTGCTTGCTCTCAGCCTTCAGTTTAAGCTGTATTATCCTCCTCATTTCACTTCTGAATTTCTCTTAGCTTCTTCTGGATGGAAGAATCAGCAGAGAGATGATTTTAATCTGCGACGGGGTTGTAATATATGTTAGGTCTCACTATTCTATCATATATTTTCATTTAATTGGCAACAGTGGAGAGATGTAATAAAGCTTTTTCCTCCCTTCATGGTTAGATGGCTTTATGCAACTAATGTTATATTCGTATCTCTTGAGGTACTGCGTATTAGAGCCCTTAAAGGATGAAGTCACAGGATTGTAGTTTAGCCATTCTTTCCTTCAGTTAATGCCTTTTACATCCTGAAACCAAACACTGAAATCAATAGAATATTATGGACAGGCTTTCCCTACACTTAATTGTGTATCTCTACTAATTTATTCAATTTCTGCCTGCCTTAGCATTTGTTTTCACAGCTGTTGGTGTCTTGTGGTTATCTGCTGTCAAAGGGGCTGTACTACACAGCAGTTTCAGACCTCTTCCAGTATCCAGGAGGAAACGTGTGACAATTTCTCTCCTAGTAATTTAGGCACAGAAGGAGATAAGTTGCCAGAGGTGAAATCCCGATGCATGAATTTTGTTCTGTCATTTGACCATTGTACTAAAATAGAGGTGGAACTGTATGTTCCCTGCTTTTGATGTACGAGTGTCTGTACTGCTGGACTGCAGCGTGAGGTCTCCTCTCCGACACCACAGGATCTGCTGCAAACACAGTGCGCTGAGAAGAACTTTCAATATATACTGCTTAAGCCAATACTGTAGAGTTATGCTGGTTTTGTTTGAGGGGTGCTCTCCCCCCCCCCCATCAATAACTTGCAGAGCAGACGTTAGGTAAGAACAACATGGCATTCGTTTTCAAATGTTAAAGCTGTACATGGCTGTTCCCTGTGCCAAAAGAAGTAATATCTTATTTCTGCTTTTTAAAACACTCCATGCTGTTCTTTGGAAGAGTGGAGGGTTGTAATGTTCCGTATTTTGGTTTTTTGGTAGTAAATCTTAGTTGCTGTTTCTTACTGGTCTGACAATAATTATGAACCCTCTAAATTTGTTCGTAACAATCAATTGCTTTTGAATTGACTTCCTCTAGCGATTTAAAACTCCTCTGGTGTCAGCCTTCTTTTCTTTTGATGCAGTTTGCATGTTTCATCAAAGGTATCAAAAAAAAAAAAAAGGTATTTTCTTTCATTCATTCAGTGCTTTTCAAGAGCGTGAGAAGATTCTGTGGAACAAAGGATTCTCTATGTAGACACCAACAGCTTGGTTGGTCTCTTTCCTCTATCCCAAAAGAGAAGAGTACCTTGTTTCTCTTGGTTTGGGAGATTAACTTCTATTCCTGAGTTTGTGGTTGGATGGAAATATTTGTAAAACAGCAGTTTTGTGTTATACTCTGTTTCATGTCTTCATAATGTTGGGAATGACTTGTTTCTTTAACTGCTGGTTATAAGGGATGTTATTAAATTAATTGATGCCTTGTCACTGTTGCCTGGGTTTTTTTGCTTCGGTTTAGTTTATGCTTTGTGACCAAAAAAAAGGAAAAGAAAAATTGCCAATAGGATGTAAATTCTTGTAAGGCACCCACCTTAAAAACACCTTCCTGTAACTTTTGTTAAATCAAGCAAGGCCAGCCTGTCTGCTGAAGTAAATCATCGCAGTGCTGACTAATCCAGGGTGATTTGGTTGCGAACTTGTTAGCAAATGCTCATATGAGCCTGGATCCTGTAGTTTGAATTGGGACTAGTGACATACCTAGTTGAGTAAGAGACAAAAGACTTGGCCCTTGCCTATGACACTGAAAACCACCACTGAAATAGTTGAAACATGAGTTTTGACTGATATCATTATTCTTCTACTGTTGTTTGAAAGGGTTTCTATTAACAAATAACAAAGCAATCTATATTCTGTCAGGGTAGGAAATGGGAGGAATTAGGTTGAAACTGGCTTTTGCTTTTACAAATATATATCTATATATACACGCACACTAATATATATATCAGAAAGTTGTTTATTGTATTTGCAGTCCTCTTGCTCTCCGTGGAGAAACTTTGTCAAGAAAGGGAGTGAGAGAGATAGTTTATACCATTTGTTTTTACAGTGTTTGATCTGAAAAAGTTCTTCCCTCCTTGATTTTTAGCAGAAGAGGAAGCTTCAGATAGGCAAGATTGATATTAGTGGGGCTGTGTGATAGTGAGAACAAAATGGAAATAAATATATTGATAAATGGGGTTAGTGAGAGAGATGGGAGGAATGAGAGCAAATGCTCAAAGGCAAGAATTGTGTTTCAAAAAGTGTTTCCTGGTTTGGGAATTTGATTTCACATTCACAGCTCAAACAGGGATGGCATGGACAATGTGCCGTAATAGCAGGCTTGAATTTTTCCAAGACCAAGCCAGCACCTTTTGGGAGAATAGCTCTTCTCAGAGTGCTTTGAGGAGCTTGGTGGGACCTCAGCTCCTGCTTCTTGCTCCTGCCGAGCTCCCACAAGCGCAAGAGCCTTGCCTTGTTGTCAGCAGTAATGTTAGAGGGTCCGGGATATCTTGCTCCTGTGATGACCGGGGGCTCTTGGATCATAGTGCTAAACTCAGCAGAAGCTATGCAGACTCGGCAGGTGGGGAAGGCAAGATTTTGCCTCCTCGATTTAGGGGCATAACTGAGCTCAAATTTTGGGAGGTAAGCCAAGAGATCTCTCAGGTGAGAGGCAAGTTCTTGCCTTCAAAGCCAGCAAAGGTTTCCAGATCACAGCAGCCCCACTGAAGTCAGGTAAGGGGCTGCAAGATGATGCTAGAAACAATATCTTATTGACATACATTTTTGTCCCACGTCCTTTATTAGTTTGAATCGGGTACAGACACTGAGGGGGACAGGGATAAAAAGGATTTGAACAGCCTCACTCGCGTCTGTTTCCTAGCCACCTCCTCCACCTCAGGGCATTGCAACCTCACTCTCCTAGCTGCTACCTTCTGCTGTGGCTTCCTTCTGGTTGGAGAGAACCTGCAGTGCTGTGCAGGAGTAGTTTGCGCCGGTGAATGTGCGTGGATGGTGTCTCTCTGTCCTTCCAGTCATCTGTTGCCTGGCAGTTCGCTCCCATGCCCATCCCAAAGTGGAAGGTGTTCCCTGTTGCGTGTCCCAGCATGGGCCTCTGTCTCCTGTGCACCTTCCTCCTCGCCAGCTGTCCTCCATAGCTATCCAGAGCGATGAGCAAGTGTCGTGCTGGAACAAAGCTGAAGGAATTGCCCTTTTTAGTGGTGGAGGAAAATAAACAGCAGAAAAGATGTAAACGCCAGAATGCTCAGTAGCTCGCTGGCTGAGGTGCTTCAAAGGCATTTTCCTCGCACCGTTAATCTCTGCTCTGCCTGATTTGGAGCAGGGACTTGAACTTGGTTCTTTTCCATCTGAGGCAAGTGTCCTAAGGAGTGTCATTCTCTCTTCCCTCCCCTCCCCCCCAATGCGGTAAAAAGCTTTGTTGGCAGTGCCTGGCCAGGGCCCAGGCCCAGGCTGGAGCACGGGCCTGCTGTTGTCCATTCTGCATAATTGTTAGCATCTTCCTTGGCATGCTTTTGCCTCCTGCAATTAGCACCCTTGCAGACAATGTCAGAGCACGGTTTGTGGAGTAGCATTGGCCAGGGACTGTTCCCAACCGGCAGTGTGGAAAAACCCCCACCCATTCCAGGGAAAAAGCGGGAGAGAGCACCCCTATGGATGTGAGTTGTAGTGGAGCACCACTGTTAGTACTTGTCTTCAGGGCCAGGGAATGGGCCTTGCTGGCTTTATTTATTAGTACAGTCATAGGACTTGAGATCAACTTACTGAATTTAGGTTGCTCTTGTACCTGACTTACTGTTTTTGATGAAATCTGTGTAATGGAAGAGCCTCAACAGGTCAACCTGAGACACTGGTTTTACTGTCCTGTTGTTTGTGCACTCTATTTTGATATGGGAAATACCCTCTTCTCATTTCATCCTCTCTTCACTTGGGATCTCTGCTTTCGAATTGGTAATAACTGTGGCATTAAAGAGTATTTGAGAAAGTCTTTCAGAGAGCCTTAGATTTGCTCTGTCTGTCTCTCATTTTAACAAGCATTTCATCCTGGACCCCACAAGCCTTGCTGTGAGAATGCTTGTTTCTATCAAAAGATTTGGTTTTAATTAATGGATCAGCATTTTTGAACAAAAATATCCTATGTCAGAAAACTCTTTTCTGGCTCTAAAACTGTATTCAGCAAAAGAAAGGGAGGGAAACGGAATTTGGTGGCTTTCCTGCCCACTGTGCACTTGCACAAAGTGCTACCAACTTATCTAGAAAAGTAAAGACTGTCTTTTTATTTATCACTCCTAGGCAAAACTGCCAGTCATCTCTTGCCTAGGTAGAGCTCTAGATAGTCAGGGAAAAGGGCAAAGCCAGTAAGGCCAAGCAGTAATGTAAGTGAGAGGTGGGGACTAGGTTTTTACAGGTACAGTGCAGTTGCCACTTGGCATTTAGAATCTATCTGGGGCTATTTTGATGCCATATTGTTCTCGGAGATGCACCGAGCAGTAAAACCTCCTAATTAATGTTTCAGAACACTTTAAGTGTTACTTCCAAACAGAAAAATAAGGCTCACTCTGCTGACTGCCCAGTCATTATACCGTGGAAAATAGCAAATAACACATTGCTGAATGTGCTGGCTGTACAGTGTGAATTGCTTTTACATCTTCATAATCTACACCCAGCAGAATTGCTTACTGCTGTTGTAGCCATAGTTCGCACTGAATAGAGTCTACTGAGTAGGATCTCTTTTTTATGTTTTATGTAATTATACCTAACAAAAAGCCAGAACTTTTGTATCAAGAATCTTCAGATAAAGAGTTTTATAAGTAATGGAGATAAGATTTTAATTTTTTTCTGAAGTACATACTCCTTTTTGATTTTACTGGTTTTCCTTTTCTTCTTAGTGTAGATCAAAGAGCCATGAAGAACTCTTTTAACACTCTACCTATAAATGTGAGTAGTAAAAGTTTAAAAAAACCCAACAAAACAACCCACCCTGTAATAAATTCATAAGCAGCAGACATGATATCTTGCCTTTAGCTTCTAAAATATTTGTCTACATGCTGTAAATTGAAGTCTGTTTTTATTAGTTGCCTGGAGTAAAAGCGGGCAGCTGCAGTGTGTTTGCTGTGCGAGCAGGGATGCCAAAAGAGGGAGTGAGCCATCAAAGGCTTGGCGTTACCAGCGCTGGCCGTTAGCTGGAAGGGCCATAAACTCCCTTTTCTCGAAGACTGCTCACTGCATACGCCAGGACCACCTGGTGTTTCACCTCCTAAATCTCCAGCTTTTTGCTCTACATCCTGACTTGTACTTCCACAGTCTCCCCCCCGCTGGTCCGTCGCAGCCTGAAGAGCAGGTCCGGTGCAGGCTCGTGCAGACCACGTGCCCTTCGTTGGGATGGTCGGGAGCAGCTCTGCAGTTGAGCAGATCTTCTGACTCTCAGCTCTTATCCAGGAGTTACCGTAGATCAGCGCTGGGCAGCAGAGAAAACATCCCTGTTTTCTGTCTCAAATTCCTCTGGGGCGTTTGAGACAAATTCCTTCCTCTTAGGAAGATAGGCTCAGCCTTAGTCAGTACATAAGGGATCGCTGTCTGGCTGGTTTCCAAGCAGAGCGGCTGATCTTACGGTGGCCTTGGCGGTTGCCTTTGCAATGATTGTGCATGCACAGAGTGATCTACAGACATGTAACAACTTTTTTTTTTCCAGGTTGGCATTTTCTTCTCCGTACGTCAAACATAGTAAACCTAAGCACGTATCATCTCCCTGCGAAGTTAAATCCGTTTGACCCAAAGCATGTGTGGTTTTTGGGGGGTTAAAATGAAGTAGGCTGGTATTGATTAAACAACCACAGAGATCACGGACGCTAGTAAAGGGGGAAGCAGGTTCTGCCGTTGTACTGTGTTTCTCATTGCAGTTTATTTTTCACTCCCAGAGCCGTCTGCTTTTTGCAGCATAAAAGAGCACCTTGGAGCTGTTGGGAGAAGCAGCAGTGATATCAGTCATGGGACTTCTTTGGCTGCTGCTCTCCCTGCAGTGGGTGGGCTGGGCTGGTGTGGGCAAGAAACCAGTGATTCAGCTGATGAGGTTCCCCTGCAACTTTTCAGTAAGGAGATTCTGGGTTAGGAGAAGACTACAGTATGATGCAGTTATTGTTTCCTTTAGGAGTAAGTCGTTCAGGAACCAAGATCAGCCTCTTTTCTCTCTCAAAAGGTTAGTAATCCTGAGCGTACAGAGAAGTGTAGAGTATCTTTGTCACTATAAATGGATTTTTAAAATCCAGGTGTATTCGTTAATGCTTAGCTTACTGTCTCAAAGACTCTTCCAAACCTTCGGAAAGCACGTACCCAAGTCTACAGCCTCACAGACGGCGCAAGAAACCTCGCTGCAGGTGGACTTTGCATTTCTACCCGTACCTGTTTGTTAGTGCTGAGGCTTGTCCCATCTTCTGAAACTCACGACACTGAACCAGAGCCGTTTAAGTCCAAGCAATTAAACAAATCTAGAGAAGTGGAATAGCAAGAACACTCTGTGTTTCAGTGTCATGACATTAGTTCAAGCTGAAGGCAGTATTGTTCCAGCTGTCATTCCGCTTGCTTTTCTAATTGCGTTTTGCTGCCTCTACAAATTATTAGTAAACCATAAATGATTCTCCTAATAATTCTTCTAATGGCTATTGTTTTCTTTTTCATATTGCTGCACGTTTTCTCTAACAATTGTCAAGGCTGTACAAGGTAGATGTGTTTGTTTACCAAATGGAAGGACAAAACAGTTTGCCTGTGGATCTCAAAACAGTGCGTTAATCACGGTTAAACCCCAAGTGTCCACAATTTTTGCACAACTTTGCGTAGGAAGATTTCATTGCTTACTGCAGTGTCATTGAATGCCAGCATCTTCTCTCAGCGGTTCTTAATTCCTGAATTTTTTACAGCCATGTCTTCTTTTTATTGGGAAATCCGTGTTTCATTCTTAGAGATTTCATTATCTCACCTGCATAAGTGAACACATAACTGTTCATTTTTTACCTTCTGTACTTGACTGTATGTCTATTTGTGTAGTTTGTTCCCTGCCTGCCTGCATCTCGGTGTGCTGGCATCGGTTCTGCCATTGACTTTGAAGAGAGTAGAAGCTAGCCATTGGTTCTGCCAGGAGATAATGTTTCCACATATCCATGCCTTTCTTTTTCCAGATGGTATCTTCAGCTGGGTGGAGACACTTAAAAGTTGCTGGAGGAGTCCAATTCTCTAATGTTGCCCTTCTCTGTTATGTTGAGAATGACCTTATTTTTATCCTTGAAGCTTGAGTTATGAGGGAGGTTATTAAGTTGACTGATGTCCTTTTACTATTGCCCAATTTTTTTTCCAGCCAGGCCTTCAATTAGTTTACACTTCTTGCCAATGCAAGAATTATTTTTGAGCCGTGAGGAGGTAAATTATCTCAGATTATAAAATTCATTGCTGACTCCAGTTAACTGCTTTGTTAATACTGGGGAAGAAGAAGAAATTGCCTTTTGCCAGTTTTGCAAAAGGATAGTTGGTTTTGTGCTGTTGCTAGGCGTGTTCCACTGTGAAACACCCTGAAGGAAGGAGAGATGTGCAGTGAGCCCAACCTCTTCCTGGGGATAATGATTGTACCAGGTGGTTTTGATCTGGTCTAATCTTCACTCTTGAAAACTGCAATCATTGTCTTGTCTGTTCTTTAATACAGATAGCCTGTTAAACGACAGCACCCTAAAACGTGTGTGCACTCAGATTACAAACCGCTGTTATGCCTGCTTGCCAGGTGTAACAGCAAAAATAGACAAAAATGAATTGTCCATCCTCCCAGTTGTGCGTCTCACCACATACCATGTTATTTGCCTTGCTCTTTAGATGTAGGTTGCATATGATTATTAGAGAATTTCCATTTCTGTTTGTCTTTCCTGTTTTAAAAGCGTTTGGGGGTGGGGGGGGGGGGGATGACTTTAAAATGAGAAACTTAGTACTTCGAAGAGAAATGGTTTGTCAAGCTTGTTCCCAGAAGAGGTCCGAGATGCAAGAAACAAGCCTGTCTGACTAAGTACGAAGTTTGTTTATGGGGTGCTTTTTAAACTGATTGCTGGAATCTCACCAGCAAAGGTTGTGTTTGCAATCTGCAAATCTGGTGTATGGTGTACTTATCTTGGTACAGCTGCAATGCTGTTTATTTACCATGTATATACATATGCACATATATGTGCATACATATACATACATGTGTGTATATCTACACACCCACCACAAATACACATACTTATTTAACTAAGCAAATATGTGCACATATATAAATTGTTCTGAAGAGTTAGCATGTCTTGATTTTGTATTTCTTTGGAGAAATGTCATTAGAAAAAATGAAAGGAGATGTTAACGGTACATCCGAAGGCAAACAAAGCAGTGTTCTGTCTCAGTTCTTGCTTACTTCCCTGGTTGGTAATGGTGAATGATGTCCCTATCGCAAAACTTGGTGTTGTCTTTTGTGCATTCATGCCTTCAGAGTATCCTTACTGTGCTTTCAGGATATGAGGCAATTATTCACAATAGAGCAATTGTATTTCCAATCAGATCATGTTATGGAAAATAGTGTTGCTAAAGGAAAAAAATATTTGGCTTGGGATCTTGTGTACTTACATAAAAGTTGGAACCTGCTATTACGTGTTATTGAGAAGAAGGATGCAGTGCAAATCTGAAAAGTGTCTACATTCATCTTTGTATCTCCTTGCTTGTCTTTCCCCCTCTTTTAAATAGTTCCTGCATGATAATGAGAAGTTGTGTTATGTAAAATGTTGCTGTGCTGATAAGAATGGTTCATGACATGATGATGCATTTATGGTACAGGTACCTGGAGTTGGAAAGCAGCGGTCATCGAAATGAAATCAGGTTGCATTATCGTTCAGGCAGTCATCGCTCCCATACAGAAGTATTCCCATACATTTTGGCAGATGATAAATGGCACAGGCTTTCCTTAGCAATCAGTGCCTCTCACTTGATTTTACACGTGGACTGCAATAAGTAAGTAAAGAGTGTTGTTTTGTAAGAAGTTGTCACATGTGGAACATGTGGAGTGAAGGAAACGATAACTTGGGACTATGTTTTTTCCCTTCTCTTTCAGAATTTATGAAAGAGTTGTGGAGAAGCCCTTCATGGACTTACCTTTGGGTACAACCTTTTGGCTGGGACAGAGGAATAATGCACATGGTTATTTTAAGGTATGCATTCGCTGAAAGGAAGAGAGTGAACTTAAAAATGGTTAAGGGATTGGAGCATCTTTCATACGAGGAGAGGCTGAGAGAGCTGGGATTGTTCAGCCTAGAGAAGAGAAGGCTTGGGGGGATCTCATCAATATGTATAATTACCTGAATGTGTGTGGGAAATGAAGATGAGGGATCCAGAGTCTTCTCAGTAGTGCCTACTGACAGGCCGAGAAGCAATGGGCAAAACCTGAAACACCTGAAATTCCATCTGAACATAGGAAAACAGTTCTACCGTGGGGTTGGTCAGAGTAAGACTACCATGGAGATATACAAAAGCCATTTGGACACAGTCCTGGGCAACCTGCTGTGGCTGATCCTGCTTGAGCAGGGGAGTGGGAGTAGATGATCGCAGGAGGTGCCTCCCAACCTCAACCAGTCTGTGCTTCTGTAATCATAACACAGTTTTTAGGGCTGTGGTGTGTTGGGTATCAGCATATCTGATGCGGCGAGCTGTGTTTCCATCAAACTGGACTTCACTAAGTAAAGCCGCAGAGCCAGATGCGTAGGGCTCGGTGTCACCAAATGACACAGCCAACCACAGCCTAAGACAGGGAAAGGTAAATGGCCAAGTGCAACAGAATTCCAGGAGATAAATGGTCAGATTATTGTCTGTTTCATAGCTAGATGCATTTTTTGGTGTGTCACAGAACACTACAGTCTAGGGAACTCCAAATTCATTGCCCCTGTAGGATTTAGATTTCATCACAACGTCGTCTTGGCTCAGAAACGAATGAGATGACTGGCGTCAATGAAGAGAATGCTTTTTCCCCCAGAGGAAGAATATTTGTACGTGCTTTTTGCTTACTGCTTCTGCTTTAACATGTATATATAGCAGGCACCTGGTGTATAGCAAGATTGAAGAAGTGAATGCTATGTTGAACCGGAGTGTAAATTTTGATTCCTCTGAGTCCGTTAGGTAGCACTCATTGGTCACAGCCGCTTTCTGTCGTTTGGCCTCGATCTTCTCTGGAGCTGCTGTAACAAATGATGGCATCCCCGTGGATGCCTTCCACACAGCAGTCCCATTTGCCTCCCAGTAGGCATCTTTTTACTTGAGCTGCAAAATAGAATTGATGATGTTGATCGCAGAAGACCCAATCACTTTTTAAAATATGGCCTGCTAAATCTTTTTTTAGCATAAACCACTTTGACTATGGCTTTCACAGCAAGTTCTGTGCTTTTGCACTAAAATCAGGGTTTGGCTGTTGAAATACTGTTTGCTATACTTAAATGCTAATTTATATCCTTGTTGTGTATGAAGTACAGAGGTCCAGTGGGGCACTCATATTTGAAAACTGAAGCATGGCTTTGTTTTTATTTTTCAGTTCAATATGTGTTTCCTTTTCCTCCAAGACTAAGTCTGTTAAACAAGCTGCAAAATTGTATTTCTGGCTTAAACAGTTGACTACAAGATTAAAATCAGAAAATATTAGTGCACTGCTTAAACTGATCTCAGATACATTTCATTTATTCTATGTGCTTATAATTAATACTTTTTTTAAAATATTCCTTTTTATTTTTTTGTGCCTTCTCAGTTTTTGACTTGATTATATTCTTCTTTTTGCCAAATCATTGGGTGTAGAGAAAGAAATACTCCAACAGTGGACTGATTTTTTTTGTTTGTTTCTTTCTTTTCAAGAAAGGTAAAATGAAACAAAATACATGGAGAATTTTGCCTCAGTTACATATATAAGCCATCTTAACAGAAATACAGAAATGGATAGCTGTTAAAAGAGCATCAATATAGCCAAAATATACTGTGCTAAGTGATTTCTCCAGCATAATACGGTACCCATGGTCAAACTGCATCTGAAAATGTGATGCTGGTGTACAGGAGATTCATCAGCTTAGAAGATGAGGACTTTCAATGCTTCTTAGTGTTTTGGAGAGCCTATATTTTTAGACACTCACTGTGGGATAACTCCTACTGATCTGATTTTGAGAGGTCCAGGTGCTTAGCTATTTCTGAAAATCAGGCTGCTCTGAGTAGATTAAATGGATTGCCCAGAGCGGTCAAGGTACTCAAAATCATAAGTCACTCTGAAAAAGATTTTATTTGGCTGTATTTGTTTTTCAACCTAATATTGCTGCACTAAACCCATGTGCCAGTAGGCATATTCACACTGGGATATATTTGTACTTGTTTCACTATAAAGTCTGAAGTCTGAGGAAGCAATTCTGGCTATCTGATTTCTGTCACGGTGTAACTTCTCTCGGTACCTAGCATCCAGCGGTGTGTTAATTTGAAGACTAGGTTCTTGGGGAGCCTGGGCAAAGCCTCTCCTGTACTGGCAGGAGGTCCTGATTTGGGAGCCCAGGTGGGCTAGGTGTCACAGCTCCCTGTTGTTACTCTGGGAGAAGGAACCTAAATTCCTGGTGAGTGGCAGAGGCCGGCTCGCATCACAGCTGACGTATGATGAATAAAGCTCCTCAAATAGTGGGAGGAGCTTTACTGTTAATAGCTAAATTGTTTGAATACTTGCCTGTGCACTCAGTGAAGAGTGGTTTAAACTTGAATGGGTTGGACCCTGCCGTTCCTCCTTTTCACGAAACTGCCATAACTTGGGTTGACGTGAGTTTGAACTTGATGACACCGAGGAAGGAAGGGAGGAGAAATTAATACAGTGAACTTTTTGGTGTGGTCTTCAAAGAGGTCTTTGCTCCTGACTTCCAGAACACGTGCTGTGAGAGGTCCTGACGTGGAGCCCTGTCTCAGGCGCACCTATTTTTTTCACCATTAGCTAATGCCTGCAGCTCCTTGCACAACGTGGGGAAGCATCCAGATGCTGTAGAGTGTAGCTTTGTTGTTAAGGGAGAAAGGTAGGCATGGTACGTAAGTACCAGCTTAGTTGCCCTCCAGTGACACCTACTCTTCTCTGTAGGTCACTTAAGCTGCTAAGTCACTCCGAGTCATTCACTTGAGGTCAAAATTCTGGTTCTTTGACCTTGCAACCTCTGTACTGAATACCCAGTGTATGTGGATGAAATGTGGACTTTTGCATTTAGTTTGCATTGTGGTCTTAGTGTAGTGAAACATTCCTTTTATAAGCACACTGAAGCATGCTGTAATTATTTTGCTTTTCCTCCTAAGAAGGAGTTTTGGAGATGTAGGGAAGGAGCCATGGATGAAAGGGACATCTGGAGTGAAAAAGACAGGATGGCTCACTTTGAAATTGCTATTTGGCCTTTGCTTTTGCAGAGCAGCAAAGTGGCTACTAATTATATATTAATGACTAAGGATGCATGTAAATTCTGCCTGCAAGTACGGGATCTATTCCTGTGCGTGAAACTGGCCCTTTCCAGATGGCATAGTTGAATTTCATGCTAAACTTCCCCTAAGTTCTTGCCAACATACAACACTGCAGCCGTGTAAGAGACATGTAGTTTCTCGGCATTCCGCATGCTTTATGGAAAAATCCCTGCTGAAATCATAAAAGGTTTGCATGAATGTGTTTTTCCTGACTCAGGTTTCTTTAATCTTCACTTCTGTTTGACAGTTATAGCTTAGTAAAAAATTTGCATTTTATTTAAAAGTGTGTTTCAAAGTAACTGAAACTGCAACTGTTCTTCAAATTACTTTTAAAGGTCATTTGCAAGCTTTTCTGCAACGACTAACTAAAAATAACAATGAATTCAAAACAGCCAAACTCTTCCCATGTTATTACATCTTGACATTTAATTTCATGTCTTTAAAAATGATTCAGTATGTCTGTATTTGTACATCTATCTATTTTGCTTTCTGTTTATTCTTTTATCACTGCATTGTGTCCAGGCAAGAAGCTGTGTATTCATAAGTATTGTTTCTGTGTGGGCTTTAATGTTTTACATGGTGAATGGAAAACATAATTTTGACAGGTAAAAATAATGTATCCTTTTTTTTCTTTCCACTTACACATAGGGCATAATGCAAGATGTGCAATTACTTGTCATGCCTCAAGGATTTATTTCTCAATGCCCAGATCTTAATCGCAGTAAGTCTATTAATTCCTGTACCATAAAATGAAAGGTGTGCTTTGTACCTACTTTCTGTCCTACAAGCTTTCTTAAAACCTTGAATTTCAGTGTATTGGTTGTCAACTTTGACATGATTGAACCTGTTGTGAATACATGGGGTTTTTTTTAATTAATATATGCATTTTGTTATTCTAGCATGCCCAACTTGTAATGACTTCCATGGACTTGTGCAGAAAATTATGGAACTGCAAGACATTTTAGCCAAAACATCAGCTAAGGTAGTGTTTACTAGGAGTCATGGCATGGGAGAAATGAGGACTCTGAGGCTTTAATTGCATATGTGTTTATTATGCATATGTGTGGATGTGCACGTGGGTGTGTACGGAACACCCCTGCATGGTATGTTTATACGTCTGTATTTATGTATCTGTGCCTAGTGTCTGTACATACAAATTCCCAGTTCAAAGAGATTTCTTGTTTTTTAATATTTTTATAGAATCATATTTTTTAGTAGTAAACAGAATCCAAATCCCTGAGCAAGGAAAGGTCTCGTAGATCTTCAAGCTCTATCTATTAGGCTAACAAGTCAATAAACCTAGAATGAAATAGGTTACTGTGCTTATAGTGCTTATTGCAGCAAGACTTATTGGTTCAAGGTTTTTCTAGACCTGAGCTGCCAAAGGTGTGTTCAGACAAAATATATACATAAGATGGAATTAAGGATCCAACGCAGCATTTTCTTCTTCTTTTTCCCTAGAATGTCATACCAAATGCATTCATGTCTGCCGGTCAACATAGACTAGTCTTCTGGTTTTAAATGTCAGTTCTTGTAGATGTCTGCAGGAATGCTGTTACCTGTCTGATTTTATACACAAATGTTAAAAAAACCTTGGTTGAAGTGGAGAAACAGTTGCTAACATGTTGGTTTTGAGCTTTACCATCAATTTTGCCTCTCCATTCAGATTCGGGTCCTTTGTGCATAACCTAATGTCTGCAAGTAGTTTATGTTGAGCAAAATTCTTGGTCAGTTCACACATACAAAGATAAGAAACCAGGGGCCATACCCATCTTCACCTACTCACTTTGTTTCATGATGTCCCTGATGTTAGAAAAGGATGAAATGCATCGTGTCTTGCTTCTTAATTTCCATCTCTGAATGAGTGATGTTTTAATCATGTTATATTTGGCAATAATTGTTTTATTATCTTTGACTGCATTTTTCTACATGTTATTCTCTCGTCTGCATGCTTGACAATAAGGGGGACAGTTTCAATCAAGTTTATACTAACGTGGAAGCCACTTACACATTCAAAACTTTTTTGTGAACTGTAAATACAGCTGTCCCAAGCTGAGCAGAGGATGAACAAGTTGGATCAGTGCTACTGTGAAAGGACCTGCACAATGAAAGGCACGACTTACAGAGAGTTTGAATCCTGGACAGATGGCTGTAAGAACTGCACTTGCATGGTATGGCTACAGTTTGAGTGGAGACTCAGGAATTCTAGTGTTTCCTCTGATGACAGTTTTATGGAGGCAAATAATGAGAAAACTGCCAGGTGTATCCTAGGTAGCAACCACAAAGTGCTAGAAAACCTGTTCTGAATCCAAGGAATAGTATTAATAAATACGTTTTCCTATTGTTTCAGCAGTGCCAGCATGCGTAGCTCTCCTATATTTCATGTGACCATACGTAGATGCTGTGCAGTATACTTAGCTATCACATTATTCCCATGCACTGAGGTGCAAATAGTTTCTCTGGATAATTAATTCCCTGCTTTTTGTCACTATAAACACAGCCTTTTTCTTAGCAAATGATTTAGTGGATCCCTTGTGTCTGATTCCCTCTGGTTGCCTTTGGTTACATCTTAATAAGTAAGAAAGAGTAAAATGTCAGGGTCATATGCATGCTCTGTTACATCACAAATGAAAAAGATTGTTAGATGGATGGAAGATTCCCAAAGGTATCACAACTCCAGAAGCTATTGCAAGTATCCTTTCAGGTACCAAACCATGGCATCTTTGTTTCGTCCATTCATGTAAAACTCATTAATTCCATTTGAACTCATTAAATGCCTAATCCAAAAGCCATTAGAAATTGGTGAAAAGGATGTTGTTGAATGTACTGCACCTTAGACTGATTTGCTGCTATCTATAATTTGCTAAATGCTTCTTCTTAAGCTTAGTATGATTTTGATCTTTATATTGCTGGAGGGATATTCCTTTTGCTTTTAGCATTTTGTGGTTGACGAGAAGATTTAGTCCATGATATAAAATCTGGCTGACAGCTATTTAAAATTCCTTGAATTTAGTGTTAAACGTATTAGGTATTTTTGTCTCAGATTTTTTTCTTGCAGCCATGATACTACCTTTTAGAAATGTATTGTCTGTTATGTAAAAATCAGAAGGCAGAGTATTGTTCCGTGAGGTTGTTATTTCACACTAATCTGTCAGTTTGCTGCTGATTGGCAGAATGTTTTACCTCCAAATAGATTTGCCTCAAAAAAAAAAAAGAAAAAAAAAAAATTTGATCATTATCCTTATCTCAAAGAACACGTCATACATGTCTAAAAGTTTGTATGCACAATATTCTAAAGATATAGTTTCTGTTCTTTTAGTTATTAAAAGAACCATGTTAAAATGTCTTTTTGGGTGTTGTTACAGAGTTCGTTGCATTTAAAAATAGATTTTTAAGTTCCTGTGTTTGAGAACATCTCTGTTCTTGCTAAATATAACTACCAGTTAAGTGCCTTTTATTCTTCTAGAATGGTACTGTGCAGTGCGAGGCTTTGATTTGCCCCCTCTCTGACTGCCCGCTTAACTCTGCCCTGGCGTATGTGGATGGCAAGTGCTGCAAGGAATGTCAATGTAAGTTTTATTGTGGTGCTTCCTTCTAATGAGTATTTTGAAATCTGTAAAGAAAATGAACCTTTCTGTAAACATGTCAGTGAGAGGACTGGTCAGGGAATGAAATATTTGGGTTGAGGAATTGGGGAACCTAGACTTCTCTGAAATATTTTAGGAAATTGGTAACCAGAAGGTTTTAATTTTTCAGGTGCGGGTATTTTGTTGCATTTTAGTTATGGTAGGGGTTGTTTTTTTTGGTTTTGTTTTGGGTTTTTTTGTTGTTGTTGTTTCTTTTGTTGTTGTTGGTTGGTTGGTTGTTTTTATTAGCATAGATATTTCTTATCGATGTTTAAAAAGAAAAAAAGTTATTTAAAAACTTTCTGCAGACTTCCATAGTGTATCTTTTAGACCAAACTGCTAGAAATTCAAGAGTGATTGCCTGGTGTTTGTTTTGACCAGTGTTTCTAACACCTCTATCGCAAGAAGAATATACTTTCAACCTTATGTTGTAGTGCTAGAAATGGAGGTTCAGATTTATGATTCTTCTTCTGTAATTAAGGGAAGAGAAAACTCATACTAGACCCAAGAGACCAGCAAAACCCAGACACCTAGAAATGTTCTTTCACAAAAGGTCAGACAGAATTATACAGGAAACTGGATAGAGGTAATTTAATATTGTCATTTAAGATAGGTGATTACCTTTTGGTTTTATAGCATGTTGGTTTTGTTGCAAATAGGGCCAGAGAAAAGGAATTTTAGGTTAATCGCTATCTAGATGGGCTATATGTAATATTTCAAGTTGATTATGGGCCTGTATCGCATATGTGATGGTTATTTATTTTAGGCTACAGTGGAATCCATTCTTGAAATTGAGCACGAGATGCACACACTTCTTTATTCTGTAAATGTTAAGATTTTGCTGTATGGTTTCATCGCTCTTCTACTGCTGTATAAAGCTTCTTACAGAGTATAGAGAAATATATAACTGGTTAAAATGACACGTTGTAAGATAAAATTCAGGAAGACGTTTTGTACTCCATTGATCTTGCTCCCACAGGAGTTTATTAATATTTAATTGTGTTAGAAGTTACACAAACCATCCCATTTTATGAAACCTTATTAACTTACTCAAGTAGATTAATTCTAATTGAGAGGAAATGAGAATTCAAATAATTTTTTTTTTTTTTTAACCAGCTACATAGAATTTCCATGCATATTAGATGGCTCAGGGAATTGGTAATTCAGGGATGTGAGATGTGTGGAGTTCAAGCCTCTATTTGAATCTTTGACCGTGTTGGCAGATTTTGAAACCCTGATCCTCTGAAGTATGTTTTGTAACGTACCACCTGTGAATTGAGTTGAGAATTCTCCATCCGGATGTCAATGGGGAAGCACTCACATCAATATGACTTCTTACAAAGTTGATTTTATTGACAAAGGTCAAGAAATGTGAACGAGCATATGGACACCGACCTTGTTGTACAGCATTGCCACTTCTCCTTTCAATTAAGATACAGTTCTGGTACAGCACACTGTGAAGTTTACTCTGATACTGCCTTTTTGATATTCTTAATATTATCAAAGGCCTGTTAACTTCCAGTGTTGTTAATTTGATGCCAGTATATAATTCAATTTATAACTGACATGCACACATATAACTCTCTTGACAAACTACCAGGAAAATGATTAGATAAAAAAATATAAATAAAAATTGCTTTTGAAAAATTATTCCTAATTTCATCTAGGTTATTTAAAGTGCCTTAAAAAAAAAAAAAAAAATCAAATAACTTTTAAAGTGGCCAAATCCCTGGGACCAAAGGACGGAGAGTGTAAATTAGAGTCCTGTTGGCAAGGTAGTTAAATTCCAGAGTGTAAAGAGTGGAGGGAATGGAGACTGCAGGACCCTCACTTACTCTCCAGGCCAGTTTGGTGGAAATGCTGAGTTGTCACTAGTTTATATATATATATATATATATTTTTTTTTATATATATATATATATATATGCCAGCTGTACCCTGTCTTCTTGATGTCTTTAGCTCAATGTCTGAACTGATTGAGGTCAGTGTGCTCAGTGACCACGGTTCTTGCTGGAGGGGTCAAAACTGAGTTCCTCCATGTGGATAGGTTCTGAGAATACTTTTTTTGGTTTTGATTCTGAGAACAATATCAGGGGATGTACCGTCTGACTAGATTATGCAGGGTGAACACAGATGGCTAATAATTGGGAAAACAGCTAATTAGGGTGTGTTGCTCAAGGAGCCGCTATCCTTAGTATTTGACAGTCAATCATAAATGCTGAGAAAAAGTGATGCCTAATACGCTGTTCTTTAGCTGGGTTTAGTATTTGTTTCAAGACAGAAGGTGTATGGATATCTCTGTTCCCTGCCTGGTATTTGTGGTACCTTGTACCAGATGATGGGTTGTCTCTGCCAAACTGTCGTGCGAGTAGAACTGCCCAGGCAGCGTTAGCTGTGGCAGCCCTGGCACCGTGTCTCTCCCAGGGCTTCTTCCTTTCTTCTGCTGGTGTTTGAACAAAGCCACCAAAAATGAAAAGAGTGGAGTCTGATTTAATGACAGCTGGCATAGAAGAGTGAAAGTGTACAGCACGTAAGCTTTTACAGTGACCAGCAAGCAGGCTTCCCAGGTTTTTGGTTTTATTTTGTTTGTTCCTTTTTTTTTTTTTTTTTTTTTTTTTTTGTTTTTTTTGTTTTTTTTCTCCTCCCTGAGTGATTGAAGATGCATCCAGATGGCTGCCTGGGAATGGCCTCTGATCAGCGCCGAACCCCCAGCCATGCCTGGGCGCTGCTTCAGAGCATGTTGGCTGGTTCAGGCCAAAATAGTGCTGTGATGTGTGCTGATGCTCAAACTGCATGGAGGATTACGGACTGTAATCAAGCGTTTTTCAAGCCTGTTGTCGTTTACTGGTTACGGACATCACCAGTTAGGCTCTCCTGATAGCCAGTGAAAGAGGCTGGCACCTCCGGAGGGTACTTGGTGCTGAGAGGGGGCTGGAGGGGCTGGGATGAATTGCCTTCTGGAGGTGGACATCTCTTTCCATGGACTGTATAGAGAGCCCAGGGGTGAGATTAGATACTGAATTTTTAGACGGCTAAAGTTGTGAGGCTAATCTTTCCATCAATTCATGTCATGAATATCAGGTGTGTCAGATAGGAATGGAAAGTGCTGGATTTTTTTAAGCCTGGTTCTGACATTAAGCAGTTACGCTAAGAAACTTGGGAGAGCCTACCACACTGCCAAGCCCCAGGAATTGAATTTCAGTCCAGCATTTACATATTGGACAGGGTGGCTTTGTTGTATCTTGTTTGATGACATTTTCAACATGTTAGAAATTTCAGCACGACTGACTCTTCATGTTGTTCTTAAATGTTTAGTTCAGGGAAGAACACTTAGTAAGGAATGTTGTAGGGGTTTTTTTGTTTGGTTGGTTGGTTTGGGATTTTTTTTACCAATATTGTTTGACTTCGGTGGTTCTTGTGAGCCAAAAGAAAAAAAAAAAAAAAATCCCAAACTCTGACCTTCTCCCCTAACTCAGTACCTTTGCTTGAGGACATTCAGACAACTTGTTCTATTTTGTCTTGTGTGAAGGTCAATGCTGGTAGCATAAGGAATGGCAATGCATGCAAATTATCATTGGGTTTTCTATTAGCCGTAATGGGCTAAAAAGCAATGATCTTCCAAGGCACATAAATCGGCCAGTGTGTTGGATATATGTTTCAGCTGCAGACAAGCTATTCAACACACAACTCAGTCCAGCTCCAGAGCATACATACATCTTAGATCAATGGGAGCTTCCTGTGGAGAATTGTTTGGAGCTGGAAAGCAGACTACTTTCTTTTCTATTCCCAATGCAATTTTAAACCTATCTGAGAAAGTATGTGCAAGAGATCATTAAATTCTTTTCTCCTCTGCAGAGACAAATGCATTGTGTTGTGATAGGCACTGATACCCTATAAAGTATTGCTTTAGACCACAGACTTGGCTTAAGAAGTACAAGGACGGGTTCATTCATTTTAAGTGAATTGTGGAAGGACTGCCAATGTCTTAGTAGCCGAGACAATTGGTACTTGGTCAGCAAATCTTTTAATGGTAACGTTTTTATTAGTTGGTGTATTAACACTAAGGCATCACTTCCGCTAGCTACGTGATGTATGTATTTTTTTTAAATGAAGCCAGTGTATTTTTAACAAACTAGCTGATTTTCATTTTTTTTTTAAGGCCAGAAGTGATATTTATACCAGTATCTGGCGCAGTAATAATTCCCATCACCCAAGACTGATCTCCAGGAAGAAATTGTGCTCTTCTCATCACTGGCCTCCTCCCAGGGACACTGCAGACACTTACAGACCTAATCCCAAACTATTTAAATCTATCCCAACAGATATCAGTGGAGGTTAAAGTCTGAGCCATTACGTTCAAATCTGCAGGCTGTGTTTTTTCCATACACTTGTTTTTTAATGAAACGGGACATTTGATGGTTTTCTGGTGCATTGTAGCCAAATCCACACTCTAACACAAGTATTTTAAAGCATATGTGAGAAGCATAGGGCTGTATTGGATCAGTTTACACTTCTGGCGCTAGCAGGCTTGGGGAGAGAGAGTGCAAAGGGTTTATATAACTCGGAAAGGATTTTTGTACAAAATAATTAAAACAAAAATATGGACAATGTAGCTCTTATAACATGCATGGGTTTCTGATGCAGTGATCTGTCTTCCTAGCTTACAGAAACTTTTAATTTTACAATTAAGGTTAAGGGGATTTCCCCTCTTGCTCTTCATCATGCACTGATTTTTTTTTTCTCCAAAGCTACCCACTCTTCTGCAAGCTTCAGCACTTGTAGGCTACTGACACAGAGAGAAGGAGCTGTAAAAGCCCATCTGCTTCTCATTTGCACAGCAATGGGCCATCAGCAAGAGTTCAAAATTTTTATCTAGCAACTTAGGGGATATTGATTAAGCTTCCTCTGAAATTCATCATTTATCCAGCTGGATTTAAGCATTATGGACTTAAGCCTGTGCAGCTCACTAAGTTTCATCTTTTCCCAAAACTGCCACCTTTTTTGTGGGCTGGGGGAATGGCACCATCTTGCCTGAGGTGACATCCACCAGTGGCACGCCAGCCCGTTCGCCCAAGTGCCAGAGGAGCTTCTCCCGTGTTCAGCGTGGCACAGAAAAGAGGCTGCAGCTCAGAGAAAGGATTGAACGACAGGATTAGTGAGCGCTGACTGAGCAGGCCATCTTATCCTCGCAGTAAATCAGAAGAAGGGGCAGGCTGGAAAGCGAAGGCTGGCGGGGACACGGCATGGGTCCGAGAGCTGCGGGGCAGGCGGCAGAGCAGGCATCGGTACTGGAGGAAGAAGAGGCAGTCTTCAGCGGTGAAGCAATGATTAGTCATTTATCATAGCTTTTTAAAAAAAATGCACACTTTAGAATACAGAGGAGAAGCAACATTCTGGCTAATGCATTAGTGGCTTTTTGATTATAAATATTTATATGTGGCTTTTTAAAGATACGAGTGCAAAATAGAGCATAAATTCTGTTATTTTGAGGGTTTTTCTTTAATATGAAAAATCAGATAAATTAGCCTACTTCAGAATAGTACTAAAAGATATCTGGAATACAGCTGGCACTAGATTATTTCCTAGAGCCATGCTATTTATTATAACTTCCTATAGTCAACGTGCAGAACTTCTGAATGTTATTTAGCATTTAGCAGAATAGTGTCCATTCAGCCTCTGCTTTCTGGATTTTCCATGCTGAAATGATTCACATCAACCTTATTTCTCAGGCTTTTGAATCACGTACAGCGATAATACCACATTGTATTGACAGTTAAAAAGCATTATATACGCACTTGTACTACTGAGATGAATGACGCTGTACTTCACTGCCCATTTATGCCATTTTATTACTTCAGCAAGTCTGTGTCTTCAAAAGAAAGGCAGTACTTATATTAATTTAGAAATAGGACGCACAAAATTTTTCTAAAGAAATATTTTGAAGGGAAGAAAATGTATCCTTGAACTCACGTAGGTCAATAAAATCAGTGGAGCTATTTTAGATTTACAAAGCTGCAGTGGAAAAGCATAATTGATGCACGTGTCATTTGTGAATCCAGCATAGCTCCTACAATCTGAGTCTCGCAGAAGGGTTGAGGTTGGAAGGCACTTCTGAAGGTTACCTGGTCCAACCCCCCAGCTCAAGCCAGGCCACCTAGAGCTGGTTGCCCAGGACTGTGTCCAGACGGCTTTTGAATATCTACACAGATGGAGACTCCACAACCTCTCTGGGCAACCTGTGCCAGTGCTCGGTCACCCTCACAGTGAAAAAGTGCTTTCTTGTGTCCAAATGGATTTTCATGGGTTTTAATTCGTGCCCGTTGCCTCTTGTCCTGTCACTGGGCACCACTGAGAACAGTCCGGCTCCCTCTTCTTCATTCCCTTCCACCAGGCGTTTGCACACATTGGGAAGATCTCCTCGGAGCCTTCTCTTCTCTGGGGAGCGTAACATCTCGGGAAGCTGAGCACTGAGACGCTCTAAGAAATGTTTTGGGGCCTTTTCTGTGCTGAACTCAAAGCCAGCTGAAGGCAGTGGAGAGACTCTCCTTGGCTTTGGTAGGCAAGGCCAGGGTCTAGGTCCTAGGGTCTCACCCTTGACCCTAGCTGCTCAGTCTCTGCTATATTGTCCATGGGAAAGCTACAGAAATTTTCAAACTACTCTTACACCAGAGCAATATATTTGGTTTATATCTGTTACATATCCAGTGGCAGAATTGTTGGGGGCTTTTCGGTGCAGAGCTTGTAGTCTCCAGTGACAGTTGTTCTTTGTAAGCTGGGCGGTAAACCTCCGTTGGAAGGGAAACACTGAGCCTGTTCACTTGCCGTTCCCTCCTGAGCAGGAAACTCGCTCCTCATACATCTGTTGTTCAGTGTAAATTAAAATACAGCTCACAGTAAATTGAAATACAGCTTACCCTAATTGGACTTCTCGGAATATTTTGCTCCTACGTTTCCTTTTGTCCTTCCCCACATCCTTTAAATTTCATCGTTCAGCGTTAGCAGAGGAGGACTGGGGGATTCGGTGCACTGTGCCTCAGTCAGACTTTTCGTGCATCAAAGTGCAGCGCCCTCCTAGGTGAGCGGCTTCTTAGCTATTCTGGACCCCATGCATTATGGAACTCCACTGGAAGACTCTAGGTCTGGAGGCGATGCATCAGTATATAAGGAGAATTCCAGTTAATGGTAGAGCCATCCAGTTTTAGTCTTACTGTGTGCCTGAGGGATGAATTATAAAATAAAGTATGCTTAAGAAAATCCTTATTCATTACAATACATTACACTGCGTGTATAGCAACCTGCACTGAAGAAAAAATTGGAAGCTTGATATTGGTAATTTTATTGACAGAGAACTAAAAATATTTTTTACATGGGAAATTTTGCTGTAGGCCGTGCTCTGCTCTCCCCTGCTCTTCTTATAACTATTTTTTCGAGGCTGTCTGGGAAGAGAACTTGTTATTTTCCATTCCTTTTTTTTCATTATGTGCTTACCAGGGAATTCACAAAATATAAAATACCTGGAACATATTATTATTTTATTTTATTTCCAGCGCAAATAAAACATTAACATATGTTCGATATGGTTATTTTGGCTTTCAGGCAGCTGGGAGTGGACAGATTGGCAGTGTTCCAGTCTCTAATAAGTTACTACCCTGACTTTAGTAACGCTGATTTAACTAGAATTTGCTTAGTCAGGTGGTAATGTAATAATAATAATAATAATAATAAAACCCTGTTCTATTTATAATTACAAAAATCATCTAGAATATGTGGATGTTCACATGGCTATGCGTTGATTTCAATATGTTTGTTCTCACCACTAATGTGTTAATGTCACTCTGCACCTGCATCATTGGATCACGGTTGGGGTTTTTTTGTTGTTTTTATTTTGGTGGGTTTTGTTTGTTTGTTTTGGGGTTTGTTTTTCTTATTATTTTTTGGTCTCATATCCAGGAACATGCTGCCAAATCAGCAGCTTGTAGCTGATGTTGTAGTTTCTGCCTGGAGCTTTTCCTCTGTAGATTTTGCAAATTTCTGTAGTACCTGTAACAATGATCTTTAATGGGCATGCGTTCTGAAAAGAGCAGAATTTGGCTTTAGCTAAAGACACCAAAATGGCAGGTTTTGGACAAGGTCACAGAAAAAGTAACAAGTTGGAGGCAGAGGGCAGTTCATGGAGCTGAATAGAGCAAAATATCAAAACTCAACCAACCAAACAAGAGATTCATGGCTTGTTGAGAGCTGTACAGTTTTGCAAAGACCAGTTTGCACCTGATATACTCTTATTTGTAACAGGATTGCCACACTGACAAGGGTCATCTGAGTGGAAAGTTGGCCTAGGGGAGACACTGCTAGGAATGTAAAAGGTGGCACACGTACAGTTTTCTGACAGTGCCTATGTCATGTGAAATGAAAAAATTGGAAGGTTGCGAAGGCTGAAACTCAATAAATAAAATACTGACAAAACCCCACCACAAACCCATCAATAATGTGATGTTATTTTCCTGGCAGTCTAAGGAAGGGATGCTAAAATATGAGTGAAGTTGATTCAGTGAGATTAATATAAAATGATGTATACTCTTAGCCTTTATTTGTCTTTTTGTAAAGATAATGATTTAAACCAGTGGCTTTCAGTCTTTTGGACTGCAGAAGTTTGAAATTTTTCCAGTGGAAACACGTAGTGAATAAAGCCTTCTACTGCTTGGCTTACTTCTCCTAGCCATCACTTGCAGATATCTGAAGTGTGATGTATTGACCTCCAGGCTGTTATCAATCACTGTTTCTACATCTGTCAGCTCATAAAATATATTTGGCTTCAAATAACGGCCACTTTGTCCCACGTGAGCCACAACTTTAAAATTGAAGTCTCAGCAGATATGGTGTACCAGTCCTTTCTCATACTTTCCTCATCTGTTCCTTTCAAAACAATTATTTCATTCCTCTTTATTTGAAGAGTTTCTGCTATTTGCTTTCTTCACCGTACTGGGTATAGCACTGTATCTACTACAATGATGTTCGTGGTTTTGCATCACTGTTCTGCATCTTTGCCAATACAGACAGTGTTATTACTAATTTTTGCCTTTTTGGAGGGGTTTTGTTTGGTACCATTTTCCACTAAGGAGAAAGCTCTGTCCATTTGTTTGGGAGGGTAGTTGACAATCCTACTGTCTGTATGGAGTAGCTAACTAGTATTTTTTTCCTACTACTTGTTGAAATGATTTCTGTAACTTTCTGCTTGGAAATGAAAATTCTGATACTCCTCTGGTTGCTCTTGGAAGAAGTTTATGTAAACTTTTTTCAAGTATGATTTTCACTATTTTCCCAGATTTCATTTTATTTATAATTGATGACATTTGGTTAAAATCCTTGAAAATTATTTAACACTTAGATTTTTTTTCCCTAACAGGTCAATAAATTTGAAGATGTTATTAGGTTTGTTGTTTTGCATTGTCATGAGCTAATATGGTGAAGAAGAGCTTTTTTTACTTTGCTTCTTTCTGATGGCCAGTATATACTTATATATAGTAGTGTTAGAATGGTATTACAGTGACATCGTTGTTTGATGTAATGAATTGGGGCAGAAAATGCCTGGTTTCAATTATCAGATTTTTTTTTTTTTTTGCTATCTGGAAAGCAAAGCAAGAAAATATGCTTTCCTCATCTAGGAAATAGGCACATACCTGTTATTTCTAGAGAGGGAGTGCATCAAATACTTTGAAGGTAGGAAAGATGAACTGGCATGATTCTCCCTATATCGTTATTACTTTGACAAAGAGATGTAAATTGAGGTATTATTTCCTTAAGATGTTTCTTCGGGTTATATTTGTATTCACCAAAGTGCAGCATCCTCTCTAGGCACATTTTACAGGCTTGTGAAGAGGGAGGTTGTTTTGTAGATGTTTCCATCATGCCATAAGCTTTGTTAGATCCTCAAGGCAAATCTGAGTATAGCATTAAAGAGTTAACAGTCTTGCATATGGTTGTTGCATGTTCTCAGCCTTCTTAATAGTAGTAGAATATCATTTCAGAATGCTTAAATCTTGTCCAACATCTTCTGTGGCTCTGTAGGTATAGAGTTGGTAGTATGGGTTAAGCACCTAACCACTAATTTTTCATTTTACTGATTTTGCAGTATTTTACTGCAGAGTTGCTATGAAGAAATGTGGGAATAAGTGAATACATTTTTTAAAAAAATAGAAAATTAAAATGGACATATAAATAAAGGAATCGCATCCTCTTTTTTCATGCATCGATTCAACCATCTTGATTCACATATTTGCACCTTTGCTCCTGTTCCCGGTGTGACCTCTTGAGTCCCATGAAAACTCAATGGAAATAACAGGTTGATTCTTACAGTGTGGGCAAACAGATTAAAAATCCTCACCTTGGCTTCTGCTGTACTCTGAAAACTAGTCTGTATGTACCTTGCAACAGTCTTTTATCATCTAGGAAGCTATTTACCACTACTGTTTAAAGCAAGTCCCAATCATTCTTTCTTGCTGACAATTGATCATGGACAGCAAGAGCCCTGTCCTTCGTTCTTTCCAATAAAATTCTATGTTTTGAAGTCTAACTTCTAAACATATGTGGACAGATGTCAAGGTCTGTTAAATAAAATCCTAAGGTGGCTGTTGAAATAAAATATTTTGTGGAACAGAAGAAACTGTCTCCCTTGGGGAATGACAGCCCTTTGCATTTTTTTCCCCTGCCAGAAGTTTGAAGGTCATATTGCAAAACAAACTGGATGCTGCCTTTTAGAGTGCAGTTCTTAGCAGACCATGGTTGACTTGGAAGTGGGTAGATGCAGTGAGCAAATTTATTTAAGTAGCTGTACTTGTTATCGCTATTAATTACTTGTACTAAGGTACCTTTAAAACCCTGCTGTTACGAAGAGCCATCAGTCTAGTTACCGTATACACAAAACCAGTCCTCTGTTCTGCAGGATTTGGCAGTTTAAGTGTAAGAGAAGAGGGTAAGACACTGGATATAGAGAAAAAGATGCAGGGAGAGTAAGGGAGAACTAAAATAAATGAGTCATTGTCCTGTCAGGCTTCTTTCTCAGGTGTGTCTCTGCACTTCTGGCGAGATGTTCGTGAGCTCTGACCTGGAGCTGTCGGCACTGTGGGCTATACCTTGTTTCATAGTCAGGATTGTGTCCTGCATACGTACCGAGTTGCTGATATTTATTCACGATTTGAAAAATTTTTCTTTTTCCTTTCTCTCAAGAAGTTTACTCCTATTGTGTTAGCATTGTTTAACCATTATGGTTGTTTGCTCCTCACATTTATTGTGGAAATAACTGCAGTATTCCCCATGTATTGAGGTGATGTGATCACAGATGGGTTCATTTTCTCAGTCCCAATAAAGATCCCTCTAACAAAACTAGACTGTTCCACAGGAAAGACAGTACTTGGTCTTGCTGGGACAAGACCCCAAATTTCTTATCTGTCAAGTTTGATCATCATACGCCCACTGTTCCTTTACAATTCTACTAAATATCCATACTAGATCTCTGCAGCTAAAGAAAGCAAGGTCTTTGCTAATAATATATTGAAAACAAATTCAAGAATTTGTCAATGCAAACTGCTGTTTTTCTCTCGGGTTTTCAAGGGCTTGAAAAAAAATGAAAACCACTGAGAATAGGTTTCATAAAATTCATTAAGCTTTTTCTCTTAGTGCCATTTAACCCAGTCCAGTCGTTTCTGAGGTTCTCGGTAATGAAACAAATTACAGTTAAAGATGTACCTATTTCTTTCCTGTGCCATTGAAATTGCAGAACTGTCCTTTGCCTTATGCAGGTTTTATGCTAATAGGTGATAATTGAAAATGAAATCTTTTTTTTAACAGTGCTTTCTGATTCTTGGTTTCCATACAAAGGTAGTGGTAGACAAAGGAAAAGGAAAAAGTGAGTTGGCTGGCATCAGTAAGATGAAAGTATTGCAGCTCTCCTAGAGACTGGCAGACACCACAGCCCCATATAGACAAACACCTGGTTGCACAAGCACGAGAAATCTGAGTCTAATGTCTGGAGAGGTCCCCCTGAAGACAATAGGATTGTTAACATAGATATAATACATAATTTTTTTTGTATCATCAGCGACTCTGAGGCTTTCCCTCATTGATCTAGTTCCCAAACAAAAAAGGAATAGTCCCATTAACAGTTGGTATGAACTCTAGCTTCCTGTTTTTCTGTGACTGGGTTGAAGCATCAACAGATGCACTCTGAGGAAATTAGCTATGACAAAGCAGAATCTGTGAACATCTGTTCCAGCCACTTTTACATTTTTAATTATTTCAAATCCTGAACTGACTTTAGACATGAAGTATTGTGTTGTTTGGGAATGCACAATGGATAATAGTAACTTCTGGCAGCATTGAGAAACAGGGGTGTGATGTCAGGGGTGCATAGGTTTCTATTTAAAGTTGTCTTTTGAAAAAATCCAACTCTATTGGTAGCACCCGATTTTTTTTTTTTTTTTAGATTAGTTTTAGATTAAATGCTATTTGATAATGAATGATGAGAGTGAGTATATAACAAATTTGGAAAGCCCATTTGCATAACTGACTTTAATCAAGATTTCCAAAATGTGTTTACCTTGCTGTCTGTGTTAAAAACCTTTCGCTGAACTAATGCTAAGGACTTAGCTTAAGAACGTTAAGTAGAGTTCTCTGGAGTGTTTGTGATTACGCCAACTAATCCTGTCATTCCGGCTGAAGTGAGGGAGGAAGATGATGCATCTCCAAAGAGGGATGGGAGGATGGGCAGATTCCTTATGGGGGAACAAAAACGCTTGGAGGAAGAGTTGGGAGCATGAAACCCTGTTCAGTTGCTGGGTGGACCTTGATGCAGGTGCTTGGAAAGAACTGAGATCTAACAACAGCAAGAGATGCGGTGCCCCATCTGTTCACTAAACCGCTCCTGGGAACGTCTAAACACATTAGACTGGCCTGTGCCATAATGCAAATAAGGCATACGTGATTATTACTGTAATATCCAAGTTTCCAAGGGGCTGCCATTTGTAGGGGAAGTGAAAGCACTTGGATTAGGGAGGAAGGTAAATACAGTAAAATGGAGCTATGTGATGCCAGGTCACAAGAAGTTGTGCCATCACCATGGAGGCTCTTGCAGCAAAGTCACGGTGCAGAATTTCTAGCTAAAGCATCTGTTGAAGTTGTTCTGGGCCAAGGAGAGTCTGGTTGAGAATGGGAGCATCAGCAGGGTTCCCGACGGTCACTCAGATATGGGTGTAGTCTAGGGGTGCTTAAATAACGGGGCAAATTTTTGGAGAAGAAGCTGTTTGGAATCTCTATGGCTTGGGAGCATGGAAATGTTGCCTCCAAGTGATTTTCACGCAAAGAAATGCCCCTTTTACTATTTTGCAGTGAACTGAGTAGTTTTGCTAGTTGCATAGGAGGTTTTTTAAGGCTGTCAAAATCTCTGAAGGTGCGGCCATTCAGAGGTACTTGCCTTTTACTGAATATGCTCGCACAATTTGTGTCCGCAGACATTGCAGAAAGCAACCAGCTCACTAGTCATGGGCAGAAATGTGTCGTTGAAAGGTATGCATAATTGGTGCGTGCTATTTTTGCATGGCAAATCTGGGCAAAAATATGGGCAGTATCCCAATATGCTTCATTTCTTCCCTCCGCCCTGTTTGAAGTCTCTGTGGAGCAGAGTAAGAGTTACCCCATGTAAAGGGCTGTTGCAGGAGTAGGTGTCCTCCCTCATTGCATCCGTGGGTGGTCTTAACTTATGGTATGGCAATGGAGAATGCAATCTGCTTTTTATATAGTAAATTAATGCTGATGAGTGATAACTGTTTAGCTCTCAGATTTTAAATAGTGACTCAAAAGGGTGCAGGTCTTTAGCAGTTCTTCATTAGTTCAGAAATTCCCACCACTCGGTCCTAATCAATGAATTGGATTTCATCTTCCACATGGATCCCTGTGACTTGAGGCTTTCTGATGGGTGTATGAGCAAGTTTAAGCATGTCATGAAGTATAAGGTGTTTTAGGGAGGTGTGTATTTATTTTTCTACACTGCACAATTTTCCTCTTAACAAAGTTTTCAGAAAAGCACCTTTTACAGTTATCCCAGCAGTCCAGCTGAGAGAAGGTGGAACTGAAGCAGAAATTTCCCTATCATTAGTAGCTGTCGGTGTTTGATAAAATACCTGTTTGCACCTTTACTAAGATAACAACTATGTCACTACTATTGCGAATAGCTTACATAAGGAGTCCAGCAAATAATGTCTAATCCCACTTTTATGAGGATTAAGTGGGCACATAATGTTTGCATTGGAGTTCTTTTGGTCTTGCAGACTGTTGTGCTATTTATAAACCTTTAATATAATTGTAATACAGTGGTCATATAATTAATATTAACCTTAACTGCTTTTCTTCTCTTGACATCCTCTAAGGCTTTTGTATTGGCATGTGATTTTATTGTTTCACATTTTGCTGCAAAAGTTGCTTGAGTATCAGGTGGCCAACATAGTTAATTCAGCATAAAATGGATAGGCATTTTGATCACTTTGGTCATGTCCAAGTTTTCAAAATGCTATGCTTAGCCCAAAATATTCCAGTTCTGTTTGACAAGCAGAATATGGTCCATTGCTCTAAAGCCAAAGTTGTGCTTGTCTGTCACTAGAAATATTTTGGCTGCCATATTTAACCAAGCTAAAGTTGCGGTATGGGTAGCAATAATGCCATTTTTAAGAGAAGCTGACATCAAACACGTTGTCCAGATTGGATCTTTGCTTAACTGGAGACAGCTCCCTTTGTGCAATGTGACGTCTGTTGGCTTTGATTGGTTGCAAGCTCTTTCCCAGGCTCCCTGTCCAGCAGCCTACTTTAAAAGTTTTACTTCATCTGTCAGGTCTGTTTGCTTCAGTAAAACAGAGTTTTTAGTCACATTTCGATGTGCTTTTTCAGTGTTCAGATTGCTTTTTTTAGTCTTTAAAGATGCCTCAAGGACCCCTCATTCTAGGGCTCAGATGAATCCTACAGAAGACTTCCCAGCAAGAACACACGGGATAGATGAATTATGTCATTTCCCCATAGTAGTTGATGGAAATACAGGAAACATGAGAAGTAGGTGAAAGAATTTGTAATTTTAGATTGATTCCTTGCCAATGTGACTAAACAGCCTGTTAGTGTTGTTGGAGGTGGCTCACACGGCAGATGCTCTTAAATGATTGTAAAAGTACTGTAGAACAACGAGTTTGTGTTTTCAGTGTAATAGAGACATTTAGCATTTCTGGCTAACAAGAAATAAGATACAAATAGTAATTGATTCCTTATCATTAGGAAAATTCAAAACAGATTTTCTTTTTTTCAGCTGAGGAAGCAGAAGCATATATACGCAGCTTTTTAGCAGTGATTGACTGGAAAAATTAGCAAGATATTTTCCACCTTGCAATCTGGAATAATTTTGAATTGTTGAGGGGAGACGGCATGAAATGAAGCAAGTGTCCAGTCTCACTGACCGCAGTAACAGAGGAACTTGTACTTTCCAGAAAACAAGCCAAGAAATAATGCCTGAATCCCTGCAAAGATAAATGAGAAAGGGGTGAGACCAATGCCTAGTAATGGTGTGGCAGTCGAGAGAGAAATTAATGAAAGGTGACCATTATCTCTGTGTGTATTTCTAAGGATAAAGCCACACAGAGGTTTTGCACTATGTAAGCTTGCAAAGTAGGATTAATGGGACTTACACAATGCCTAAGCCTCGATCTCTGAAGAGTGGAAAATGTAATCAAGGAGATTCCAAGGAGGAAGTTGGAAAATTAAATGAATGAGACAGGGAGGTCTTTGGTATGCTAATTTTTGGTGGTTTTTTTTTTCCCCTCACAAACCACCATATGTGAACAAAGAATGCAGCGACATAGACTTAACTACCAGATTTAACTCTTATATCCATAATTGCTGACAAATTTCACAAAACTTCAAGTCACATCTGCCACTCATAGGGCAGTTATGAATACAAGAAAATAAAGTGGTTTGAGGAGTTCACCAATGACCCAAACTTTCTGCTTTTCCTTGGTGATGAGTCTGAATCAAAATCAGCTTAGATACCACAGGGAAGTGTACATGCATTTCTCAGAGGATGGCATACACAATCTAGATAGCAAAGGTGATAAATACAGAAGTGAGAAAATGTACTAAATGAAATCCTGTGAACTCAGTCAACAGAAGGCAGGAGTTAGCTGGGTCATGGATTTTGCATGGACATTTTAAGAAATGCAGAAGGAAAGTGCCATTTGGAAGCCAGTGGGAAGAAGAAGTGCTGGTTTGACAAACTGTTGATAATTCACTGAGTGAACATAACAGCCAGTGGGCTCCCACACGATTCCTTTCGCTGTTGAATATGGAGAAGATGCCATGTTATCACAACGTGTTAAATGGTACTACAGGGAATAGTTGTATTATCACTACTCCTGTGTAAATTAGTAGTGGGGATATAAGCAGACCTTGCTGATAATATTGTAATATTTGATCACCTTTTGTATACAAATATATCGAGAGTAGTCAAACTTCCTAGTGGGTTTTGTAGACTACCTGTTTCATCTTCTGAGAAAAACGTGCTTTGAAAAACATATGTTGTTTTAGGTACTGGGGGGATGTGCCAGTTTGATGGCAAGAGGAAATGGTTGATGTAATTCAGCTGTAGATGAAATCAGACATAGGCAATAACTATCGAGTTCTGGCACAACTAATCATCAGGTAATTTCTTGACTGTGACTCAGTCTGTCGAATAAAAGGACTTAGGAAGATGAAAGTTGATATGTTTCCCCAGAGACATACCAATCACAAACTAATCACAGTATCCTGGGAAGCATCTAGCCAAGCAGAAATTAAATCCGGACTTTCCAATTACACAATTCTAGTCCAGATGTTCATGTTGTTGAAATATCTTTATTTCTAAAGGAAAACAAAGATGTGAAACACCACCATCATGGGATGTGTACTGGCTGTGACAGTTGCTGTCAGGAGGCAGGAGAAACGTTCTGTTCCACACTGCCTGGGATGTGCATCCCACTGTCTTAGGAGGAAAGTGGGACAGCAGAATATCGGTAGCTTTGTCTTTCTAGAAATCTTTCCAAGTGTGCTCAGTGCTCACCTAACTGGACAACCTTGGAGTAAAAGTTTTTAGAAGCCTTCAGGTAGCTTGATGAAAATGTGCCCTTTTCTGTCTGGCAGGATGCCTCCTCTGTGGGCAGCGGAAGAATGGGCTGGCAAGGGAGCAGGGAAGAGACAGAAGCATTTATGGGAGTATTGGAGAAGGAAAGACGGCGTGCACAGGCAAACTTAGACCATTGCTAAACCCACTGGTATCTGTGAAGCCAGTGGTACTGGCATAGATGAAGTGGCCCACATGATTTTTGTAAGCTCATTTGGCTCAATTAGCGTAGACAAGAAGAGAAAAACTAAGTGATAGTGCTTGGAATTAGAGCTTCAGAGTGTACCTCAGTTCTTGCTGCTTTTTAATGGAAGGAGCTGCCCAAATATGGTGGAATCCTTCATGTTTTAGAGAACGCTAGTAGGAAAGAAATAATCCAGGTACTGTTGATTTTGAAGACGCTTAAGAAGAAATGTCCCTTTTGAATGTGGTCAATGAGAGCAGCAGTCCATAAGAAGACATGCTTGAGCTTGTGTTCAGATTATTCAGGTTAACAGGTTTTCAATTTAGTTTTAATTTAGTTTTTCAATTGGCCATTTATTGTTTGTTGGGTTTTCTCTCTTTTCTTAAACATAGTTTGGTCGTTCTGTATAGGCAGGTCCCTGATACCTGGGGGCATTATAACCTTGCTGACAAAGCCACAGCAAAATCCAGTACTTGGAAATGTTTATTTAGGGGAATTCAATGAAAAAGATGTAATTTTCTTAGCTGCACGATGGCCAGGTGTTGTGGTTGTGGAGGTGGAGATGCGAGCGTCTGTGATTCACTGCTTGAAACCTCTGGGACCCACACAAGCAAGTGTCTTTAAACATGCACTGTGCCTTTGAGAAACAATCTTCGAGTGTATGAAGACACATGGGAAAGGGGCAAGGGCTGTCTAGGCAGAGCCATCTCTCACAGCCCCAGAATTTGTAAGTTTTTCTTTTTTCCAAGGCTTTGTGGAGAAGAGTTGATTTTCTTGCTGAAAGCAAGTGTTTGCGATACTGCTTCCCTGCATTACGATGGTTTCATGTGCCAAGAATTCCAAAGGCTGTTGGTGGAGTCAAGAAATAACTTCGTGATTTCACACTAGGCTGGATGTGTTCTTTGCTGTGTACATTATTTTCTAAGTTTGTTCTGAAGAATCAGAGGTTTGTTGCCATTGGTAAGGTGACTGGATTCAGTGGACTATGCTTTCAGGTAATACGGATACTGGATAATTTTTTAATTTTTTTTTTTTTTTTTTTTTTTTTTTTTTTAAGATGCCTGGGTGGTCTTATTCATTTGTTAAGAGTAATTTGGCTTCAGGAGAGTGTTTTCTTCCAATACAGAATGACGGTGACTTTGATGTCTTTTGTCTTCCCTGTGAACAGGCATAGTCTGCCTGTTGGAAACATGAGGATGTTATCAGTCCGTTGCCATTGTGTGGTCCTCAGGCATTGCCATACTTCGTTTTTCCTGTCACATGTACTTCTTAGAAGCTTGAAATGTATGGACCAAGGGAAAGGGTTTAATATATGAGTATTTCAGTTTAGTGTCATGGCCTGTAATACATAGGAGATGATATATATGACTGGATGATTGCCTTGTCCTGTCTGGATTCAAGATCTGCTAGTCCTCAGTAAAGATTTATATAGATTTTTTTTCCACATACTTCCTTCTAGAAGAGCTTGTTTTCTGGGAGAGGAGAGAGGCACTGTATTGAGCTTTTCTGACTCTTTGTGACCTTTCTTTGTGGATGTTGTACAAACTTTCTCATTCTGTTAGCCCTAGGACTCTCTCCTGTGGCTCTTTTCTGTACTTTCTTTATTAAGTCTGACTGCAAACTCTGCTATTCATGGGATTTGGAATGTTGCAACGTGCTGTGATATTACTTCTTGAAAGTGCTATGCAGGACTATCTCACACAAGATACTTTATATTTTATTCGGTATTATAACACATATTTTGGAATTTGAAAAAAGCTTTTTTTGTCACTATGGGCATCACATCTTTTTCAACAACAGTTCCAAGAGTTGTCTTTTTGCATGCTGACAAAGTAATAAGTTTGTAAAATCAAGGAGCTGCAAGTTAAAAAAAAAAAAAAGTAGAGGAGAATTGAAAATAACAGCAGTAATGGTAATTAATCTAGGTCACGCAATAAAAACTCTTGTACTTTTAGATATTTTAAAATTGTCTACAAATTGTTGTCTATTTAAACAGAATAAATAAATCTCTGTGAATGAATTGTAGTATAATTGATTTACATCTCCAAATCAATGATTAGCAAATTAGACCTCTAACATGTAATCTAGAACTTGAAAGCGATAACCTACTCCAGTTATTTCATGATTATGCTTACTTGATGAGCCTTGACTGTGTCCTAAGCAACAGAGACAGACATCCGATTTTCTATACCTAGCAGTTACATTACTTAGCCTTTATACTTTGCATAATGTAATTGCAGTAATGGACCCATTTAAAAAAAAAAAAAAAAAAGAAGTAAGACAGTTTGCTGTGAAAATATTTTCTGTAACCCTTAAATACCAAATAGGAACTTTAGTGAGCAATCCAGTATGAGCTGTGTCAGCACGCTGCTGTAAAACCCAGTACTGCCAGGGCACAGGAGTGGCACCAGACTGGGTTATGGTATAACAAACACCGATCCGAGGGGAGTCATTTTGTCATTTGATCATTGGAGACTTGATCCTATTCTGTTGTGAGAAGAGGAAAAAAAAAAAAAAAAAAGGCAGTCACTGAAGGTCAGTTCCTGTACAATAAAATTCATGTGCTCTGATATACTTCAGCAGTAATGGTAAATAACCAGGATAATCAAGATACAAATATGTAGTGTTTAAATAACTGGGGGGAGGTGATGAAACACCAAAGGGCTGTGATAACAAATGAATAGGTGGCTTCAGCGATCACCCTTCATCATGCAACATTCCTCTTCAAGAAACTGATTATCTATTAATGCCACTCACGCTGCTCTCACAGCTCCATTTTCCTTTTCGCCCCTGACCCGTGTTGCAGGCAGTCGGAGCTCCCTTGGCGTGACCCGAGACGCGTCTCTTCTGCCCTCTCAGGAGCTATCTGTGCTCCACAGTGCTTCAACAGCCTTTACCTTCTACTTATGTGTGCTTTTCTGGTTCTTTCGTGGTTTTTTTTTTTCTCTTCTCCTCTGATTTTTTTTTTTTCTTGTGATATCCACAGTCCTACAGGTGGGTTTAGAATATTCTTGCAGCTGATTCAATCTTTTTATTTTGAAATGCAGTTATCTTTAAGAAAATGTATCAGTCCTATAAGCAGAGTACTAACACTTTTTTACAAAATCATTGTGTTTTTTCTTTTTATTTATTTTCTCCTGAAGCGGTGTGCGTATTTGAAGGCAGAACCTACTTTGAAGGACAAAGAGAAACTGTGTATTCAAGCTCAGGGGACTGTGTTCTGTTTGAGTGCAAGGTAAGAATACTGTTGATGGGAAAAATATTTCTTGCATGTTAGAAATATCAAAGTCCCACTGAAAGAAACTCTTGAAATACAGACAGGTCTACCTTAGGAAGTGGCAACAGAAAAGGCATCTAAGGGGTCCCATGTTTATTTTGTCTTACTGAGTTCCACATCAAATTTTGCAAATAAATTTACTTTGCATAGCTACAAGCTTTGATTACGCAGCTTGACAATCAAGCTGCATTCTTTCCTCCTTAGGTATCGTCTCCACCATCAGTAATAAAAAATTCCAGCAGACTACCTTATGCTTCCATTGGCACATGTGCAATGTTATTGTTCAAAATTATGTGCTCAGGTACGAGAGGTGCACAAATGTGATGGGGCCATAATTTGAAATTCAGCATAATTCGAAATTCAGCATAATCTTGGAGGAAAAGCTAGATGAAAAAGAAAGAAAAGAGCTGGCACACCAGGTGTCTGGTGTTTCTAGTGATGGAAATGAGGCAGGGTTGTTGTTTTATTTGTAAACAGAAATTGCCTGATGTTGAGTCAGTCTTGTCCTGCTGCACGGACAGAGTCGCTCTTCAGGCACAAATGCACTTTAAGGGCAAAATATACCCCAGGGACGTCTGCGGGTTGAAAATTACACAAACTGCTGCCGTGGGTCCTGCTTTGCCTCTGCGGGGGAGGGATGGGGAGGAATTCCCTCCGGTTAGAGAGCTGCATGCTTCGGGGTGGAGTTGAAAACCTGAGGACACATTTCTAGGGCAGAGGAAGAGAGAACAACTCCTCTGGCCATGCTGCAGCTATCTATCGGACCAGTTTCTGGAAATCTCAAAACTTTTTCATACAGCTATGAAAAAGTGTGTTTTACAAAGTAGAACCGAGAACTGTTGTCCCCTTGCTGTTGATCTTAATCTTCGTGAGCTTAATTCCTGGAGTAGGTGCTTTGAAACCCTTTCTCAAAAGGAAAGGAGAAGCTGAAAGAACCAGAAATAATTTTCAATTCAGTCGTACGCTTTTCAGGACTGTGAGCTCTTATTTTTAACATGACACCTGGGACATGAATTCGGTGATTAGTCAATGGATATAATTAACAACCATCAAAAGTTATGTGGTGGTGCCTCGTGCTTCTTGCAGCTGGCAAGTACAATATCGTGGGAACAAAATGTCGCTGTTGGCTCTGCTGGCCTGCATTTTGTTGATTATACTTGTTTGCTGGTGGGCTGCCTGACTGTCCTGGTAGAAATATTAAGCAGCAACTTTGGCTGATTCAAATGCTGCTTTTTCAAGGACCGAAGTACATACAGTTTCTGCTGAACAGCCTTGCAAATGATAATTCGGAGCAGAAAATCCATATACTGTGAACTGTGTTGGTCAGTTAGGTAGTCATAGGTGAGCACTATTTTATTACTACCAGAGTTCTTATAAAAGAATATAATTAATGACTCCAGCTCCAAGGCATCTTAATAGGAATGGCACAAGTACTGATTTCATGCTTGAAGGCTTATGACGATGTTATCAAGGCAATGTTGGGAATTTCTTCTTTTTGTCTGCTTGTAATTTTAAACATAATTTTCTGTTTTGTTTGGCTGCTGCAGTTGTGCCTGCTATAGGCACACACTTTTCTGTTTGAATATTATAAAACAAGTGAATGAAAAATTCTTTTCCAAATGAGAGTTTGTAAGAGAATTAAATGCAATCCAGGCTACTCTAATTGATATTATTTCTATCAAAGTTTTTTTTTTTTTCTTTATTTTGTGGTGTTGCTGGGTTTTGCTTGTCCTGGTGTACAACACATCTGTGGCTGGTTTGCTTTACTGTATTATCAGGTTAGGGTTGGTTTCTCTGTCAAGATTATTTAAAGTAAAGTTTGAGCAGTAATTTTGATATTGACCATTGTGTTCATGTTTCATCTTTATATTTCATGCTTTAAGAGGACTGATAATTAAATGCTAGACCCAAAATAATAATACATACAATGGCATATGCATGATTTTAGGCACTTTTCTTGCAGAAATACAGGGTCCTGTGATCAGTGAGCTCATATTTGTACTAGGTTGCTGATTTTAAGGCAGATGCCTCTGAGGAACATGTTGTTTGCCTTGTTTTCTGTCTTTGCCTTATCATGACTAGAGGACTGCAAGACACATTAATTAGGGCCCAAGGGAGCCTAAAGGTGGTACATCTGCACTAACTGCATTGCTAAGGCAGGCATTTCGTGTGGACATACTGCGATGATTGTGTGTGACCTGCACTGAGTGCCTGAAGATGTTCAGAAACCATCTTGGCTTTGGACATTTCCAGAAAACTGATCCAAACTTAGCTGAGAAACCTTCTCTTTCCTAACAGGGAGTCAGTGCCAGTTTCCTTCAGCGTTACTACCACAGCGTTGAGATCAGAGATGTTCAAGTTTGATTTTACTTGCTGTATAAATAAAAAGCTGCTTTAGAGTATTTGTAATGAGCACCCCTGATTCTGGAATCTGCTGCCTCAGTTTTTGAGAAATAATTGTTACGCTTTCAGGCATAATTTTAAGAGAAACTTCTGAGGCAAGTTGATTGATAGCTAAGATAAGAAAAGAATGAGAGCTATTGCCATGCTTTTGCTTGTTTGAGAAGTTTTGAGTATAGGGGAGTTCCTGGTGCTTTTATTGTGCTACGTTGTCCTTTCAAATGGTTCTGAAGGTACCTGGAGTTTGGTGGAGGTAGGTTTTTGTTTGTGCATTATAATGCTAAAACTCCACTAAAGTTATCATTTATCTTTATTTCTTATCTCATGATATTAATCAGTTACCTCAATTTAACAGGACCACAAAATGCAGCGTATTCCAAAGGACAGTTGTACAGCTTTGAACTGCCCAGAATCTCAACAGATCCCCTTATCTCACAGTTGCTGCAAAATCTGTAAAGGTAAGGTAATAGTGGGATATATAAGCTCAGTGATATATAAGCTCAGTCCTATAGTTTATATAGACTTTTTTCTGATTGCATGATAATCACTCTAAATATTGGGAAACTGAATAGATAACATCTGCATCAAGACATCTGAAAATTGTTTGTAAAATGTCTAATAGTGTAAATTTTGTGAAACATGTTTGTGTGTTTCATTCTACCCAAAAATGGGTGAAAAGTCAAAGAAATTATATACATAATTAGTGATTTTGTACTCTTCACTCACTCCAGTGTCCAAATAAAATGAGACTGGAGAAATGTCCATGTTCACCAGCAGCTTTCTGAGATGCTTTGAGAGTTCTCTTTCAGAGAACTGTTCATGCTATGCAGTTGTTCGAAGACTGGAGTGACTTGTTTACCTGTTTGGGGTTGTAGTCTGCAACTCGAAGCAGAAGCTTTGGGAAGTATTTTTGTATGCTGCGTACCTTTTTATGTTACATCCAGCCTGATCCCTACAAAAGGAGAGAGGTGCAGGAAGCGCTCTGTGTCTTGAGCCCACTCTTTTCATCTGGACTAATACCGGTATCTTCAAAGCTATGAGCAATTGCATCTTCAAGTGGCTACACCTGTTTCTCTACAGCTAAATAAGATAAATTGGTACCTGGCATGAAAGAAGATGTTAGACTCTTGGGCTGATTTTAGGTATACTTCAGTTGAAAAGTGCAGCTATAGTTGTTTCTGTGCTACTCAGTGCAAACACAAAGGATATGACTAATCACATCAAGAAGAGAGATAAGAAAGTAGAGGAAGAGAACTTAAGAGAAGCTGATAGGTCTTGAAGTCTATCACAATCAAAAAGGATTTTTTAAATGATAATTTCCTACAAAATCTTCAGTGGCTTAGAGAAAATAATTCTGTGTTTCTCGTGCCTTGTATAGCTAGAAAATTTTAATATATGTTGGATGAGTGCTTCCTGAACATTTTCAATCCTCCCTGAACCATGCTAGCTTGGCCTTTCATGAGCTACAGAGCTTATTCTTTAAACAAGAAGCTGTTGTATGCTATTATTCAGCAGCATGTATTTTGTTTATTAATACAGTTGATACATAACGGTTGAGAATCTTCAGGATAACCAAAAAATCAGTAGAAAAGCCCTCACCCTTTCTGGATGACATGTATATTCCTAGTTATTTAATGTCAAAATCTGATACAAGCCAATCCAGGCCAGGAAAGCCAAAAATAAGGCTGTTGCTTTGTCATTAACTCAGGCTTCCATGAGGAAGACAACAAAAAGGCAAAGAGGAGATGTCGCCGTGGCCAGAGGTTGCTCTTGACACACACGCACTTCTGCTGTCATCAATGAGTATTGAAGACCCTCTGGCATCAGTAGAAGTGTAGAGCTTTCTGCTTCTTCATGTCCTGAGTTAGGTAACAGCACTGTGGTAGCTACGGTGAATTATAATATTTAAGTAACATACCTAAGTGTATCTCTAGGTTACAGTGAGGCAATCCCCAGCAGAAAAGAAGGAGAGAAAGAAAAACATCAGCCTCTCATATCATAGTAGGTCTGTGATGTTTGCATCGTGACCATGCCACTGGGTCTCAGTGGTAAAATATTCTGCCTTTACGCGTTCTTCTGTTTCTCTTGTCTTGTTTTGCTTGGTTTGTGTTGCTTCACGCCGTTCATGAGCTGCCCAACTGCAAAACACTTCTCTGACCTGAGCTCCAAGCAGACTTTGCTGTTGTCCTGCTTGAAGTGCTCATTTAACTTAGCTCTGTGGAGTTAGGGGTGAAAGCTCTTTCACGGGAAAATATGAAGCAGAAGACAGGTGGAACGATAAGAGCAATAAACTTTACTGCCAACAAATACTTGTTTGTTGTTTTGCAAGATGCCTGTGTTGCAGCCTATTTCCAGCTTGCATTCTGGAGCTGTTGCTGTTACACTGGTCCTGGTCCCCTGAGCCTGACCCACCTTCCCCAGTTCTTCTGTGGGAGGTTTTGAGGGAAGAAAGTGGTTAATGGAAAACAACAGTGCTGCTTGATCAATCTTAATGCTTCAGTTAAAGAAGAAAACTTTAAATAAATGAAATTATTGAGAAAACAATGAGGGAGACAAGCTCCACACCTTTATAGACAGACGTGGAAATTGTGGAAGCTTCAAGTCAGTTACTGCAACCAGCTTGAATTCAGCGTAATAAAGGATGATTTAATGGTGTTCAGCAACATAGCAGCATCAGATTTCATGAGAGCAAACAGAAGGAATTTTAAAAAAACCTACTGAGTTGAAAGGTCCAATCTAAATTTTCCAGCCTGGAAAAGAACTTCAGAATCTTAAAAATTTGTAATTAAGCTGCAATGGAAAATGGTCACACTCAGGAAAAATGGAGGGGAAAACCCAGGAAAATAGGAAGAAGGGATGGCTAACAGGTGAGATTTTAAAAATAAATTTCTCTGAAATGGAAAGAATGATGCAATCAGGGAAGAGGATTCAGTCAGTGGAGCTTGAAAAGAAGAGATAAGGGGAAGAGAAAAGCAAAGCAGGTCAATGTTAATCAAAGACTTTTGGTTAAATGTGGAAGGATTTTATAAACACATCTGGGAACAAAAAGTGCTAGGAAAAAAAGTAATACTGCTAGTAAACGAGCTACTGAGTGCCTAAGCTATTCAGCTCTTTTATAAATGTCCAAACAAAAAAAGAAAAAGAAAATAAAGAAAAAATACATAATTAAGAAGTGCCCTGTAAAAGTACTTAACAATGACAACAAGACAGTAAGGGGATTTAAGCAAGCTTCCTATCCAGCTGCCTTAGATCAATGCCATAACCTGAAATTGAATCGAAGACCTAGAGACAGTCTGTTCTTGTGGCCTTTACTACTCCTTTCATCCGTTTCATGCTTGGTACAATTTATTTTTCTATATCTCATGGACAATAGAAAGGTATTCTTTGACCTAACTGAGAAAAAGATAGGACTGTCTTTGACAGGGATGTTTTGTAATCCCTGGATTCTTTTTAACCCTCAATCATATTTGTTTCTGTACAGGCCATGACTTTTGCACTGAAGGACATAACTGCATGGAGCATTCTGTCTGCCGAAACCTAGATGACAGAGCTGTCTGTAGCTGCCGAGATGGCTTCCGAGCCCTTCGAGAGGACAATGCCTACTGTGAAGGTAATACTGGTATAGATGCTTAGCTCCGCTCTATAGATTACTGTGGGATGAATGTATTGATTCATGCGTTGTCAGAGGGATAGGCCTATTAAATACAATGAATTAGATATGCACCTTATTAATCAACTAAAATGATTATCTCTCCAGTTAAGTTCTTTAAAAAAAAACAGAAAAAAATCTGATCAGTGATGAAGTGGCAAGTTAGTACGGCTGAGGTCTTTAATTAGAAACATGCTTCCATAGGAAAGTTTTCCTTTTTTTTTCTGTGGTGTTCAGATACTCAGGCAACCTAAAAGTCAACCATTTGAATAGCTTATTAGTATAACATTTAGTTTCTCTTTTCACGACTGGCTCTTCCCATTCTGTCTCCCCAGGAAGTAAGTAAATGCTATAGACTAGATACTAGTATTGTTAATCCAACTGACTAATGATTTATTATTTGAGCTGTTCTTTTTTGTATCAGGGAGCCACAAGCTAGTTAATCAGAAGAGAAGCCTCTGTAATTTGTGTTTTTACAATCTAGCGTAATCCTGTGAAAAAAACCCAACTTCCCCACTCCAGCAGCGAGACCCAAAGTCCTCTGCACAATCTCTTAGCTTTTGCACTAACTGTTGCTCTTCCTCATGAAAACCCCGATTCTGCAAACACATAATACTAGTGTACTATCAGGGCATTCTTACCATAAACTTAAGTGTTGGCAGCAGGATGGCCTTTGACTAATAAGCAGTTTGGTTCAGATTTAGCCTGCTAAATTGAAAGGCAAACATCTGTGAGTAGAGTCTACAGTACTTTGCAGTCCAACCTAATACCTGGATTGTTCTCTGGCAATGTGCAATTAAATGGGATGAATCAAGGCCTTTTAAGACTGTTCCTTTGGCTGAACTCTGCAAAAGTTAATGCCTGCAGCTTACTTGAGTTAGTAGCTGCATTAACATCAGCGGGAATGCCCATCTGTAGATGTAGATTTGAGAATCCATGACTGTTTTCGGGAAAGGAGCATATAATTAATTCAGCTTCGCATACTTCTCCGCTTAATGTTTACGGTAAGCCTACTGATGGAAGCCTGTTTTGAGAAGTAGAACTAAAAATCAGGCAGAAACAAATCCCTTGCCCCTCGTCATGTCCCAGCAGGCATCTGACATCAGGACCTGCAGTAGAGCTTGTTCTGTGTTGCAGCATCAGCCACGTTTTATCCCATAGTCCCTGGAGATTCTGCCAAGGCTTACGCTGCAGATCTGCATTTCTGGGAACTCATCAGCCATTTCCTATTCGAGTGGGTCACTGGAGCAATGGAGTTATGGTGAAATCAGGTGCTTTAAGGAGGTTTTTTTCTTCAGCGCTGCTGAATGTAAGCAGAAAAACAAGTTATCCTCTCTTAGCGATCTCCACGTTACTCCAGTTAGAGTCTGTTGCTATGTGTGGAACTTGCAAGGCATGTCGTAAGCAAAAAAACAAAAGAAGCTTTTTGGTCAGCATTGATGGTGAAATATTTAGTTGAGGACACAGTAGATCATCGTATGTGAGACTGATGCATTCATATTGTAAGTGGATTTACCAGTTTGTGCAGTGCCTGAATTCAGTATGATGACTTTTTGAGAAGATTTCTTGGCCTGATTGCTTCTGCATGGGCAAATGACGTTGTTTCTGGGTGGTAATTATCAATCTGCTTAAGTGCTTTCAAAAAACTTGCATAAGTGAATAAAAGGTTAGGACACATTATTTTAAAAAAATGATTTTACATATTACTACGTTTGGATGCATTAAACTCCCTCTTAAAAAATGTGTATGATTTAGGGTCCAGTCCAGGAGCAACTTGCTCACATTGAAGATAGCAGATTCCCATTGGGAAGACATGCCCACGTGAGCAAAGCTTCTGAGATTGGGTCCCTGCCAGATGAGGTTCTCCCAGCCGAGGGCAAAGCTACCCCAGCAGGCGGAACGGCCCAGTTTTGCTGTTCGTTATGTACCGTGGCTGCAGTGTAGGCACCACGCTTGAACTAGGCACGCTTGGTTCACGGGTCCAGACCTGGCCTTGGCCGTCCATCCCTGACTGAGTGTTCAGGTCGTAATGCTGGAAGGAGGGAAAATGAAGTTACAGATTGAAACTTTAGGATTGTTTTTGTGGAAAAGGAAGGTCAGGGGACCGAAATACCTGTGTTTCTTCAGAGTTGTGCTTTCAGTATTGTAACCCTTTTCCCAGGCCCAGAGTCTCTTTGAGCACCGAGTTTTTTATTTCTCAAAAGCGACTCTTACCTTAATATTAAACAATGTAATGGCAAAGGACACAACAGCAATAGTTTAACACCAAGTCTTTTCCGAGTCCTGCCCCTCATCTTGAAAGGCTGGAATGGTCCCAACCTCCCTTTCTCAGCACATACCCTTTCCTCGCTGTGCCATTATTGTGGCTTTAATTACGAGCAATGCCAAGTGTAGAAATGTTGAGGTAACACAAAGCCTTTCAGAGAAGGCTTTTTGTAATGGCTGGAGCCCATGGGTATGACAGCAGTTTCTATGTTCGCACTGCATAAACTTCAAATATATTGCAGAAGTGGATGTAATTGATTCTGTGTTAGAGCCAAACTTCACTAAATACAATCCTGATATGTGCCTCAGCACTGTCAAAATTCAAAGAATAAACAGAAGTAATGATGCTCCCATTGGTGGAACTTCTCCTTTAAGGTAGAAGAACAAAAATATTCAAAGCTGGTTTCATTGTGGGTCTGGAAAAGCTGCATAAATTTCATCTGAATGATGGAAGAGTTTGGCTTCTGTCCTAGAAAGAACCGGTGCTTTTCCAAGATACCTCTAGATACTGTTACGGTGGATACCTTTCTGTTTTATAATAATAATATTTGTTAATATTTATGTCACAGTTAGCTTTCCCTTGGAGGACCGTTTAAAGCAATATTTAAAGAGTTGGGATTTTTCATTTTTGTGCTGTAAGCCTTATTCCAAGTACTCTGACATCTATTTTCTGCCTCAGGCTATTAAGCAGTTTGAGATACCTCGTGGGCAGGTTGGGTGTGGATTATGCTGTGCTGCCCAGGTGTAGGTGCTTTTGAATATAGCATCCTTGGTGTACAGCCTGCCTAACATCAATGTTTTACAAAAACAGATGTTCTGATGAAGTGTAATTAGTTTTTCCCAAAGCAACACCTGCAGTGCTCTCAAACCGATGATCGCCCTCCGGGAGATATTTCAAATAGTGTTCAATGCCCACTGCATTTGTGGTGGTGGAATTATGCTGAAAAAGTTTTTAAGGATAAAGTTTGTGACTCTTGGCTATCAAGATATTCTGATGAATCTAGAGGAGAGAAATATATCTGTATTTCAAATAAGATGGGTTTGCAAATAGTCTGCTTGATGGCAGCTTTAGGTATTCTTCTCAGATCCTTGAACCTAAGCTGCTTTCATGCACTGTCATGTGCTTTTGGCAGTCCTCAAAAGATGTGTTTGGGGAGGAGGTGTTACTTGTACCCTTTGGAGACTGCACTTGGAAGGATTGCTTGAAGTCTGATTTTCTGATTTAATAATAGTGCTCAACTATCTTTGTGCAAAATCTGATTTCACTTCAGAAGTGTTGCCAAGGATTGCTGATTAAATAGGAGAGTAAGCTCAAGAAAGAAGACAGGAGAATGCGGTAATCCTTTGTAAGCACCAGAACTGAACGTGATCTGAGAAAACCTGGTTATTTGCTGCTTTATCAAGAGGATTTTGCCTGATACAGAGGCGGTTTTATATCATGTACTGATTTTGGCTGGGATGGAGTTAATCTTCTTCATAGCAGCCTGTATGGTGCTGTGTTTTAGAGTTGTGACTAGAACCGTGTTGCTAACGGGGATGTTTTAGCTATTGCTGAACAGCGCTTGCACAGTGTTAAAGCCATCTCCATTTCTCGCTTTCCCCATAGTCAGTGAGTTGGGGGTGGGCAAGAGATTGGGAGGGGACACAGCTGGGACAGCTGAGCCCAACTGGCCCAAGGGAGATCCCAGACCATACGGCGTTGTGCTCAGCAGTAAAAAATGGGGCTACTCTTTCTAAGGCAGCTGTTCCTGGGCATCAGTCTGCTGGTAGGAGCTGGAGAGGGATTGCCTTTGAATCCCTTTTTCCCCCCTTCACTTATTAAACGGTCTTTATCTCACCCCATGAGTTTTTCCTCACTTTCGCTCTTTGGATTCTCTCCCCTATCCCACTGGAGGGGTGAGCTAGTGAGCGGCTGGTGGGTGCTGAATTGCTGGTCAATGCTCCACACATCACAGACTTACCTTATGGGTGTGTGGACCATAATGTTTATTTTCTGATATTTGGGCATTTAGTTGTACTAGTTACGCAGTACACAACCTAGCTAACTTGTCTTAACAATCTGGGATCATTTGATGTTATGAAACGAATTTCTGTGAAACCAGTTTCCATTTTTATTCTAATTTATCCTTTTTCCTCAGTAACTCTGCTAGTTTCCCTGCTGTTGCCATGTTTGTCCCAGTTTCAAGTGTAGCAGCTGAAACGAGACCAAAGACTGAGTGACTTTTTCTACATTTGAGAATTGCATCAGCTTCACTGATGCTTGTCCCTCGAGGGCAGAAGGTCTTCCGTTTCGAAATCTGCTTTTGAATAAGCTGGCTTGATTTGTGTCTTAGTGGAGGGAAGTAAGCAGTCTTAGAGGATGAATTGTTTCTCTCCAGAATAAATGTCTGAAGCCCATCGAAGTGCCACTTGGTTGGACCTCTTCAGGTTTCCCTTAGCTCGGAGCTGTATGTTCTCATTCTGCTTGGAAAGACTTACTAATTTATCCCTGTGTTTGGGTAAAATTCTAATGCATTATTCAACCCTCTTCCCTAACAGCAAAAACATTACACTTCTTCACTTACCCAATTAGTACAATCTGTTCCTAACCTTACTCTTAATATTGTTGTTTTTAACTACTGGATTACAAAAATAAAGTACGTTTTCAGAATATACCTGATTTCTATGGATTGCAGTGAAAAGAAGAAATCTTATAAACGATAAAAGGTAGTAATCAAATTGCAGTAGGATACGTGTTGCATCTTATTGGCCAAGTACAGTAATCAACGACACATTTTTTTCTTTAAACAAGTGTGATATTGAGAAGAGCGTTAAGTAAGGTAGAGACCTCTGTAATAGAGATAAACCCCAGAGTATTAAAATATATTTTATTAAGTCCTCTGGGTCTTTAATAACCAGTACTGGGCTATTGGCTAGCTTTGTTGTCTTCATGGTATGCACCTTATTTTTTCAGTGAGAGTCCTGCTTAGGAGCTCTGCAGTACTGTTAGTTTTGTGAAACTGGGAAGGTCAGCCAAGCTTCTCTCTTCATACATAAATTCTTTTTTGTAAGTGAGATGTGGCAAAAGTATCACATATAGCTAAGAAATAAAGGTTTCCGTCTCAATCAACGGGCAGTGTTTGAGTCATTACCTTGTCATTTTGGGTTGGGTTGGAAAACTATTCAAGCAGAAAGAAAAACTTTCGCTCCAGGAGGGCAGAATGTTATTTCCAAATCTCCATTAAAAAGTAATTAAACATTATTAATATTAAAATTAAACATTAATATTAAGCAGTATTACTATATTATTAATTATTAATATTTTTCTCAGCAAAGGCAGTAAGTGTCATCTTATTTCCATCATTATGTTACTAAGAAATCTAAATATGAAGAATTATCAGGCCAATTCTAATGTGTCAGTGTGTCAGAGTGGGCCAAATCCTTCTTGTCTGCCATGGCTCTTATTCAGGAAGGTAATAAAGCATATTCCTAACTTAAAGTCTACAAGTAGTATCCCTGACACCAGGGATATAAAGTGTGGAGCATACTGGGGTACAGACGGTCCCACCACCTGTAGCCGTGGCATAGTTTATATGTGGACAAATTGCAGGATGTGATTCAGTGTTACTTGATTTTAGTTACTTCTACAGGAAGTGTGTTCAGACTGATTCTATCATCCACCATTGGCCAAGAGTGACAGTGGTGTTACTACGATAAAAAAAAAAGCTGAAACTAACCATATAAAGGGAGCCGCTTGGAAGCTTTTTTTAAACTCCGCTGTGCTAGCAGTGCCTCGTAAGGCGATGCTTTATTGTACCGAGAGCAGCCCTTTTCCACCAGCAATAAAAGCATATGTTGCATTTTGGTTTTAAATGAGAAATTAAGGTGATAGTTTTCATACAAATTGCTTAAATCTGCAACCTCAGAGCAAAAGAGAAAAGAAACTGAAGCCTTAATTTTGTTCTTGTTTTCCTTTCTCTCCAGTTTTCACTAGTAGCTGGCGTGAAACGCTCTTCTCAATATTATGCTTGCTTAAAGAAAAAAATGTGTTGTTGATTACTGTCCTTGGCCAACATGATGCAACACGTATCCTTGACTACTGAAAGAATTAGACGCTGTCACTGTGCTGAAGAGTACCCACAGCCAACTGGTGGGTTTTCATTTCTAACTTTTAAAACCTCAGTCTAAAAGGGCGACATGTCTTAATGATACGTAGAGGCTGGATCCCGAAGAGCTGTAACAAAGACACAGAAATGCCTGGAATGAACCCAAACTGAATTTAAGATAGATATTCTTTTATGAAGAGTGCAGAACGAGAGCAGCCGCAGGGGTTGTATCTGTTACGGTACTCTAACTAGTGTGGTGTCGTTTGAGAAACAGCCGAGTTGTGGTATCGCCACTTGTTTCTGTAGAGCGGGCAGTAACCTACTGGATAGCTTGCAGGAATTTGCTGTGTGCTTTAGACCCTACCTAAACCCCAAATACAGTCTAACCCACCCACAGGGCCCTTACCACAGCTTACAGGTACTATCCTGTTACGCGTGCATCTGTCTTCCAATGAGGAGTTTTAAAATATCCATGTGCAATACAGTCTGTGCTGTCTTTTCCTGAGAAGAATCTGATATATATTTGTAGTTTCTGTATAAAAATATTAATGCTCCTTGTTTCCCCTTTTAAAATAGGGGAAAACAAAACCACTAACAGTGGCAAGTATTTATAAATTCTTGACATTTACAGTTCAAAATGATGAGAAGCTGTCATACTAAAAAAAAAAAAAAAGAAAAAGATGATTTTGCAAGTCAAATTTAAAGACCTATTTCTGACTGAGTGCGGTGCTGAAGGGGGATGGATCATGAACTGGAGTCTCAGTAAGTTGTTCTGATTTTTGGCATTCACTAATTAATCATATACAACATCCTTTTTATTCTCAGTATGCAGCTACATCAGACTAGTTATTTGGTGCCTAAGGAAAGGCCCCCTGGGATGCTTTCATGTCTGACAGATAACTATATATAATTACTTGTTTTATCATGTATACACTACCATATGAATTAATTATAAGGTATTAAATAGTAAGAAGATGCAGTTTGCCAAGTAAAACATTACATGATGGCAGACAATATTTGTTTTCAAAAATTTCCTGTGTGATATATATTTTTAAAATTACATAATGTCTGTGGAGTCCAGTGATGTTTTCATGAGACTGAGATGAAGATTTCATTTTCTTCCAAGAGTCTCACTTGCATGGGTAGCTTGAACAATATCTACTACTGCATGTTTAACAAGGACAGTTTTATCTCAACGGTCTGTCTTCCTTTCCAAAAACTGGGGCAAGTTGAAATAAAAACAACTCTTTGTACTGTTAAAAATGATATTTCTGAAATGCTGTAATGTCGTATTGTGTTCTTTCAAAGCTATATAGAGCTTCTGTCAAGGAATGTAGACCTTGAGTGACTTTGCTTTTATTTTAAGAGTATTTTCTGTCCTGATAGCCCCCTCTCAGGCTGCAGCAGACGGACAGAGAAATCATGAACTTAAGCAAAGATCAGAGATTTAAAATAATATGAAGGGAAAGGCAACGAGATGCATACAATGTGTGTATGTGTTATCTATGCAGTTTAGTTATGGGTGAAGAAAGAACACACCTTGTGTGAAGATGCCATAATTAGAATTTATTTTTAGTCTAATTGATGCTTTAGCAGCCTAGTCAAGCTATAACAACCTCTTATTAGTTCAATTACAACAGTGCTAACACTTATCCAACTCGCCCAGTTTCTCTTAAGGTCCATTAATAATTCAATAAAAATCAATAGACACAAGTAGCTGCCCATTTCCTCTCTTACCCTCCCTATACATTGCTACAGTGAGTTTGTGGCCCAAGTTCTTTGCCGGGAGCAGCGTGGTGGGGATGGTGGAAGGGTATTTTGTTTTTTCTCCTTGGCCTTTGTGTATGCATGAGGTTATTTTTGTATGTTTTAACTCAATACATGGGTTATGTTCTTGTAGTTGGTTCCCCAAGTTAGTTATGTTCTGATTCCTTAGGTTTTAATGCTTTTCTCTTTGGGGGAAGAAGAGACACACAACTGCAGAAAGGTAGGCAAAAATAAACATAATAAAAAACCCCAACAACAACCCCCGCCAGTTTCAGAGGTAGATCGTATACGCGTGACCACTTGGTAATTTTGGTGTTGGAGCTAGGCCTTTTACTGGCTGTGGCACAGGGCTATATATATAAGGAGAAGAAAAAGCTGAAGATTATCTATAGAGGGTATGAGTGATGACAACTATGGTGGAGCAGTCACCTGGAATAAATAATGCGGGAGACTGTGAGAAAATACACAATTTTGATTGACATTGATGTTAACATCCTTTGTGGACTATGTCAGCTGGAAAAACTGATGCTCTGGATGTGATAGAGCAAAGCAAATCAGAAGCGCAGTGATCAGTTTGTGACTGACTGGAGTAACAGCAGTAGTTAAACCATGGGCTTGCTTGGTGATGGGAGAGCCTGGAAATGGTACTGGGAGGAGGAGGAGGAGCAAGGGCTGGGCCAGACCTCCGAGATATTTTGTCCTCTTAGACATTGAGTGACAAAGGGTATACGCAGGAGACGCGTAGGAGGATAGTGTTGTGGAAACCAAAGCATGTGAGATACTGGAACCAAGTTGTAGCTAAAAGTGAAGGGAGCCTGGAGAGAATAGGAGCTTGGAAATATGGTCGGGGAAGTGGGAGAGACCCTACTAAGACCGTTTTTATTGGAGCAATGGACTGGGAAGTTTTAATGTACTAAACACTTGAGCAATTGGGAAGGAAGTGTTTGAGAATGAGTTAGTGTGTTTGGTGGTGGAAGGAAAGAAAAACAATACTTTCACAGGTGGGTAAGCTGGTGGGAGCTGGCTTCAAAGTTATGAAAGTTACAGTCTATCCTTTTTCTTTTAAGGAGGAGGGGCTGTTGAGGGGATGGGTTGAAGATGGGAGGAGAGACAAGGTGAGCAAGACCAAACTTATTCAGAACTTTTTTTCCTTTGTGACCCTGTCCAGGATGCAGGATAGGTTGCGTTGGTTTAAATCCCCGTTTACTTTTTTCAGTGGTATTGGTTGCTGTGATCGGTCACTGTTCATTCTCCGCTTTCGTGGTCCCTTCGTTGGTCAGAAACAACTGGTGATCCTGCAATGCCCTTTTTCTAAGTCAGGGACCAGGTGAAAAAGTCTCAACCTTTCCCAGCTTGTCTATTACCGTATGAGTCAGGTCAGGAGTGATAAAAACAAGATCCTGAAGGCACTTTATGGTGGCTATCATTACTGGCATCCGTCCTTGGGATTCTCAGCAGAGAGACCCAAAATTCACAGGAATGGTGGGTAAATGATGCCCTTGCCCTTAGCAGTGGAGCCCTCGGGTCAGGCTGGAGATTTGCTGATGAAGTTGTGTGTGGGAGGCGGAAAAGCATTACCCTCTTCATATTTATGAGCTGTGAAGACAGAACCTTTCATTAACACAAAACCCATGGGGTTTTGTTTGTTTTGTTTTTAAATTGTAGGTCTAATCTCCTCTGCTTTTGTGTTCAGCATAATTTTTGATGCACTTTTTTTGCACCATTTTTGTAAATAAAGCTTTTTATGCTCCCGTTTGCTCTCTTCCTAGGGACTTAATGTTGTTTGTTGCAAAAATCCTACAAGAGCATCTCCCTGCCCACCGTGTGCCTCTCTAAGTGTGACCAGGGAGATCACTGATGCCATTGAGCTTTAAAGGAAATGGCTGGAGGCAGGACACTATCCATAAAGGATCCTCAGTTCTGGAAATAGCCTTCTCTCTTTACAGCCCAGATTTACTGACTTAGTACCAGACTCATTTGTGCTGGCAGGCTTTTGTGGTGGATAAAGGCAATGATGGATAGCGAGGCCTAAGGAGAGGCTTTGTTTGTTAGCGTGAGGCTTTAGTCAACAATGATTTATAGATTGCAGGTCAAGTTCTTATTAATGGGATTGTAAAACATAACTGGGAATTTCACTCTGGGGAAGCAAAGTCATTAGGGTGCAGGAGGAAGGGATACAGGGAAACTTTTCCTGGGTTATATATTTTGCATAAATTTTGTTTGAGTGCTTGTGGGGGGGATAAAGAAAGGCTTTTTCTGTTGTTGTTGTTTTGATGTTTTTGCAAGTATAAATAAATCGTTGAAGTGCAGATTCCAAACACTTTTGCACTAACCAATTTTCCCAGAGATGCCTCTTTTATCTGTTCCACTGGGAATAGAGCAGGTTGATGATCTCCATGACTACATTGTTGTCAGTACATCACAGCTGGTGGCTCAGTATCACATCACAGACTTCAAGCACACAAGTCTTTATTGTTGAATGTGTAGAGCCATTGGAGTGGTGCATTCATCCTATTGAACTGACTTCAGCAGCTTACTGGCTAAACAGTAAGACATTAATGCGCATTAATATGCTAACTAGGCTTTTTGGCAGGGGAAAATTAAGATAAATGTTGTAGGCTTTCTTAGATATTAAAATGCATCAGGTTTGCTGTTGTACTTGGTGCATTTGTATCTAAAGGTGAATAAAAGGCTACACCAGTGTTTCAACCAGTAAGCAGGATGAAAAGGCTTTTATTTTGATAGCTTTGAAAGAGAACAGATGTTGGGCTCTTTCCCTGTCCCAGTTCAGTCTTCCTTGATCTGTAATACCTTACCCTAATGTACACAAAGCTTGCACATAGATTGCTAAAGGGGGAATGGAGTCACATGTTTTTAGCGCGGGCAATCTCTGTGTGACTAGTTGTCATTTGACTGTTACGTTGCCTTTTCTGTATTAATTATCTTTTGTGTCCAGTGGCAATGTAATTTAGTGCTAAAGTTGCAAACTGTTTGTAAAAACATCTTATCAGCTGTGCGACCATGGCATAGAGCGATGGAGTTTTGACACTTGATTATCGTCTTCAGGTGCCAATGTAATATAATAATGTGATAGTAGCAACATTAATCACTTTATTTCCTCAGTATTCTGTACAGGCTTTCTAGAGACCTGGGTGGGAAAGAGTTTTGTTTTCCAGTGAGCGTGTAAAAACCGCAGACGATATCTTTGCAAATCAGTTTGAAGAAAAAAAATCAGATTTTTTCAAATGAAACATTTCAAAGTTAACCTGATGAGTTGTGGTTTGGTTTTTTTTTGTTTTTTTTTTTTTTTTTTTTTTAACAATTGAACAAGCAAAGTTTTGAAATAAAGGCGATTATAAATAAAACATTGTGCAAAACCTTGATATGTGGTATGTTGGCAAAATGAAAGCTTTTATTTAGAACACTTCTAAATTAGTAGGTTTGAATCAAAGTAGCTCTGGCTTTAAGTTTTTCACTGCAATATGAAAACCATTAACGTTTTGGGTCTCCTGTGGCTATTTACGTGCCAAAGCAATCATTAATATAGTTTTCAGAAAGTTCTATTTAATGCTTTTGAGGGTGCCAAAGCCTCCTCCTAGGCAGTCTGTTGACGCCAAGAACATAAGGCCTCTAATTACTCGAAGACTGATGTTGTTACTTAAATACAAATCAACACCATTAATTTAATATGGAGTTGTGAACTGGAATTATGAAAGACACAAGTTGCATCGTTTGTGGTAGTAGCCGAGGCATATGTTGTAACTGCTGGCGGGTTTTGTATACTGCACGTTTTTGTTTCTGCAGAACACCTGTATGTCAGGAGATCTGTGCCGTTTTCCACTTTCTGTGCAAACTCAGCTGCCTCTGCGGTAGTCTTGTGATAGCGTCACTTTTTTTTTTTCTTTCTGTCTTAGATGGCTTTCACAAAATGTGTTTTGAGCCTCAGTATACACACTGTGCTCGCTCTAAATACACGTTTATTTGTGTATGCATGTACATGAAAATTACAAAATCAGCTTTTCCAATCCAACACCCTGATAGAGCCATGATTCTTCCCTGCTTGCAGAGCTTAGAGGGAAAGGAAGGGAAGGAAACCAGCTGAAGTATACTGGCTGTGAAACTATTGGGAACTGACTGTGCAAAGCAGGCTGGGCTTACCACCCTGAGCATTCGCGGTGGACACCTTCGTGGTTTGTAGCCAACTGCCGCCAGCTTCTCCAGCAGAACGGTTGCACTTGGCAGAGAAACTGGGGAAAACAGAAGTTTTTTTTCAAAACTGAATAAGTTAGGAAATCGGAATCGCTAATAATCGGTGTGTCGCATTGTTTTGTACTGGAAGGCAAATTTTCTTCTGGGAATGTAAAAGGAAAAGCAGGCAATGAGTGCAGTTGGTAAATAGCAATTGATTTAAAGACACTGGGAAGAGAGGAAGAATTGGGAGATAATTATACGACCTAAACAGCAGTAAAGTACAGGAGTTAACACTGTTGACATTTAGCATCACAACATTAAGAAGTCAACCCTGATTTGAGTTTATATATCCAGTCTGTTGTTTTGAACTATCGTCAGACTCTGGACCACAACACTGTTTTCCATCCAGAGATTTTACTTTCAACTCTGAAATCTGTAAACATCACTGAAAACAGGGAGGAAATCAAAACTGATGGGCAGGAAAAAAAACCAAGCCAGCAATCCACCCTTTTGATTTTTAACATACTTTTCTAGCAAGGTTCAGTGGCATATTGCATGATAATATAACTAGATGTACAGAGCATCTCAGTAATGCTGTCTTTATCATTATTACAGGAACAGCATGCTGCTAAGCACTTCCAAATTAATATAGCTATTCTTCTTTGTGGCATAATAGTAGCGTGCAGAAGGTTTTTTTTGTTATTTGTGGTGCTTTCTCTGTCTTATCATTGAAGTATAACCTGCTACAAGAAATGCATCTAATTTTGCAGCCCAAGGGAACACCAAAACCAATCAGGTTTTGATGTCTATGCCTACAGTGATTTATGCCTGGAGTTTGCTCTAGGACTTTACACTGCAGCAGGTATTCCACCCCAACAGGTATTTTATAAAGTTGCAATTTGTCAGAGCAGGTCTTTATATAACTCAGATTCTTTCAGGTTCCTTTCAGATATGGTGTGTGTATATGTATCTATATACATATGTATGTAGATATGTACAGGTATAGATATATGTGTTTATGTATGTTAAAATTACCGATTGGCTACTTTGTAGTTCTAAGAGAAACTTGTAATAATTTCCAGTGTCTTTTCAGATCTTACCATGTTCCTTACGGTTTCTTCCCAAACAATAATACCTGTTAGATCAAAGGCATATAGCGTGCCTATAGCAGTGTGTTTGTGTACTGATGACTGCAGTGACTGTACAGGTACAGTGATGGATGACATTGCAGTGCTGAGGTAGTTGGTTTGCTGTTTGGGACCTCAGTTATTTTGGTTTTGTTCTTATTTAAATCATAGGAATAACATCGTAGGCACTTCAACAGGAAAGATGTGAGCCAATGTAATCTTCTTTGTAACTCCACTAACAGCTGTTCGCAGAAAGCTCATGCTGCTTGTCTTGTTTGAACACTTCAAGCAGGTTTTTTTAAAGGAGAAAGCCCCCAAACTTTCCAAAATGCATTGCTGTTGACGTAACTTTTTAGTCTAACCCAGTACTGATGGAAGTGAATAGTGGTGTATTGAGAGATTGCAAAGAATGCCGCTGAATTTGACTCGTGTTCCCCTTTGCCTTATTCACAGATATTGATGAGTGTGCTGAAGGGCGGCACTACTGTCGCGAGAATACCATGTGCGTAAATACACCAGGATCCTTTATGTGCATCTGCAAAACAGGATATATACGCATTGATGATTATTCATGTACAGGTAAGAGCTGTATATTTGAGAAAGGAAAAAACAGGATGATGGTATTTAGGAGCACTGATACGATTCTTCTAAGGTTAAACTTCGTTAGAGTCACAGAACGTCTATGTGACATTTTAAACAGAATAAACAGCAAAATAATTACAAGGATACAGTGCAGAAAAGCTAACGCATTTTACAGATTATGTGTATGTTGTATCATTTGCCTGAAATTGAGACAATCCAGACTGTCTTACATAGGTCTGCATGGTTTTGGGTGCTGATCAAAAAGGTGAAGGGAGGAGGCTGAAGGGAAAAATAAGAGAGCAAAACCAGTGCTATGGTTACTTGGTTTTCATGTGGCATACCAGTACAGCTTCACTTGGAGTATAATGACTCTTCTGCAAACTTTTGATGGGGTTAAATTTGCTGCATGTTAGAAGTGGCTGTTTTCCTCGTTTTGAATTCTCCTGCGTCTGGGAGGTTCCCCACTTGAATCCCGAGTTCAGAGGGCAGGAGCTCTGCCTGCCTTGAGCCACTGGACAACATGGTCGGGCTTACCTCTGTATCTTCCCTCTTCGCCCTGCTGCCAGTCGATGCTCTAGAGGAGGTGTTGGGTTCATACTGACTTTCTGTCTTCTAGTCTTCTTTTAGTGCAAGGTATTTTAGGGTTATGGAATGAACAGTGAACATTTAAAACAGCCTTCTGTATCACAGCCAGGCTGACTCTAAGTGTTCCTGGGGGGAATGTGTTTTTTCCTACTAGGCAGATAAAGCAAATGTGATTCAAAGATGTGGCACATTCGCTCAGTGAAGAAAAACGTATGTGAACAAAATAGTACCACTCTTTTGTGTGCACAGGGGAACGCATTAGCTCTTTCTGTAAGAGAATATATTTGTTCAGTAAAACTTTCTTGGAGTTATCTAACAGTAAAGCTGGATATAAATGGATTAGAGTATTCAGAATGTGGAGACAGCACTGTGAAGTTCATTTCTAAATTTATTTAATTCTGTCCATTATGTCTTGACATTTTTGAGCATCAAAGATATGTCTTGGTACAGAAACAGCTTCTTCATAAACTGGCATAATTTGCTCACCCAAACATGCACAGCGCTCGGGGACATAGATTTGAAACCACATACGTGTGATTTTTTGTGCGTACTGTCTTACTTGTACTCAACATTCTTCTCACATAAACTGGGAAGCACTATTGTACTGCAGTAAGCCCAGTTCTTGAAGGACCAAGTTATAGGCTGCTTGCAGGTCCTTTCTGAAGCAACCATTATGTTTCTGATCACTCTCTTGTGTTTCCCACAGCCTCAGTTGAGGAGTAAAGCAATTGTTTCACTACCTACTGAGTGTGAGTGAATGTTGGGATTATTTTAGGACTGACTTAAACTAAATCACTGTGATACTTTCTCCGCTTTGCTTCCCTTAACTTGCTGTTCTGATTGAACTCTGCAAATGGTAAACCGTTGCAAACAACTTCACAGGGGCATTCGGTGCCTATAAATACAATAAAGGTATTTCTCAGTACTCCACACATTGCATTCCTCATATTTGCTGAAACGTACTGTTGTGAAATTCAGTGCAGTTCAAGAGCTCTGGACAGTCAAACAGGCATAAAACTTGCTGGAAATCCATTACAGATCTCACATTCCAAATTGAGTTTGGCTCCACATTTGTAAATAATAGATTCCTGTGAAATCAGCCTGATGGATGACAAAATAAATTACTTCTTTTCCACCTTTCCCTTGATCAAGCTGGGAAAAGTTAATGCAAAAGGAAGCAAAGTAGGTGAAAGAGCTTTTTAAGATTTCAAATCTTAGGACTCTCTGGGCCAGATGAACTGTAAGTCATGCAGTGACTTTCTGTACGGCTGAGCAATGCTACTCACTGTCGTTTGGGACCTGGAGTTTTTCTGGAGTGAAATTATAGTGAATTTTGGATACTGAGAGGCAACCACGAGGATGCAGTGCCTGTTGGGTGGTAGAATTTTGATGAATGGCAACCTAACATCATCAAGTGTGTATGTCACAAAATAACTGCATTTTTTTCCTGGTTCCACAAGTATTGTGACCCCGTCCAGTTATTGAGGTATGTAGACTTACGAGAGTTTTGCGTGACATTTCTACCAAACAACTAGTGAGTGAAAGGGTAATTATGTTTTAAAAATGGAAGGAAACACAGGATACATTTAAAGGCATGTGCTTTGATCAGTAACTGGAATTTTGTGCTTGTTTTAGTCTACATGAGTGACACAGAGCATTTACATTATAGCACTGTATTAAAGCAGGTGGCAAGGGTATATATTTGTACATGAGACTGCTATAGGTGTTTCACCCCTCAGCAAATTATTTGCTCTTTGCTGGTTTTACCATGTATTAAAGCTCCTGATTTCAGAGACTTTCATGTGCACCCATTTGCCCAGATATAAATCTAAGAGGTGAAGTGAACACAAGTAGGGAGGGTATCGTGCTGTGGCTTTAACATGGAGTCTATGGAGGTTTAAACTACTAGATTGCTTGGCATTGTCTCTCCCAAAGAAACTTCTTCTGTTCTGAGAACCAACATAATAAGCTCGGTGTAGTAGAAACACTGACCATGTTTACAGGACTGCTGAAAGATGTGTATGTTAATAAATCACTGCAAAATAACAGTGGGAAGGAGTTTATGATGCTAATGACAGTACTTTTCTGTCCTGCAGACAGACCAATAGGTTTAGTCTAGGCCGTTATACTTGGTTATAGCTGACTTTTCCCAAGGATTATTTTCTCTTACAGCATACTGCGGTATTGTAAAGCAAGTAGTTTACAAGAAAAAATCATTATACTTCCCTTTATTGTCTTTTTTTGGTTTGTTTATTTGTTTGATTTTAATTTAAGTGGAGCCTTAATGACATTGAGCTAAACAAATGATATCTAGGACTTGAGAAGGAAAAGTATTTTCCAAAAATGCTTTGTTTAGAGAATGAAGGCAGTAAAGTGTGTTAGGGATCTCAACCTGTCTCAGCCAACCTTTCATTTGCTCTATTTAAGTCTATCAATTTAATCTGCCTTTTTGATTGTAGAAAGCAGCAAGTAGAAATTTTTGCACTTTGAGAATCGAGATACCAGCTTGTCCGTTCCCAGCACACCTCACTGTGCATCACGAGCTCACGGCCCATTCACTGCAGCTGGAAATTATTTTGGTTAAGCTCAATTTTTGTTGTCATGACGGTCCTAGTTCTTGAAGTTAAAGGCATAAACTAAGCCTTTTTATCTGGCAGAAAAGCAGGACAGTAAGGAGAAAAGCAATCATGATAGACCAAAGAGACAGAGCTCTGCAAATGAAAGGAGATATTTTTGAAAGGGTTTGTGAAGAGTACCCTGTTTAACTTAACATATCTGTGAAAGTAAGTCTGCGCACTGTCCTTAACAGAATTTTCTAGGTTTTCCATATTTCTTTTTTGTTCTAATAATCGGATTTATTGTAGAAGCTACACAGAATAGTTGATGCATTCCATAGTCCATGCAAAAGCCTGATGTTTACATCTGGCAAAAATGAAAAGTGGGAAAGATGTCTGTAAAAGGAATGGTATTTTAAAACCAATACAAACACTGATATGCAAAATACACTTACATTCTTACCATTGGATAGTCTCTGTTTTACATCATTAATGCAAAAAATGGGTATGGTAGGACATAATTTCTGCATTGCTCTTTTCTATTTTCCTCGAGATGGCTGGAAGCATCAGCTTCGATAGCATCAGTTCTCAGCTGCTGCAGAAGGGTATTATGAAGATGCCTCTTGCCAACTGCTTGTGAGAGCCGTGCTGCAGAAGCCTCACGCAGACATCTCTGATGTGCAAAGGCAACCTGGAGTATTTGAGGGGCACCTTGGTACTGCACGCATACTACAGAAACTACCAAAAGCTCCAGGACTTACGTTGGTGTGGTTGTACAGTATGCAAGTCTGCTCAAATCTCTCAGTACTCATGTACAGAGAGTCTGATGCACTTTGGGTTTTGCCAGTGTTTGCAACTAAATTTAGCCGTTCAAGCTTCTTTTGCCTTCCGCAGAATTTAGAGTTCTTGGCAAGTCTCTATTTGCCTCATCAACAATTCTGGGTTTAACTTGCTGGCTGAAATATCAATGAAACTGAAGAGGAGGCAGATTTTCAGTCCGATTCAGGAATAACAAGAATAGGGCAAACAAGCGACAACTGACCCTGTGTGTTACTACATGTTAAATTTTTAAAATACATTTCAAGTCACACTGTTCCTTGTAACGCTGTGTAATCGAATCCAGTTACGGAACTGTAGCTGTGCATAAAATAGCTGACTTATTGTAAGCTGGACCAGAAGCTCTGGTAGCACATCCTTGGGAATGTTACTGAGCAGAAAGAAAATGTTCTGTAGCTTGGCATTAATATGTCATTGTTTGCACAGGATAGGTGAAGCGCAGGAAGGAGACGTTGAGGAATTATACCTGAACTTTGATTAGGCAAGTTATGATGTGAGTGATGTCCACACAGCTTGCCTGCAGACTAACGTAAAATGCCTTATTGTTCCATTCTATGCACACATATATAATTTATCAGTCATTGATCAAGATAAAAAAGAGACATGAAATCAGTGACATTGAAGGGTTTTTCTCCTGTATGAGACATTTGAAAAGAAGTCTGTGCTATCTATCTCTGTCAGAGTCCTGGGCACAAAAGACTGATTTAGACAGCATATAGCTGCTTCCAGAACAGCTCCAGTCTCTTTCTTCCTGGCATGTTTATTGCAAGTTTTACAATAGATCTGAATTACATTTTGATTTTCACAACAAAGGATGTAATGAAGACATCAATTTCAGATTTTGTTATTTGTATTCATCTTGGAAGCAAGATTCGCAGGCTTAGCTCGAGTTAGTCACAACCATATTTACACAGAAATCTGTTGTTCGTGACTGATTTTATGTTCGGAAATCAATCATAGCTACGAGAAGGGAGATGAGTCCTAAGCTGCACCCATATGCCAAATGGGTGCACAAATGGCAAATTAAAGGCATAAAAAATACGCCCTAGGCTACCATGCTTTCCCTACATTGGTATCATCTTATTCCCCTTCCACTTTGCTTTTCACAGAGCCTGAAATGTAATGGTGGTGTGCTGGGGGATGGAAGGCAGAAAATGCTTTGAGTCTGTGCTGGGGTAGTTTTATATGTGTAGCAGTACGCTGCACCATCACTGTTAGATATGATTAAATCTGAACGCCTTAGTATTTTTCTGGAATAGTAACACTTACATCCTTACTCTGCCTGGGATTACAAAAATGTACGGGCTGTTTTCTTGGCTGGAAAAAAGAAAGTTTTCCTTCTAGAAACAAGGTTGCAGCCAGTGTCACCTCCACTCTTTTGGGCTGGAGCAGTGCTCTGAACAGTGCAATACATATATATCCCTTCTTGCACCATTTTTTTTTTTTTTAATGGAAAAAAGAGAAGTTAGAAAATGAGAGATGAGAGCTCTCTCTTTTTCGCACTTGGCTCTCACAGTGAGGAGTTCTGACTAGCCACAGTGGATGGTTAATCACATTTAGTCTGAACAGATGTCTTTATTTCCCTGCCTTGGGACCACTCACCTATCTAAGTAACCCATCAAAAATGGAACAGAAGAACGAAGACCCTGTGAGATTTAGTGCCTCCTCCTTAGATCGTATTAAGGCAGAGGAAGATGCATACCATGGCCTGGAGAAGCCATGGATTTTCTGAGCCCCAGATGATTTTTAAGGCTCTGTTTCTGTGTAATCTCATGGGCCACCTTCTTTTTTGTTTTGCTTTCCAGTCAGCATAAGAGGGGGAGGTGACACTGATGGAAGTGCTGGTGGTGCGCTCAGCCTCCCCGCGGGTGGGAGTCCCTGAGGTGATGTGGGGAGGGTAGCGCAGCTGATGTTACCCTCCCAGAGAACTCTTCCCCAGGAGCTGTTTCGTGTTTCACACCCAGTGGTACTGGACTGGGAGGCACTGGGGCTCCCCATCAGCACCCGAGGTCTTGGGTAAGATGATCAATGACCAAATGTAAGACAGACATAGGAAGTACGGAGTGTGTTAGCATATAAACCGGACTCTTCGCATTAAGTGTTTGTACATGTTGCCATCTGTGGGGTTTAGCAAATTCATGTTTTGATTTTGTTTTTTTTTGGGGTTTTTTTTTTTGTTTTGTTTTGTTTTGTTTTGTTTTTTTTTTTTTAGAGCGAGAAGTGAGTGTTCTACAACTTTGTACCCTCACACCAGTGAGGTATTACAATTGTGCTATACTTTGGCAGAAAATACATGTGAATTCTGAACTGATTAATTATTAAAAGCATATCAGGTATGTTGCAAATCGTGGCCCACTTCTTCCAAGCATGGTCCAGCCACGTGAGCAGCCACGTTCATCCCCACAGCAGTGCTGAGCTGTGTGGGACCGCTCCTGCAGGCATGCTTTAAATGCGTGCGGACCTTGTAACGTTTTTTTTCAGAACCATTTTGCTAAATCCATTCCAGACAATGTTGTCGTTCCTTTTCATTTTCACTTAAGCTAAGTCATGCTGATTTTTTGCTCTTGCTTGCTTTTAGAAAGAAATAGCTTAGAAGCCAAAGGAGATGGCAAAATAGGTGGAGATTCTAAGTCTGTGAGGCCATTATTGTGCATTACAGCCTGGTACTGTCAGGTTCATGCTCCTGGGTTTGTTTTCTGACTTCTAAAGAAAATCGTGAAGGATTTTTATATAACGTACCATGACTGTGGTGGGAACATTTGCAGGGCTTATTCTTCAGACTCTAAATAGATGGAAGGGATGAAGTACTTCTTTAGAAATAAAAGGACTGAGTGGAATAGATGAATGGCTTTGGACTTCGGGCTTTTTGACTTGGCCGTATAGAAGACCTACTCAAAGCAATGAAAGATGTGTTGAACCCACTGGGCTTTAACTAGGTGTACCCAGCTGGACCTTGCTAGGCCTCCCTCCTCCTCCATCCCAGCCTATCTAAGTCTTTATGAGTCTCAGAGATTTTTCTAACAACATTTTCCTGAAAACGGTGTCAATGCATTCAGCAGCATTTAATTTTTCTTCTGCAATATCCTCTCACAGTAAACTGAAGTCTAATAGTTGTTTCCACATAAATTACCAAGAAGCGTGGTGGTAGCAAGTTGAGTGACACCTGAAATCTTAATTCTTTGGAATACTGGCAGCTCTGCATATTTTTTAAATCAAATTAAATCGCAAATCTGTTGCAAATTGGAAGGAATTCCAAGACCAACATTAAAATAATTAAGGGTCTAGGGAGATTGACTTGACATATGGGAAAGATTTAAGGAGAAAACTACACATTTAGCTGCATAATGATGATGAATGTGCAGAAATTAGGAAATACGATAACAATAATACTAATTAGTAATTACTTGGGGGGTGTCAATAGGAAAGGGAAAAATGTAGGGAAAGGCTTGCACTGCTGCAGGTCAGTGGCCAGTACTTTTTGACATTAGTTTTTCAAGTCAGACCCATATTCGTTGCTCTTTAATGTTACTGTGGGATGGCTGAAACAAATTCACCTCGACATAATGCATAGAAAACAGATTGTCACAGTTACCCCTTTCAGCTCTGATGCATCTGATACTTTCTCAGCTATCTTTGTGCTTTTTTTTCCCCATGCAGCCATTAACGTTTTCTTGCTTCGTGTTTCCAACAGGCCACATCCTTGTGATATATTTTACATTTGCTTTGCCCACAACAATCAAACTTGTGTCCTTCCTAAGCCCTCCTCTTTGGTTCCATTCTTTTAGATAGTTGTGGCTTATAAGCAACCTACACATCTGCTTGGATTTCAGCTAATGCCACTGGCAGTGTCCCCACTTCAGAAAGAGACCTGTTGGTTTGGTGTTTTGCTAAGCATTGATACGTGGTGGGGGTTTTGAGTGTGTGTTTGGGTGCGTGTATATGAAGAAGGATTTTAAAGAAACATCTCTAGAATACTTCTATCTCCATGCTGACACTGGGTCAGGAGATGATGGGCTAATGATGTTCTCCAGAGGGTGGGAGACTCTTTTTTTTTAGAACTGCCTAACTTCCTCCACTGCTTTTGAGCATAAAGCGTTAAAAGTATAGTTATAGTCCTCAGTAGAAATTGAAGTTACCTTTAGAAGCTTCTTTCTCGTCTCTCCTCATCTTTGGAAGTCTCAGTATTAGTTGTGTACATCTGATTAAAAAAAATCTGCTTTATACGTGCCAGCGCCCAGTTGTCACTATCCTATCAGCCAGGAAATAAACTCACATCTGCGTTTTTTTTGGTATAGTGTATAGGCAAAGGTTGGCTCTTGCCTCCTTTTCCTTCATTAATGCTTTGTTTACAATGCAAGTCTTCTGAAGATGCTTAAAGGAAACAGTGGCAGCGTCTTTGCAATGTTAATGCAACCCATCGTTATCCCCCGAACGCAGATGCCCCCACTACGGGAACCACCAGTCTGGCATCTGGGTGGACTTGAAATGCCAGTAACAGGGACCTGTGATTTTGCTGAAATAACACAGCTCATGCACTGTTTATGATTCAGATCCCCAGATTATCAAGGGTTTTGCTGGCTGCCCAGTTGTTACCCTCTGCGTCTTGCAAGATACAGCTATTTTTGAGGGGGGGAATACATTCCCCGTCACATTTTTTTTTAAATTAACATAGTACTCTGACATACTTTGGGTGAATGTTTCCTCTTGGCATCTAGAAACTCGAGTTCATAAAAGTGCATCTGCCTGTGGGCTTCTGTGCAGATTTCACTGGTTTATTTTTGACTTGTAAATCTGTCAATTGTTTGGGACATCAACAGTCTGAGAAATCTCCTCTTTTTCCTATACTGTGCAGCAGAAAAGATGTTTAATGGCAGGGATACTTGAGAAAAAGTTTTGTTGAATTACTTGTGAGGATGCTGAAGGTAAAATCCATCTTTAATCGCTAGGGCACAGGCCAGGTAAAATTCCAGACTTGCAATACATTCCTTTCAGATATTCAGAAAAAGTTCATTGATGGGTTCTGATGTAGGTCAGGTAATGGGTTTGCACCGGCGTATGTTGGTAGGATTCCAGCAAGCTGTGAAGTGTGGGTATTTCACAATATCATGTATTACCAGTTATTTTTGTTCCCACTGTACATTTCAGTTCCCACAAATAAGTCCTGAGAACTGAAAAGGAATGCCTCTCCTTGTTTAAAATGAAGAATAAAATCTAACTTACATGTGAGGAATGTGGGCTGTGTTTTAGCACCTGCACCAGCCTCTTCTGAGTGGTATAGTTGCCTGGGTTTCCATGGAGGTAAGCTACTGTAAGACTGATGTAATCCAGAGTTGAATGAAGTCATCCAGCTTCTGCGTTTAAAGCTGCATGCTTGTCCTCAGTTAATTAACAGTATAAAATTGGCCTGCTTTTTCAGATACACAAGAGCATGCACAAATCATCCTGAAGATAATAAGAGCTGATAGTGCTTAGTACTCTGGTAAATGAGGCCACATTTTAATACGTGACTAAATATGGCCACAAGATACAACTTTATTCAGCGCTGGTGTATACCCTTTACTCTTCGCTGCTGCAAAGAAGTTAAAAAAAGAAGTCTGTGACCTCAGATTAGTCAAATGCTTATAGTATACCAGCTTTGTTACTTGAAAATACAGTAACGTGAGATATGATGACAATAAAAAAAGCTAATTTCTTCCTGTTTATTTCCCTTGACTTATTTTGATGCATTCAGCAACATTTCAAGTTTTCGTCAAGTTCTGCAGCTTGTACAACAGCTGAGCTTGTTGACTGTGCTTAAATAAAGACAGAATAATTGCACGGTATGGCGCGAGGGACAGAGCAATAAGGAAGCATGCTGACAGGGGCTTGTAACATCACTGGAGTGGCATACTATGGCTTGAGTAAGGAAATGTTGTAGTCAGCAAAGCACCAGAGAAAACATGTGGGTTTGGATTTATAATGATGTGGGCAAGATGAACCATCTGTCTTTTCCATCTCTGATTTTGGTGATTTCCCTGCCCCAATTATATTAGAAGTAACGTGCATGCGCATGCATTATCACACAGTGTAATCCAAACTCCGCTGAGGTGACAGTGCCCAGCCACACTGTCAGGGTTGCTGCTAGTAATAAGCACTCGAGAAGTCAGCTTGTATGCACAGGTTTCGAATTAAAAATTCTCTCTTTGATTCTGATTTCCACTACTTGGGCCAGTTTCCGTTCTGCTTTATAGTATGTCAGTCTACGTGAAGCTCTCAATCCTCTTTCAGGATAAATTCTCTCCAATACCCACTTTCTAGCTGTAAGATAATTCACAAAGCTAATAAAGGAATGATCATTCAGACTGAGCTTGTTGCTATGCAACCGCATTACTAAGATAATAACACAAGTCATTTTTATATATCTGCTGTATCTTATACAACGGAACTCATTTATGTTTTATTTGGATTGAATTGGGTTATCGTTGACAACTTAGTTTGGATGCTGTTTTAACTTGGAATGAGACCTTTTGTTTTCCTTCCTAGAGGATACTTTTTAGGTTCCATTTCCTCCTGGGTTACTGACCCAGCTGATAACAACTGTTCAACTGGCTATGCAATTATAGCAGGATTGATTTCTCAGCTGATCAAAATCCAACATATTTTTAAAAGCTCTTTGGTAGAATATGATTTGAGTTGATAAACAGAAAATTTATTCCCTTGACAAAGATATGAATGTATGATCTTTGGTATTGGATGCTAAATTCTTTTACAGAGATCATTCTTTTACCAAATGTATGTATATTTGGTATATATGTGTGTGTGTGTTTGTAAGTATATCTACATCTCTATTTATCTATCAATGCATTATAGACCTGGATTCCCTATTGGCCTTAGGAATAGAGGATGGTAAAAGGTATTATATCAAAAGCAAGTCTCTAACTACTTTGCATTTCTGCAGTTTCTGTATACTGTTTAAAATCTGTCTTTCTGCAGAAGCAGACATCAGAGTTGATTATTTTGTTTTACAGGGAATAGATTTTGCATTCTTAGGGGAATGAGGAATTTTTCAATATACAAAAAGAGGTACAGGTATCAACTTGAGAATGTACTCAGTTTGAAACAGTAACTCAGAAAAGAGTGAATAGAATAGAATATTTAGTTAGAAGGGACCTACAATGATCATCTAGTCCAACTGCCTGACCACTTCAGGGCCAAAAGCTAAAGTATGTTATTAGGGCCATTGTCCAAATGCCTCTTGAACAGTGATGGGCTTGGGGCATCGATCACCTCTCCAGGACGCCTGTGCCAGGGTTTGACCACTCTGTTGGTAAAGAAATGCTTCCTCATGTCCAGTCTAAACCTCCCCTGGCACAGCTTTGAACCATTTCCACGTGTCCTATGACTGGATCCCAGGGAGAGGAGATCAGCACCTCCCTCTCCGCTTCCCCTCCCGTGAGATCCTTCTTCCATGTAAAAATTCTGAAATGACAGTATTTTCAAACATTAACATTTCTTCATATTTATCTCACAGTATTATGACAGACATCCAGTGTACCTGCCATTTCTCGGTGTTCTGAACCCCTCTGCAGCTTCCAAGCACCCAGCGTCCCTTGACAACTTCTGCAATGCTGTTAGGTTCTGTGTCAGTACAATATGATTGGAAATTAGAAATGTAGCAGTATAGCAAAATAAACTGAGTACATTGTAAAAATAGATAATCTAACAAACCATACAGCACTGAATGAATTATTCATTTCCATAGCTAATTACATTGACTCTTCATGTTAGAATTTTACTGAAGTTGACACAAGAGGTGGAATTCAGTTTGCAATTAAGACAACCAAATGTAGATGTCTTCATCTAAGCTCACAATGTATCCAACAGAGGTCAAGGATTCAGCTGGACCCAACTCAGTTGTCTATTTAGAGGTTCGAGGCAGTCATCATGGGATTAGCAGATCCGACACGACCTACCTTGTAGGTCTTGCGCTTTTGAGTGACAGCTGGACGCAAGCAAAGTTACCTCTTTCCGTGAGTTTGAGCCCCTTATCTGTGGGCAACTCAATCCCATGTTAGGTATCTCTTTTACACTTGACGAGTTCTGTCGGTTACACTGACTAAAATGAGAACTTAGATGTCTATAGCAAGATCTGGTTGCCCAGTTATAGGCCTAGTGCCTTTTTAGATGCTGTGGTGTATCCTACTTGCTCTCCAACTGCTGTTAGTCTTCCCGTAGACCCTCATGTTATAACCTTTGCTGGTGTCTTGGATACCCGTGGCTAGGTGGGACTTTTTAGCTAGCTGTGTATTTATGCAGTAGAATCCTGCCCAGTAACGCACATGTAGACACCTGAATTTAAATACCTTAAGCTGGAGCTGAGTTGCACTCAGAATTATCAGCAACCAAACAGCCGCCGGTTTTCTTTAGAAGAGTATAAGTACAAGAGACTGAAGAGTACATGGGGTATTAACTGGTCGAAACTTCTTCATCTGTTCATCCCAATACTGGATGGTAGTTGTGGACTGTGGGTATTAGGATGGTGGTAGCAAGAGGGTGGCTGGTATTAATTAACGGCAACGTGACCTCCCCTGGCCCACCCTTCTGTGGATGATCACAGACTGTGAAAGATAGACTGCAAAGATCAGGAAACACAGTAGGCAGCCTTGAGGACAGTTTCTTTGAAGTTGTAAGGATCTTTCTGGCGCAGGAGATGGGAGTCTGCTGCTGCCTCGTTGAGCGAGGCAGAAGTGAAGGGAGTTGGATAGCTGACATCCATCATGTCTGAGCCGGCTGGTGATTGCCTCATGCTGGGAGAGCACAGCCTGTTCTCAGAGGGACTCCAGCCAAGGTCAGTGAGAGACTGGAGCTACTGGATAAAGCAAGACGGTTTTTAAAAAAAGGAACAGCAGAGTTATTTAAGGTTATGTGGTCGTGCTGTATTGAAGTCAGCGGTTTTCTACACGTTCACAGTAAAATCAAGGTGACTATAGCCATGGTATAAATTAGCCAGGTTTTGAGAGTAGTAGGTACAGCTGGCAGTATATGGATATAAGGTCTGTGAGTCTGCTGACATTCTACTGTTGAAAAACACTTCCAATCTTAGGATAACACAGTTGTAAGAAAAGGCAGAGGGTAAGAAAAGTAACTGTCTGTCGAGACTTGCAAGAGGAAACGTGACATTTTTTAATTTTGTCCAGGGCTTCAGAAGCTGTTTCTTTAAGTATTATAGCTGCAAGTTTTTTCTTTGAATTAATATGGAAGTTTCCTGCTTGGACAGGTATGAATCCCTAAATTATTTCTGTTCAGACAACCTGTGAGCGTGGGAACTTTTCACTCTTTATCATTTGATTCCCATTGCGTGCTACATGGCATGTCTGGTAATCGCTGACTCCTGAAACATCTTGGAAGTGTCCTTTGTTTTTCAGGAAATGTTTACAAGAGATTAACCTACTTTATGCTAAATGGAAGACTGTTTCCTTAACTCATGTTTTATACTGTCAGTCATGGTAATTTAGAATTTGTCATCTTCGTTGACAAATCCTTCCTAGGTTTGTCTCTGCGATAGATCTTTATCAATGTTACTCCTTTTTGTCAGTCTTTGGGACTGATGATTTTTGACTTACAGAACCAAACGTACTTCACTGCATCAAACTGCTTCTTCAAATTAGAAATTAATTTCTACAGCCAGAATAATTCAGAAATAGCCTTCTGGGTTACAAGCCTCTCTTCCAGCCATGTGCTTAAGCAGTGGCCTTACTTGGGGTACAGACCCCTTGACCACAGCAGGAGTTGCGTCCTTGCTAGTCCTTTGCACATAGAATTATGCTGAAATCTACCCTGGTGCGCAAAGTAAACATATTGGGCTTATCCACTTCACTGACTCATCCGGCGTCTGTGTTCCTATGCATAATCCCAAAGAAAGTTTATATTTTTAGTTCTGCATGTAACTTCTGATTCACACTGAAATGTGCTGGTGATTCTTCAGCCAGGCCGTGGCTGGTTATGCACAAATGTGCAGAGTGGAAGTTAAACTCACGCTTTTTCTGCCCTTCTGTTTCTGTCTAAAACTAGTTTCAGTTCCAGAATTTGCTCTGTGTGTGTTTGCCAGTTCATCTAAATGAATAAAGAAGACAGAGTGATTGGCAGGTCCTCTCTGCAGCAGGCAGAAAGAGTTGGCCAACAAGAAGGAACAAATACCACCTACTGAGAAAATATATTGGAACCCATCCGCACGGTTTTGTTCTGCTGATGCCCCAAGGAAGACTGGCCAAATAATCATCATTAGTTTGAAAAGTCACGTAGATACAAAGGGAAGCATCGCTGTCTGTGCTGTGCTCTTGTACAACAGAATCCCAAGGTTCTTGAGTGAAATTTCATTTTTGCTAGTGAAGATACATATTGCGAGGCAATGTTTCTGAAAGTACTGTGTCTATAAAGATACTTGATATTTTTCCTGGGGACTTTCTCAATATACAGAACTGTTCTGTCTTGTCTTTTTTTTTTTTTTTTTTTTTTTTTTTTTTTTTTTTTTTTAAGAAAAGTCTAGAGGTTTTGTGGCATCTTCAAGACTGAACTATAAAACTGAAACCAGAAGTTATTTCGGAAATGGTAATCAACTTTCTTGAAATCAGTTACCTTTACAATTTATGTACTCAGATGTGCAACAATTGAGGCCCTCCCCAACAAATAACAAAAAGTTTGAAAATCTCGATGTTTCTCTTGAGAACCAAGAGCTCTGTCAACAAGCTTAGCAATAAAATAGGAGGCTGCTCTACCTAAAAGGTTTGTAGGAGTTCTTGTAGGAGTGTTTTTGCTTTCTGACAAGCTTCCAAATTGTCTTAAAAAAACCTGCATCTGTTTCCTACTGTCATTATATGCTGCAATCTTTTCACATCTTCTTAAGTATATTCTTAGGAGAAGTGTTGCAAGCAATTGTATCTATTTTATATTTTAAAAGTGATAGATATTCCAGGGAAATGCTTGCAGTCAGCTAGCTTGACTAGCCTGTAACTCACATTGCTCTAAATCAAAAGTCGCTGTTGTCTTCTGTAGGTGTTCTTTAAAATTGTCAGAAGAAGGCAATGAGAATTAAGTATCTTAATGTTTTATTGCTTAATTTTTTTACCTCACATTTTGCTTTGGGAATGAGCATTTTCTGAAAATATCAATGTACTTATTTATTTGCAGTTTTATTCCTTCATTTTATTTACCCAATTTAGTGTGTTTCCCTTCCAATATATTAATAAAAGAAACGAGCATTTGATTTAAATGGGGAACAGAATTTCATTGTAAATACTTTTTTTCTAATGCAAAATAATATTAGAGTGCTAGGCAGATTAATCATGCAATAAAAGATAAATTTATACTACCCCAAATATCTGTCTTGGCAGATATTGGAACTAATTTGTAAATACCTCCTGAGTTAACGTCCAAGTCACGTGGAAATGGAGATTGGACTGGACTGACAAAGACAGGCAGCTCTGAGTCACACAGACCAATCACCAGGGAAAATATATTGTCAGCAACAGTAATTACAGCAGGTAATTGTGTCATTTACCCTGTTACAGACCAGTAAATGTGATGAGTTTGGAACGTACCAGCTGTCACACAGTGTTAACTTTGATGTTCAGGGTTTGGAAACCTGTAGTAGAATCTTTTAATGACGGTGCATTTAAAACAAAGAAGATACAGGTTTCACAGTGTTCAAAGCAGGCATAAATAACCAGTTCTTTTCAAGATAAGAGGAATCTGTTTTAACTTTTTCCTATGTATTTAATAAGTTTGGAGTGTGCACATGCTTGGTAAGAAGAATTTATTAACTTGTTCCTAGCTCTTTGGAAGGTGGAAATGGATGTAGAATTCAACTTACCTTCTGTCTACATAATTTTAATGTTTGGGAGGTAAATAGAAATTGTGGTTGGTGGTAGCCTGAACGGATATTCCAATCTTCTTTGAAAACCCTGTGTTTATTCACTTTCCATGGAGTGGGCTTCATCTTGGGTTGAAGTCCTCCAAAGCTGTTCACAGCGTCTGAGCTTAAATCCTAACTTTTCCAAAGAGGAGACAGGTAAAGGAAGTAGGATTACAAAGGTGAAGTCATCCTGGGATGACAGTAGTATTAGGAAAATTGAATATCTGGTCAAGGTTTGCTTTTTTTCCTTAACTCTGTGGTTTGATTCGAAATTGATATTTTTCAGTATTTGAGACCTGAACGATACTTGAAGACTTAATGTCATCCGTGGTTCTGCTTATTAGAGCAATTCATGGTGTTCTTAAATAGGACAGCAAATTTGATGGCAGAATTTTTCAAATATGTAAAGTTTGCTAAGATGTGCTTGTGCAAATATTCATTTGTCAATATAAAATGGACATAAGTATCCATACATGTAAGTACAGAAATAAGTATTTGTAAGCTTGATTGGCACTAGCAGTTGAACAGTGGCAACAAAAGCATGGTGTGGGCTAGAAAACCTACCTGTGAAATAAGTAAGTTAGCCAGTGTCAAGTTTTATACCATTGCAGGGGGACAAAGGAAGATGAAACCTAGTTTCATTGCATCTCCATTGCTATGCTGTGCTGGTTTTTGCTAGAAGCGGTGCTGGTTTTTGCTAGAAGCAGTGCAGACGGCTCTGCAGGTTATCTCCTGGCATCAAGGGCTGTGTTTGAACTGCAGAAGCCAGGAGACGTCCTGGCTTCCAAGGCCCGCTATGCGTGTTAGCTCTTCCCTGGCGCTATGCTATGCTGAGAACTGGCTGTACCATTTCCCCCAAGTGCTTTTGTTTCCAGGGAAGGCAGCTTAGGTGCCTTGTTTGTGGAGGATATATTTGCTGTGCTGTGTCGGTGCGCCTCCGTAAACTGTCAGGGAGGATGTGCCCTAGGGAAAATCGGGAGCATCACTAGAGACGGTATCGAGGCTGACCTCAGGGCAAACATCAACATTGTTCTGCTGTACCCTCACTGAAGCACATCTTTGTCCCCGTTTTCAAGTGGAGAACCTTCTTCAAAACCAGGTGAGCGACACTGAAGGCAGACATCCTCTCTCCATAGAGCTCAAGTACTACAGCTGTCTTATCAAAACCAGTACTGTCCTACTTTATATCCAGTGAGTCATCTGAGTGCCTGTGTCACAGTACCACCAGGGAAATAACAGGAACCGCCTCACACATTAAGAAATCTCCCTGCTGCATAAGAGGACAGAAAGACCATTTGTTTCCTAATATCTATGGTTAGGTAAGTTGCTCCAGATTCCCGCAGACAAAAGCGGGATCAAAGCAACAGCAGCATTTCACCCACCACTGTGCTGCCTCTCATTTTCTTCACCTGACAAGGACTGTCCTTGATACTGGTGCTGTATGTTGTAACTGTGATTGTCCCAGGAGCCCCTGGAATGAGTTGGCAAACCCTGGTCACGATGCTATCCTAAAAAGTATAGAAAAGGGGCACCAGCTGTCTCTAGAGAGCTTTGAGTACATCTATATTTTATCAAACCAACTTTGGCCAGTACTTGATTGCTGAGACATCTTTCTCCTGTCCCGTTGTATATCCGTCGTTCTGTTAATTCTATGCTGAAAAAGTGTTGTTCAGAGGTGTTTTTGTGGAGCCCTCCGGTTACGTAGATGATCTGTGAGTTGTTACTAGTGAAATGCAAGAACAGGCAGCAAGCGAAGAGCCTCAGCAGCCGTCGGAGAGCCACTTTCCTGCTTTCTTTGTATAACAGAAATATGTGTAGGATGGAGGCCAAATATCCAACATGTATCTGTTGCTGGTGGCAGACTTGTATAACACGGAGCCTTTTAGTAAGGAAACAGTAAATTAAAAGGGTTGGCATTAGGAGAAGAAGTAAAATAAACATTTTGCAGTTGGCTGAGGAAATTGGAGTAGCATATTTACAGCTCTAGTCTGGCTATTCTACTAGCAATAAAGTAGGGAGCACTACTATAGACGTAGGATTTGCTATCATTGTCACTTTTGACAACATAATAGAAGATTTTGAAAGCATCAGTTTATCGTAAGTGCCTGGGAGGTTTCGTGAACGATACAAGTTGGAATTTAAAAAGATTTACCTAGGAACAAATAATGCATCTGCTAGATAAAAAAATAATGAAATAATAAGATGAATTTATGGAGAAAGTCTACCATGAAATACCTTCTAAAAGATGGAAACCTTATTTTAAAATGTCAATGGTAAAAGAAACAAGATATTAAGAGATCAGTTTGAATTAAGGCAAGAAAGAAGTGGGTGACAGATCACAGACCTTATGTCTAGACTGAAATCTCTTAAGGTGGGAATTTCAAAATCATTTTGCATTTCCATTACAGTCCTGCCATTGAAATCAGTGGGAGTTAAGATTTTCCTTTAGGGGAAACAGTTAGGCCGATGCTAAGTGCTTTAGAAAATCTTTCCCTTAAACTTTTCTGTTCAAGAAGAAATATAGAAAATGGCAGATGTAAAGGAAAGTGGAGATAAATCAAAGCTTTTTTAACTTTAGCTGTCATACCAAATATTCTTCAATATATTTCCTCTAACCAGTTGAAAAGTGTAAAAACTCACAGGATGTTACATGAAGTAACACTGATTAATATTACAATAGAAGCCTCCAAAAGAAGAGTATGAGTATTTTGCAAAAATACGTCTTGTTCCATGAAATCAGAAATCACAATTACAACACACCTTTGGAAGATGATGAAACTTAGGTGGGTTTAAGAAAGTTTAAATGATTTCCTGGAGAAATGTGGAGGCATATGGAGGAAGTAATTGTAGGCCCGCCTTGAAATATGTATTGTAATGATCATCTTGCCTGTTGTGGGTGAGACTGAGAATATCTTTATCTTCCCTGAGTTCCAGGAGATCTTGGCATGGGCTTCTTGGTGTGCAGATACCACAGGAAGGGTGGACTGGTCAACATTCAAGTCATGTGTTAGGCTTTTCAAGTTGAGTGCTAGGGGAGAATATACCCTGCTTAGAGCCATAAGATCCGTTATTAGAGCTACAGAATTTGGAATTACTAGTGGACAATTCAAAGGGAGTTACAGCTATGAGTTATGTGATACTTCAGTCTAGGAGGAAAACCCAGAACAGGAATAACCAAAAAATAAAGAGAAGAGATTTTATGCAAAGAAAAAAAATCTTAAAGTCAATGTAAAAGGGTAGAGAAAAAAAGTATGCGCCTCTCATAGGCTTTGGTGTGTGAAATAGTTTTCTTTAGGTGAAAGTCTCTTGTGAAATAAAACGTAAAATTGAAAATCTTCTTAGAATAAGTTTTTGAAAAACTTGTGTTTACTAGGATTAGAATGTCCCATATTTTTGGAAGTTGTATTTGCATATAAACATGCAGTATTTCTCTAGGGAGTTTTGGTCCCAGGATCTTCCTTGTGTTCTCCACGTTGGTAAAGAACAGCGCACACATTAAAAATTTTGTTTCTCCTAGAGAGAAAAGAACTTCATGATTGGAAATGGGAGGTGGTTTAGGGATGGATTTCATCATCACATTCAGTATCACGATTTGTCTTTTTGTGAAACAAATTATACCAGTTCCAAAAGTCCAGCTCAGTCCATGCCAGTCTCAAGTCCCGTCAGCCACCTTGGAGCTTTCTCCAAGGCCCTTCTAGCCTCACAGGCAGATGGAAGGAGAGTGAGTGCTTGTTCCTTCTCTTGATCAAGTGTTTTTTTCAGCTGCTTTTAATCCTGCATCAAAAATTGCCAGTAATATAGATTCCCTGTTATATCTTCCTAGTAGTATAACTAAGATGCAGTCCTGGAGATTTCTCATAATGCATATGAAAAGGAACATGGGATTTTGGCTGTATCCCCAAATGGATTTTCTTCCTGAGTTTTCATTACAGTTTCCTTGTTTTTCCTTTTTTATCGTATTAACACTGAATATAGAATAAGTAAAGAAGCTAATAATAAAAGAGAGAAGTAGACATCTGGATGAAACGATGGCAGCTGTTCTCCCTGAAGAACAGCAATGGACTAAGTAATTACAGACAGAAACAGCATTTCAGAAAGAAGGATGGTTTCTAAACAGACCTTGAAAATAGAACATGCGCATGCTAGAGCTATTTTTATTATCAACATAATTAAGAGAAAAAAAGTAGGAAAATTCTGGACATAGATCTACAGAAATTGTTGTGTATGGCTGCACTGAAGACTGAATTAGAAAATGAGGACCAAGAGCAGCATGGATATATGGGAGTGGATGAAGGTCAAAATCAATGAAGTAACAGGATTAGCAGTGAATAGACTATTGTAAGGAGACCTGGCTTTTCATATCCCCAGCTTTGAACTGAGGACAGCAGCTGGTGGTCATTAATTAATGATGAATGACTTCACTGTCAACTGAGGGTAAACTGTGTGATGGTAACTCTATGAGTAATCAAAGCATGGGTTACATTTTGCATTTGAATTAAGGAATATCTATAGAAAAATTAATTGTGGCACGGTTGAGTTGGGGAATATCAATCCAAAAATTTAACATAAATATATGGGAAACGTAGAATCATAGAACTGTTTAGGTTGGAAGAGACCTTGTAAGATCATCCAAGTCCAGCTATAAACCCAACACTGCCAAGTCCACCGCTAAACCACGTCCCTAAGCCCCACACCTACACATCTTTTAAATCCCTCCAGGGATGGTGACTCCACCACTTCCCTGGGCAGCCTGTTCCAATACCTGACAACCCTTTCACTAAAGATATTTTTCCTAATATCCAATCTAAACCTCCCCTGCTGATTTCATCTCGTCCTATTTCCACCCACCTGACAGAAGAGACCAGCACCCACCTCACTACACCCTCCTTCCAGGTAGTTGTAGAGGGCGATCAGGTCTCCCCTCAGCCTCCTCTTCTCCAGCCCAAACAGCCCCAGCTCCCTCAGCTGCTCCTCATCGGACTTGTGCTCCAGGCCCCTCACCAGCTCGGTTGCCCTTCTCTGGACGCGCTCCAGCAAATAGCATAATTCAATAAATTTACAGCATTTGGTCTTTGAAAATAGTGTGCATATACTGAGACTTTAAGTAACCCTGTCAATTGGAGTTTAAACTAGTTAATATGAAGTCTTAAAGAAATTAACCATCTGTCATTTCCCAAATGATCTTAATGGAATAAGTCTTCCAAACTACCCATATAATTACTACTAATTTTTGTCTTGTACATGAACGATATGAGGGGGAAAAAGGCTTGTAATTAAGATAAACTGTAAGTGGGCATTTAAATGTGTCAGCTATTGATGATTCAAGTAACTCTCATCTGTTGTCACTGCCACTTCAGATGGCCAGCTGGTCACTGTGGTTCTATAGATCTATACCAAATCAATGGGAAGGAGACAGGAGGCTGAAAGTAATTTCACTTCAAGAATGCAGAGGCATCGAAAGGAGCAAATACCTAATATACTCTCTTTATTTAAATTATTTTAATTTAATCCTGGTCTGCAAGTTCCTCACTCGGAAATGAGTATCTGTTGCATTGTGTTACAAGATTACAATTGGAGGGGCACATTTTATTTATATTTTGGGGAACTTTTTTGCATTTCTGTGCCTTAAGTGTGATCTCAGCTCTTATTTCCCAGTGTTGGTAATGGATGGTTCAGGAAAGCTGCCAGCGTAATATCCTTTACCCATAAGTGAGTGATGCAACTCAGTCATCATTCCTTTTTACCGTTGGATTGAATTCTGTTGGTTGTTTATTTTTTTTCTTAGACATTTGCAGAATTTGGATGTGCAAGGCAAATATTGGGAAGGCTTGCAGTATGCAAGTAGGAAATGCTATGTGGACTTTTGTTTTTTTTTTTTTAATCACCAACTACACAGTAGGAAGGATAAGGGCTGATGTTGCCTAGTGCTAGGATAATGAGGAGGAGGTGGCAGGTGACATACCTTGTGGACAGCATGTTAAATTTTACTAAGTTCAGCAAGAATCTCTGCACAGATAATGAACTTGGTAAGACAGATCCCCAGCTGTCATTGCATTGACGTACATCAGAGGATCTAGTGGATCCTGATCAGTTTACGCCAGCAGTCTCTCTCCCTGGGATGCAGTACTTCACCCTAGATATCCTTCTGAAGTTACAACATTTTTGGCAAGCAAACCCTATGGAATATTCTGGAGTAGTATGTCAAAATGAACCAAGGTAAAATAAAGTACATCACTCTTAGTGTATGTGCATATATATGTACGTACATATGCGTATATATATGTGTATAATCTATTTGCTGCACACCCAAACGTGCATAAGTGAATTAATTGCAACGTCACATAATTTTTTTGCATCTCTAAGTCATCTGTGTCATAAGAACTATTTAATGGAACATTCATACATACTTACTATTACTATTGTTATTGCCATGGAGCAATAGCAAATTTTGGAGTTAAAATTTTTTTTTCTATCTAAAAGACATCATTCCAAGGATAGTTTAGTCAATATAAATACTGTATTTAAAACTTCAGTTGATTCCCAGAACAGAGACTTTATGAATTTGAACGCTGCTGAGCACAGAGTCCCAAACAGTGCAAAATGGAATTTAGATATATTAGATAATAAAGGTTTAGAACTAATAATTGAAACCACTGCATTTGGTCTTTCTAGAAGATGTTTATGCAAATTCAGCTTTGTTAATCATTAAAAACTCCCTGCAAAAGTAATTTTTATTTCTCTGCCTTTGTAATATTATTGTACCTGGCCTGTCCCCGTCTTCATTATGGTGTGAAGTGAAATAAGTATAGAACTTCCGTTAAATGTGTCACATGTTTTCTAAAGATGCTTGAAATAAATAGCCTCAGTGTTGTTTCTTCCAGCATCAATATATTTGGGCAGTACTGACACTTCTAAATAACGCGAATAATGTTTCTGTACTGGTCTTTGAACTTAAAAACCATATTAATGGTTCTCTATAAATGATTCTATTATAAATTGCTTTTTTGCTTCTTTGTAATGCACACTCCTGTCTGCTTCTACAGTTCCTGGTTTGCTATTTAAGATTGCTGAACTCAGTCTCTGTAACGTCCTCCTTAATTTAAGGTGACTTTCCAAGTGTTTGATTAGAAAAAGAAACCAAAGTGATAAGCATGAATTAATGAAGATTTGTCAACAGAGCACCCCTCTTTTTATTAGAAATGAATATTTCTATCTTTATTAAGGCTGGACACTCTACCTTGTTATTAATAGGCAATTCTGGAAGAAGCTGTTTCCGATGGTCTCTTTAAATTGATGTGGATAGTGTACCATGTGCTGGAAGAGTGAATGTAGTAAGATGCTTTATGTACAGGATTTTGGGGGTTTTAGTTTAAGCATTTGTAATCAGTCCATAAAAGATCCAGTCCTGAAGTGTAGGCTGGCTGCTCTGTTAAGTGCCGCTGTAAGAAGGAATCTGAAGAAGTACTACGTTTAAGCGTGTTACTGAACCTTAGCTCAGATGATACAGAGCAACAAATCTAGATGAATTGTAAAACATCCTGAGTCTTTTTTTGCTCATTTTTTCCATTCCTGTTATTTTAAAAATCTCTGCTCTTTTAATTGAATCACAAAATTTCCTCTTACTCTGAAACATTTTCCTCTTAAAAAATGACATGTAAACTTTAATCCGAGAACCATTTATCATACTCATGAATTTTTCATGAGTCGCTAATATTTGATTTAAATAAAAATACACCTGAAATTTGAGCAGATAACCACAGAAGTGCTGGCTGTTTTGATATAGTTTGGATTATGTGCCAGACCCTCTTCCTGAAATGTTAGCAAGCATCCTCCGTGAACTTTCTTACAGGAGGATAAGAAACACCAACATTTCTTATGTAGAGTAGGAAACCAGGCATACTGTCTTTGAATCCAAGCCCCATTACTTAGCTGATGGAAAGTTAATTTTACTGATACTGTACACTTTAAGAAAAATCTGTCTTAAAAGACTCAGTAGTTTTTCTCAGCCCAGAGAGTAAATGTCAGGAAGGCACACTCAAGTGTGACAGCTGTCTTTTTCTATGAAGGACGTACATCTGTGCAAATGGCCTTCAGGGCCCTGGTACTGCAAGGCGTTATAAATAAGGTTAATGCCTTGTCGTACTGGAATACCAATAGCAAGTTTGCCTGGCATTGGGACCAGAGCACTTGCCCTGCCTGTGGGTGCCTTGATGGGCTTTCAGAGCTTCTCCGGCCACGCATGTAGAGCTATTCGTCTTAGCGTGACGGTCCGTGATCACCTGCTTTCCTCTAATATACTCTTACCCCTAGTAAAGAGCTGCCATACGTGCCAGGGATGCTTTTGCATTCCAAAGGCATGGGGTGGATGGCTACGCTTCCTCGTTGAGGATGATACTTAATTTGTCAAATTCAGTGATTTGAGCTGAGTTTACCAGTGTGATGTGGTGTTGTATAGACCTACCTCCTGAGATACCAGGATAATGGCTTTGCGAGATATTTTGGCCTGCTGAGTGCATAATGTTTCGCAGATTTCCATAGTTATTTTCCTGTTGTATGTTATACAGAACCTTTGAAAATGAGAAAAGAATATGCATTTAATAGTTCAATAGCATACCATATTTGAATAATATCATAATATTAACACAAACTAAGAAAGCCAGAATATTATTACAGTACAGATAACACTTTTTACATAATTTGCATAGTCATTACTTTATTTTTCTTTTATTTTATGGACTGATTTACCATAAATACTGTTTCAGCCAGCATGAGAGATTTCACTATGTTAGGAGGTCAGAGTCAAATTTTGTAACTGGATTTTATTGGGGCTGGATCATTTGGTGAACAATAACGATTTTAGTTATTCATGCTGAGAGCAAAGTAATTAAATCTCATGCTTCAGGGCAGAGGCCGGCAGCCCGTGCTCTGCTGCACCCAGCGAGGGACTCAGCGAGGGACTCAGCTCGGTAGGTGCTGGTGCCTCGGTGCTGAGGGTTGAGGAGAGCATCGTTGGTCATATGAGAGATACATAAGACCTTATTTAGAAGAGGGATGTTAGGTTAGTGTTATTAAACCCCAAACAAATAAATGCTCAACAACAACAACAAATTCCCCCCCCCCTCCAAATTGTAGTGTTTAAAATTGATTAGGTACATTCTGGTGAATTTTTCCCCCCTTTTAAAGAAGTGCTTGCCATTACAAGAGGACAATTTACGTCTACTGATGGATTAGAGATGTGCCATTCTGCCAGTTTTATACCCCTACAGTTTATGGCCAGTATTGAAATAGCACGTGGAACATTTCCATAGTGATTTGCAAATGTTAAGAAACTAATTTTCCTGACAGCTCTGTGGGGTACGTGCAGACTTCAGATCTTTATATATAAAGGGGAAGATTCAGAGCGATGCGATGTACCCAAAACTGGGGAAGAAAGAGCACCCAATTCCAGATCTAAGACTTGTGTCAGATAGCCAGAACTGGCATAAGCTGCACTAATAAAATTTGCTAAAACCTGGGCAGAATGATGGCTATGAAAAACTCACATGCAGGTTAGTCCATGTGTGCTGATTGAAACTAGGTGCCTTTATGTTCCCCAAACAGTCAGTTTTCCTGAAATTAAAGTTTCAGGGGTCTGAAATGATTTGTGGATAGATGAATATTATTGATTTAAAGAAAATGCAAGGAGTATTTCCAGAAGATGGAAACATTTCATTTTGATGCCTACAGACTAAGATACTGCATTTTGAAAATGGTAGAGCATTTCATGTAGCATTTTGAAATGACACCTTAGAGCACCTTATTTTGAAATTGCATTTTCCATTTCTTAAAAATAACAAACTAAACCATTAAAATGTTCAGTAACCTAAACACCTACACAATAATTTTTTTGTTTGTTTCAAGATTAAACAGTGCATTGCAAGTTAACAGAAAATCATATTGTCCAGACTTTTCATTTATTCCCAAAAGGAGTGTTTCCCAGTATGTCTAAGTCTAGTCACCAGAATGAGGACTCTCATCCGTCACACTCCAGTGCAAGGACATGCCATGCCAAAAGTCCCTTTTACAGCAGGCAGACCTTTGTTTTTGGGTAATTTATTTCATGTAAATAAAGTGCTGCGTACGCACTGAAGGGAGGGAAAACGCGGGCTACGTTTTGAAGTCCTGCCTTCTGCTAACTGTATCTTTTGCAGTTTGGATCCTGTGTCTCGCACTATTAGTCAGCTTTCTGAAGGAAACCCTAGGAATCCCACATAAGATAAACCTGCATGAATAAATTATACAGTAGATCTAGCATATGGATTTTCAGTATGCTAGCCAGGTTTTTGGCAAATGTTTACGAGAACACTGTAGCCCACATAGAAAATGTAAGGATGGTGGCTCCCTGTTAATGAAAGTGGAATTATGTTGCAGCACAGTTCACACGTACTGGTATGTGCTAAAAATATACACCCTGGCTACCCCTCGGTTACGCGTTCACATAGCCCTATTGTCAGTAACTACTACTGTGTGTTTATCTCTTTTTAATGTGGAAACCTAGACTAAGATTTTATTTTGTTGTGCTTTAAAAATTGAGGACCATCCCATTCTTGTTTCCCTTTTCAGAGCACGACGAATGTATAACAAACCAGCACAACTGTGATGAAAACGCGCTCTGTTTCAACACCGTGGGTGGGCACAACTGTGTCTGCAAGCCGGGTTACACGGGAAATGGTACCATCTGCAAAGGTAAGCTGCTGAAAACCCCGGGGGTCGGCAGTCTTTGAACGGGATGAGATGATTTGTCATAGTTGATGAAAATCTGGTCACGTGCCTTGAAGGAGACAGACGAAATGCTAGGCTAGGCATTTAGGTCACCGACAAGAAGGTCTTCATAGGCAGGTATACACCGCCTTTGCATTTGGCAGGGTTCACAGGAATTTGAGGATGATGTGTGCGTAGGTAGTATGCTCTAAAATTTGAAGTAGTTATGTTTCGTTTCTGTGTCAAGTGAACAGTTTCTACACATGGTATGCCATTCAAGAAAGTCCACAGTTACCAACAAAGTTACAGCTGTGAAAACTTGTCAGATCTACATTGTCCGTGGTCAATCACTTGCTGTTTTGCTTGGATGAACTGAAGGTTGTTTGGTATGCTGTCTTTTTCTTGTAAATGAGAAAAGCGGTAGACATGCATGCACAAAACCTTTGCTACACATGAAGTGGTGCCTTGTTTTCTAAGATTCCTGTTCACGGATAAACATTAGAAGTTACACTTTTAGTCTGAGAAAGACGCTTTCCCAGAGATACACCGCTGCTTTTATTTCCATTGCATTTCACATCAGAGATGATACTTGGTACTTGGGCCCAAATCCTCGCAAGTCTTCAGGCTCCGAGTGTAGGATTTAGAGGATGCTTGAAAATAAAAGTAGTGTAGCTGTAGGGGAACTGGCTCAGATGTGAGAAGTGGTCCAGCTGCACCCATAGCATACCCAATGTTCCTTGGAATTGTGCCTCAGTCCTCTTGATCTGTTAGGTGTCAGGATCCAAGGGGCTTCATTTACCATTGGTAATATCCCATAGATACCTTCTGCTGCTGTGTATTAGCAAGGCTAAGCAACCCAGAATTTCTTTAATTGCGAAGCCTGATTAAGATCTTAGCACTAGCTGTCCCTTCACCTGAGTCACAGTATGATTTTTCTAAATATTTCACACATAAACAAGCATTTTGTAAAACACGGCAGTTAAGTCCGCTTTCAGTCAAGCACATGGGTAGAGGAGACATGTCAGCAAATACACCCTTTTATGCTGGGCTCCCTCCTCTGGGGAATGGGAAAAAGGTCTTAGCCCGAGGAGGTTCAAAGCCAGAGCCTGTCCTCTTGGGAGAGAGCTCTGTCTGCACAGCTCACTCCTGTGCTGTGCTTGGGAGTATTCCCCAATCCTTCTGCTGGAGGTGTGTCAGCTTACAAAGAAGTAATTGAGATTTCTTTGGGTCAAAGAAAAGGTGCATAAGCCTAGAGCACCACGTTCGGCTCTTCTGTTGCCTGAATAAGAGATCTGACATTTCAGAGGGCACCTGGCCCCACTGCGAAGGAAAAGTGCATCCCTCCCTCTCTCCCTCCCTCCCATTTCAATACCAAAAAGATGGTATGCAGGAGAAGGTACCGAGCCCGGGTATCGCCATCTGAGAAATGTACTTCCCTGCAGCCCTGGCTTGGATGCCCCGGAGCAAGTCCTTATGTTGGTGATAACCTCCATCTGCCTAGTTTCGCTTAGAGTTTCTTGTGACCAGAGCATTTCTGGTTCCATATTGCGGATGCAATCAGAGCAATTAACAGCTGCCGTGTTTTCTACCGGAGCTGGTCACATTTCTGTGTCCCCAGAAGGGACTCCTTAAAGCATACGCATATTCACAACTGGATCCGGAGAACGCTGCACCAAAATATGTACGCACGGCTTCTGAGGTTGCAGTGTGCCAAAGAACAAATCCCGGGACCGACTTCACACTGCAAATGCTAAAAGTTTTTAAGTCCTTCAGAATCCCTTGAGACAAAATTACTATCTTTATTGTTTCAACCTAATTGCTTAATCGAGGAATAAGGCAGCCAGACAGTTGAGCGTTCAGTTGTGCCTATTATGCCCAGGCCTTTTTTTGGGCAGCAGAGACCAGCACTGCCCTAGGAAGAGTCTGTTCCTAGGGAGGATGCTGCCGTTCGCTGCTTCCCAGTGCATGTGAAGGAGCACATATGTGACCTGTTGTCTTCAGATGATTTACTCTAATCTCCTTCTGTAGCTTGTCAGCCCAGCTGGCCAGTGAGGCAGGGGGGCTATAAACCATCTTTTCGTGCCCTCTGTCCTTAGGAGAAGGCAGTTTCTGCGCTCTGTGCCGCAGGGACCGCGGTCCGTGTCAGCCTGCCGGCAGCCCGTGGCCACCTGCGTGGCTGTTGCGCGTAGTTCTGTTACCCATATATTGTGATTTTGTATTTTGCAGCATTTTGCAAAGACGGGTGTAGGAACGGAGGAGCCTGTATTGCTTCCAATGTGTGTGCCTGCCCACAAGGCTTCACCGGGCCCAGCTGTGAAACTGGTAAGATTATAACTGCATTTGCGATGAAGGTAATCCAAGGACAATGTTTGGGGTAATCCAAGAATAAAGGATTATTTAAGTGTGTGCCCTGAAAGAGGAAGCTGCTACTAAAAAGTTACTCACTTTTCTTATATGCCTCCCAAGAGAATATATTACAGCAGTTCTAATTAGAAGCACGTGGACTGCAAAAATGAGAACATGAATTAAGACATCTCGGGTTTTGATGTTTCATAATTAATAAGATTATTACAGACTTGCTTTTTACCTCAAATGGCCTTTGGTATCTCCTATAAATCACAGATAATCTGACATCTAGAAGTAAATTCCAATAATTGATTACTTCTGTGCTGTAAATGTGTGACTGGTTCGGTAGCCCACCTTCCCTTGCAACCGTATTTGAAGACTTCTCATTAACTCAGCTTTCTTTACTCGGTATTAAGGCAGGTTTCAGTGTTCCTACTGCTTTTACCTCCTCTCGCAGGCAGGCCTTTCTCTTCCTGCTACCCCTGAGGATGGCAGTACCACAAAGCCTTGTTTTAGAACTTTGTTTTTTAAGTCTTGGATCTAGTCAAATTATATTGCCCAGCAGAGGATGTAGAATGTTAATACTTAGCATTTCAAATGCCTGTAAATAATTTCTCAAAGTTCAAATGAATAGTTTCAGCACCTTTATTTATTGCTGCAGAATTTTTAAATGCATTCTAACCGTACATGCCTCCAGGAGGTAAAGGGAGAAAGCTCGCTTAGATTAATTGGCTTCAGTATGCCTAATAAAAGGGCAGTCTGCCACCTATGATTGACTATTGTTGCTGTTCTATATTGCCTTCAATAAATCTTCCAAACAGAGGAAAGGAGGTCATTTGAGCAAGTATTGCTTTCATCTGACTTGTAAACATGTCCAGTTTAATGAAAAACACAGACTGATCTGAATTCTATATTATCTGGTCCATTTGAGAGGTGAGAAATGCGATTGTTTTCATTCTTCTGTATTTGAGCGGATATTACCAGAGTGCTCAAGACGGATGCTGTGTGAAAAGCAGTATCCTGATTGTTCATCTGTTTCTAGAAAAATGGCAAAAGAGCAAGTTTTCGAGTGATCCTCACTGTTTCACAGACTGCAAATAATGTGGTGCAGGATGCCAAGGCCTCTTCAATGTAACACTGTTGGTTTTTTTGCTTGGAACAAATTGTGTGCTAAGATAATGCGCAAGTACTAATACAGTTACTTTGTTTTAGTAATATTTGTCTTATATGCTCCTTGCAGCATCCTGCTGTTATCAACTAAATATAACATGTATAGTTCCAAGGCCCACATCCAGCTTTTCCAGGCTTATGCTCCTATCCGAAGTGTGTAGACTAGAAGCATTATTTGGTTTAGTCTCCCTGTATAGTCAATATTAATAGCCACTATCAAAGAATGATCTTGCTGGTTTTTCTGAATTGCCCCTGGAAGTCCTGTCTCTGCTCCCTTCTTTAGAGGAGACCCCAGGGACCTTCTGTTCCCAGTTCAGAAAGTTCGGGCACTGAAGTTAGCTTAAGTGCATTCAGCCCCAAATGTCCTTTGAAAGCAGCCGGACCGCTGGCCTAACTGCCCATCCTTCCTGCCCTTCAGGAAACATATAGGAGGGCAGGCAGAGACTTGGATGAGGCGTGGTGCCTCTCTGAATATCTGATCACAATATTTAAGGTAAGGTTAGTACGGTAGTGACCTGGTATCTCATAGCTAGTGATACTGTTGGTATGATTTGGAGCCAGTTTGCCAGCCCCAAACCAGTTTTGTAGGTCAGCTTTGCAAGGAGAAGGCCCTCCGTCCTGGTGGACCTCCACTGGACATCATATTTTTTCTTGCTGTTGAAATAAGTAATGCTAGAGATCAGCCACAGGGGTACAGGTCCGGTCACCTCATTTGGATATTAATGTGCAAGAGTAGGATTGTAATCTACTTGCACATGGCTTTGAAACACACAGTCTGAAATACTGGCAGAGTGGCAAGTGGAAGAGCTATCCTGTCGATGAAGAGCAAAAGCTGGTTTGTTCTGAGACTGCTTTGTCAGAAAAATGGTGCTGTATACAGCCATAAAAAAAGCCCTGAGCTTCAGACACCACCTATTCACTTGCTGTGAACACAACAGTTTCCTGAAGATACTTCTCGGTAGGCTTGAAGTGATTCAAGACATTCGTACTACAAATAATTTATGCTGGAAGCTTCCCTTTTTGAACAGTCACTTTGTCTACAAAGGTGATGTAATCTTTTCTAGGCAGACATCTTTAGTTGTGATCACGTACAAGGAAGGAGGAGGATTGATGTAAAGATGCCAAACCTATTTTTAAATCGCATGTTACTTATTTCTGTTTATGCTACGTATATTTAAAAACTGCTTATTGAAGAATCTTGGCATTTTTAACTTAAAATAAAACATACAGTTATATAGAAATTGTCAGCAGCTGTCAAACTTATGAATTAATTAACAGGAGATTGAATCCACACCCCAGCAATAACCTAGAAAATACAATCACCAGTTTTTACTGTTTCTTTCTGTAAAAGGTAGTTTAATTGCTCTGTTTAAATAATTTCTCAGTATCATAGAAAGGATGAGGTTGGAAGGGACCTCTGGAGATCATCTTGTCTAATCCCCCTGCTCAGAGCAGGATCAAATAGAGCTGGTTTCTCAGGACTGAGCCCAGCTGGATTTAGAGTGTTTTCAGGGTTGGGAGACTCTACAAGCTCTCTGGGCAACCAATTCCAGTGTTCAATCACCCTCACAGTAAAAAAAAAAATTCTTTTCATTATGTTCAAATGCAATTTCCCACTCCCCCTAGTCCCTTTCCTAGGCATGACTGAGAAGTGTCTGGCTTCCCCCAACACCATACACATTGATAAGGTTCTCCTCAGCCTTTTCATTTCCAGGCTGAACATCTTGGCTTTATCAGCCTCTCCTCGTATAACAGATGCTCTTGTCCCTTAATCATCGTCGCAGCACTGTGCTGGATTTGCTCCATGTCTCTCATGTACTCTCAGCGCTGGACCCAGCATCCCAGATGTGATCTCAACAGCATGAAATGGAGGGGGAGGATCACCTCCCTTGACTTTGCTGGCAATGTTCTTCCTAACACAGCCCTTCTTTGCTGCAAGGGCACATTGCTGGCTCATGTTCAACTTGGTGTCCACCAGGAACTCCAGATCCTTTTCTGCAAAGCTGCTTTCCCACTGGCCGGTCCCCAGCCTGTACTGGTGCCTGGAGTTGTCCCTTAATGGCTATAGGACTTGGCATTTCCCTCTGAACTTGATGACATTCTTGTCGGCCCATTTTTCCAGCCTGCTGAGGTCCCGCTGAATGGCAACACAACTACCTGGTGTAGCAACCCTTCCTCCAAATTTTGCATCATCTGCAAACGTGCTGAGGGTGCACTCTGCCTTATTGTCCAGATGTTAAACAGTACTGGCCCAGTACCCGGTATTTACCTAGGCGTGCACCACTGAGTGACTAGGCTCCAGCTGGACATTGTACGGCGGATCACAGCCCTGTGAGCCCAGCCGTTCAGCAAGTTTTCAATCCACCTCACTGGCCATTTATTGAGGCTGCACTTGTTGGCTTGTCTGAGGATGTTATGAGAGCATCAAAAGCCTTACTAAAGTCAAGTAAACAATATCCGCTCCTCTCCTTCCATTCACCAACCTAGTCATCTTATTTTAGAAGGCTATCAGACTCATCAGGCATGATTTCCTCTTCATAAATCAATGCTGACTATTCCCAGTCACCTTCTTGTCCTTAATACATTTGGAAGTGGTATCCACGAGGATACCATCAGCTTCCCAGGGATGGAGGTGAGACTGACTGATCTGGAGTTTCCTGGATCCTTGCCCTTCTCAAAGATAGGAGGGACATCTTCTTTCTTCCAGTTCTCAGGAGCTTCTCTCAGTCATCATGACCTTTCAAAGATAATTGAGGTTGGCCTCGAGACGACATCAGCCAGCTCCCTCAGCACTCCTGGGTGCATCCCATCAGGTTTGATCGACCTGTGTTTTTTCCAATTTATTTAGATATTGATCCTCCTCCACCAAGGGTACGTTTTTCTTGCTCCAGACTTTCCCGCTGGTCTTGGTGACCCGTGACTCCTGAAGGCAAATCTTACCAGTAAAGACCAAGGCGAAGAAGTCGCTGAGTACCTCACTGTTTTTCCTGTCCTTTCCAAAACCCATCCCTGCACACTCAGTGACTCTATATTCCTCCCAAAGCCTGAGAGGGATGATGCTGCCCATGGTTAGGTCCTGCCTATGGAGCCAGGCTCATAGGCATGACCGAGAACAAGAATAAACCAGAGCTGAAATAGCTGGGATTGTTGGTGTCCAGAGCATCCCCCTAAATTTTTGATGAGGCCGTCTACTGTGTGGCAAAGACCTGGCCTGTTTCCTCGGTGCCCGTGTTGGTTGGGGAGGTGTACTGTTCCACGTGATGGGACTAAACAGGTCCTCCAAGCCTTCCAGAGGAGCGGAGAGGAGCGGAGGCCGTGACTGATGGGGCACCGCTGAGTAGGAAGCAGACAGCCTGCTTCTGATGGGAGAGGTCGGGAGGCTTCTGATAAAATTATCCTGAGATTGAAACATGGTTTCAGGGCAAACCCATTCACCCAGAACTCAAAGCGGCTTTCCCAGTTCTGGTGGATTAGCACCAGAAGCTCGCTTGTGTTTATGGGCACAGCTGTAACTCTTTTCACCCGTCAGCTGCCATCAAAAAGCTGTGTTGGGTTCCTAAACTCAATGCAGCTTTTGCAAAGAGAATTGAAGCCCTGTGTAATTAAGCACGGTAATGGGTTTCATAAAATTTTTTGCTTCCAAATGGGTGCTTCTGGGGTGTCAGTAGGTGCCACGTCTCTCTCAAAAATTTAAGGAGAATCAACTACTACTGCTTGTCAGGTATTCCCATGAGAAGAGGTGTTCGCTCTGGAGTGCCTTGCAGTTAACAGAGCTGTTGCAACACCTTAGAATGATCTGTTGGAAGCCTTTTAGCTTAATCATGGCTCCGTGCCCTGTGGAAACAAATCAGTGGAATGAGGAAGCAGATGTAAGAATCATGTGCAGATATATTAACCTTCAGCACCTTTTCTTTAGTTGGTAATAGGACATAACAATGAGACGTGGGAGAATTCTTATTTCTCTTCCCAAAGGACGTGGGTTGAGGCATTGTTAATGTTGGGGATGCATTCGTTGGCTTAGGGAGGTGGGGTTTATGTGCTAAAAGATTTTCAAGTCTTAGAAGGCACGGTAGTAGTTAACCCAGTAGAGCAGCCTTCTGCAGTGTAGAGAGCTGAGACTACTAAGGGAATCTAAAATTATTTGTGCCTGCTAAAGTCTTTCAAAATACCTGATTTAATACTGTCTTGTTTGATTGCAAAATTATGAATTCTTCAATGGGCATTTTTAAATGCTATCTTAAATTGTGTTTGAAAAGTGTTTTATTTTAGAATCCAACAGAGGATGAGTTTGTTAGATCTGCTTGATGTTACTGTAACTCCCCTTTAATTTGATGACAGAGCTTTAAGAGTGGATTTGTTCTACTATATATGCATATCTGCTAGTGCGTGTATACAAGATTACTGCATTTTTACTGCTTGTCAGCTTCTTTTTTGAGTTCCCACACTCATTTTGTGCTTTGAGTATTCCCCTGGACCACTTTTAATTATGCATGAGATCAAATAGCAGAGTTTCGCTACTAGTAGTGTTTTTGATGTAGTTTTTGTTAACAGGTTGGCTGGAAGTATATGGATTTTTATGGGTGGTTGGCTGTAACTTGCATTTCTTGATAATGAACTTTCCTTGGATATCATGGGAATCGCGTCCACCTGTTATTAAACAATCCATGGCAAACTGCTGAAAATAAATGGGCACGCAAAGCTGTTAACATTGAAAGGAACTGTTGAGAAAAAAATTAACTTACAGATTCTACATTCATTCAGCCATACATTATTACTAACAGTTGGCTTAATTAAATGTGTAACTGAATTTATGAAAAAAATGGTGGGCATCAGGTATGTGAGATCACCCTCTCTTATCTGATCTCTTACCAGAAATAGCCAAATCCAAGGAAAATATATTATTTGGCTCTTCTCTGTATTTTCTTCCTTTTTTTTTTTTTTCCATGTATGGAAAGCTCAAACAAAAATAGCGTAAATGTTGTGAGTACTTCATGGAGAAGGAAAAAAAAAAAATGTTGCTAAAACAAATTTTTGCAACTTTGTGCTTAACATTTGTAGCTCAAAATACTGAAATACAACTTAGGCAATTGATTTGGGTAAATAATTGTTATGGACCAGATCTCTTTAGAGTTTTGTGCCACTTTCTCTATAAGCTAAATAATTAACATGCGTGACTGTTACTCTCTTCAGCAAATCCAAATTAATTTGTTCATGCGCACTGACCATAATAATAGCAGGCTTCAGATTATTGAAGACTATTATTATTCTTGTTCCAAAGGAAGCTTGTGAAAATCTTTTAATTCCGATACCCCAGTTATTAGGAAAATAATTTTACTCGTATTGGAATAGAAGGCTTTGTCAAAGTAGCCAGAAAGCTTGTTAACTTTGCTGATTTTGCAAAAATGAGGTATTTTAGTACTTCTAGCATCACAAGAGAACTGTTTCCATTTAAGCCCTTGATCCCTTGTGTTCCACTAAAACAACCACTATCAGCTTGTGGCCAGGTAGGCTCTGAAGCTAAAGCTGTGACACAAATGGCATTTGAAGCCCACAGAGCATTGAACCAATTCTGTAAGAACCGGAATTACTTTTGGCAGAATTCTTAAAAATTCTTGGCCCCAGTCTAATGAAAACTCTCTGTAAGCTATGAAGGTATCACAGTCAAAACTTTCCCAACAACTCAGGAATCTGCCATTTGCTCAGTTTTATTTTGACAATGAAGATTTAAATTACTGATAGTCGGGTTGGGATTTACAACAACAATACCAAAAGGCTTAAATTTGTGGGGCAAGTATGCAAGGCCCTGCACAAACCTAGAGTAAGCGCAGTGACCTTCAACAGTTCATAGTCTCATCAGGGGAAGCCGGTTGTGAGCTGCAATAAATGAGCATAACATACAAACTCCTTGAGCAGGAAGCATATTAGGGTTAATCATTTCATTCTCTGAAATCCTTAAGGGATTGCTGGGCTTTTTAATAAAGGAGGAAACAAAAGAAGGGAGCAAGAGGAAAGTAGAGCAAACAGAAAGGCAGCGCAGGCATGGACTATCCAGAGCGATAGCTGTAGGAAGAAGGGATGCCTCCCATAGTTCATTAGTTTTCATAGCCCACCTGGCTGGCTTGGATCCTGGTGTCCTGAGAATTCAGGCTTTCGTTTTTGGGGAGGCTTCCAAGTTTGAGACTTAGAGGTTAGAGGATAGTTTTGGCAGGGAATGTTTTAATTACATTAAAGGGCTGACTTCAATTCAGAGAAATAAGAAAATGTTGAGTTAATCTATAGAGCCTGGATGAAAATTTTACAAACAACTAGCACTTGCACATTATTTGCAGTGTAAAACATTTTAATAGATCCCAGTGTGCAGTAGGAATTCATCATATTCTGAAAGTCAGACCTTTTGGAGTCACTCAAGCCTGGCATTTCAATGTCAGTAATTTTCAAAGTTCATAGACTGTTCAAAACTTTTCCCTTGGTGCAAGCAAAAAATAAAGTCACCCAGAACAAAACCCAAAGAAGCTAAATCGTGGCTTGCAAGCGGTTGAGATCTGCCTTGCGTGCTGGGAGCCAGGTCCCTGTGCGAGCCGGAGCCCCGGCTGTCGGAGGAGGTGGACGAGGGGAGATGCTGGAGCTGACGTGCCCCGCTCGTTGCTGGACTTTGCTGCCCTAGCCTTGGGGGACCGCTGCCGTTTCTCCTCCTTGAGTCCTTCCAAGGGCTCTCCGTTTCCTTGGCAAGTCTCCTGGCTTCCTGCCCTACGGAAATTTGGGTACGTGGCATGTTGCATTGGTAAGTTTGGCCTTTCCAGCCATAGTGGAGACACAGCATTCTCAGTATCCTGTTTCAACTGGTTTAACTTAAACTTTTAACAGTAAGTAACTAACTGTACTTTCTATTCTCAGGAGCTGAATCTCTGAAATGCACTTTTGAATTACCGCATGCACCTGCATTTAATTAATATTTTCTGTGGTTTCCATTTCAGCAGAAAGAGATGGGACCCAGCTGCTAAAAATAATGTAATGATTTTGCTGAGGATGCTGAAACATCTTGCTTTATAACTTGCATCTTTGCTATAAAAAGTCACTACCCAGCTTGCACAGGCTGGGTAATGAGTGGTCTGCGTTGCAGTCTTAGCCTTCTCAAAGGCAGCTATTTTGCATGTCGGTTACTGATTTCAGAGGCAGGAACAGCATTGTTTGAGCTAGCCTTGGTTTATTGAGGTAATGCATATAACTAGTGTGTTTAGTGATGCCGCATCTTACTCTGCATTATTCCGTTTTACTGTAGGAAAAGCAGATAATAGAATCATGGGCAAACTTACGGGAAACACCCTATAACATCAACTTCTATATCTTCTTCAAACATAACAGCTAATTCTAGTAATACGTCACTATGATAATTTTCAATAAATTGATACAGGACCCTAATTATGAATTTTGAAATACATAATTTGTGTTTTGCAGTCCTATTACTGAACTACAGTTATGCAATGTGAAACAATCATCTTCACGTAGAATTTTTTTGGTGACTTGAGGAGAAGTTAGCAGGAAATGACTATATGAGTTATTTCCTTACAAAGCCATAACAGTATATCAGTCATCTAATTGACAACATTTCTGCTCTTCTTGTGGTTGCAAAATTTTTCAGTGTTTTCAAAATATAAGGTGACTTTTGAGATTTCAACAAGCACTAGTAAGGAGTAGGCTAAAATTGACACAGTAATTTGCATGGTCAGCTTAATGTAATTTTCCTGTTGCCCAGGGTGAAAGCTGTTAAATTTTACCTTGTGCGCTACTGTAGGCAAATAGTGCCTAAAAGCAATGATTCAAATACTGAACTGTGCCCCAGGGAATGAGGTAATCCAGTACCTTGGTGGTGTCCCCAAGTCCTTTCAGGACTTGGAAAGTGTATCCATTCTGGTTTTGTTTTGGTTTGGGTTTTTTTTCCTTCTTTTGGTTTGACTTGACTTCAAATAAATAACTTTTGAGAACAGTAATTCTAAGAATTTGGACCTGCGCACTGCTTACGTGCTTCTGTATTGTTTTGTTTGGTTAATACAGTTTGCTGATGTACTGCTTAGGGCACAATATATTGTATCTACTTCTGACTGATGATTAATAGGGAGAAATATCCTCAGTAATAGAGGGTGACTGTTCCTGCATTCTTGATAATATGCTTTACATAAAATCATGAGGTTAGGAGCCATCATCTTCACAGTTCTGTTCTGGTCAGGAGCTTTGTTCATATGATACATCTGGCCAAACAGAGGAGGAAAAGACAGCAAACAAATTACAGCCATGATATTTTCAGCTCCCCAAGACTGTGTGGGGCAAGGGAGGATTTTTTGTGTACCTCACAGCTTTAAGTTTTATGGGTGTTACTGAAAAGCTGGTACTGAAAGTCCTGCAGAGTTCTGCTGATGAAATGGTTTATTTTCCTTAGTTATGGTCTTCTGTAGGCAGCCAGGGGTATTTTATTAAAAGTATAGAGTATTATCTTTTTTTGAACCATCTTCCAGTAATTCAAAACCAGCGATTATTTTGTCTTTGGGTTTGTTTTTTTTTGCCATACTCCTCATCTGTTTTGGTTTCTAGACAAACCTGATAAAAACAACTGTTTTCCTAACTGATTTCCTTCTCATGCTTTCATTTCACTGAACCTGAGCCTTGTACTCAACTGATAGAAATTGATACAGTTCTCCTGGCATACACACCTGTGTGCTTTTAATGAGCTGCCTTTGCATATGATCCAGTTTCTCTTGTTGCTTTCTATTAAGGAATAATAATAAGTTGTAATGAGTCATTCTAAAATTTCCATTTGTGCTGATGCAAAAATGACTCTGCCTTTGATGGTCAAGACCATTTTGGTATCTCTGACCAACCCTAAGGAAAACAAGGACTATGAGACATGCTGTTGTAATGCTCACTCTTTAATATATTTCTGAAGTCAGGCCTTGGGTGGGCAGGAATCCTATTAAGTTAGAGTCTAGCTGAAGGAACTATAACAACATGCAATGTGTTCATAGCTTTATTCATAAATCATCTGCCTCCCCCACAACTAATTAGTATTCTAAGTGAATAGCTGCCCAGTCCAACATGCGTAAAAATAAAACAAGTTGCTACTAATGCTTGTACCTTTAGAAGTCATAGGCGTACCATGGTTTGAAAAAAGTCAAGATAGGGTTGATTTCAAAAGAGGCTTTCCCCCCAGAAGGATCTCAAGCGTGATGCATATTTCTAAGCTATTTAAATGAGTTAATGAAAAATATGTTGACTTTGCCTAAGTCTAAAGTCACTACAAAGCATTTGATATATTGCATCTAGAGAGGCAAATACTGCAATCTCCACTTTTTTTAATTGGGCTTCAGTTGCTCTTATGAACATAGGCAGACAGACAAGAGCAAACACTGGCAGAAGCTAAGCAGAGGCAAAGGTTTTAACTCTCTCCTGACTGTACCTCTGTTTTAACTGGCATCTCCTTTAATGCTGAAGTCCCACAGAGGCAGGGGAGAGAGCAGCATGTGGAATGCGTGATGCGGTATCAGCTTTGCTCCCAGGGATTGTAGGTGGCAAAGGGCATGTCCCTCACTCTGTCTAAAACAAGTCTGCTTAAGCAAAGAGGTGAAGGTTGAAGGAAGGGGACAATTCATCCAGACGTGGGATGAAAGCTCATGGATGGTTGCATTCTGCGTGAGGAACAACCCGGATTTGATGGGGATCTCAAGCAGTTGGGAAAGCGGTAAACTCCAAACCCTATGTAGAGACTGAGCAATAATCTGGTAGGAATTAAGTTACAAATGCAGGTTGTCCAGGCTGCCATCACATCTGTGGTGGGTTGACCCTGGCTGGATGCCAGGTGCCCACCAAAGCCGCTCTATCACTCCTACTCCTCAGATGGACAGGGGAGAGAAATGATAATAAAGGGCTTATGGGTCAAGATAAGGACAGGGAGAGATCACTCAACCAATTACCATCATGGGCAAAACAGACTCGACTTCGGGAAAATTAACTTAATTTATTGCCAATCAACCAGAGTAGGATAATGAGAAATAAAACCAAATCTTAAAACACCTTCCCCCCACCCCTCCCTTCTTCTCAGGCACAACTTCACTCCCAAATTCTCTCTCTTCTCCCCCGCAGTGGTGCAGAGGGACAGGGAATGGGGGATACAGTCAGTTCATCACACGTTGCCTCTGCCGCTTCAACCTCTTCAGGGGCAAGACTCATCACACTCTTTCTCTGCCGCAGCGTGGGTCCTTCCTATGGGCTGCGGTTCTTCCCGAACTGCTCCAGCGTGGGTCCCTTCCCCGGGCTGCAGTCCTTCAGGCACAGACTGCTCCAGCGTGGGTCCCCTGCGGGGTCACAAGTCCTGCCAGAAAACCTGCTCCAGCCTGGGCTCCTCTCTCCACAGATCCGCAGGTCCTGCCAGGAATGTTGCTCCAGCGCGGGCTTCCCACGGGGTCCCAGCCTCCTTCGGGCATCCCCCTGCTCCAGCGTGGGGTCCTCCCCGGGCTGCAGGTGGAGATCTGCTCCCCTGTGGAGCTCCCTGGGCTGCAGGGGGACAGCCTGCCTCCCCGTGGTCTTCCTCACGGGCTGCAGGGGAATCTCTGCTCCGGCACCTGGAGCATCTCCTCCCCCTCCTTCTGCACTGACCTGGGGGTCTGCGGGGCTGGTTCTCTTACATCTTCTCACTCCTGTGTCTGGCTGCAGTTTCTGTTCCCTTCCGAAATCTGTTCTCCCAGAGGCACTACTCCCATCGCTGATGGGGTCAGCCTCGGCCAGTGGTGGGTCCGTCCTGGAGCCAGCTGGCTTTGGACATGGGGGAAGCTTCTAGCAGCTTCTCACAGAAGCCACCCCTGTAGCCCCCTCGCCACCAAAACCTTGCCACGCAAACCCAATACAACATCTCTGTCCCCTTTGTCTTGTCTGACGTTTTGCCATTCATTTGTATAAAGGGTGTAAAGTGGCTAAAGTTTATTTGTCCCCCCCTAGTACAAAAGAAGTTGGAAGATCCTTTTCAGAGAGAACAAGAAATTCTAGCATAGAGTTTCTGCTGGAACTCTTCTCCAAGAACCTCTGCATAAGGTTTTTTTTTCCTCAGGAAAAAAATTAACAGGTTTGAAGGGGTTTAGTCATAAATAAGCCTAGGAAACTTGGGCGTGTGATGGTTCCAGTCCAAGAGTAACTTTAGATTCAGAAAGGACTGTTGCTGAGAAGAGAAACAGTAATGCATATTCCACAATACCAATAAAAAACTAGCGAAGAATTGATGATTGTCATTTGAATTGTTATAATTAATAATTCCAGCAAACTTCAGCTAACTATGTGCCAGTAAAAGCCAAGCCTTCATATTTACTATCACAAGGAAGTTCAAAACAGAAGAAGAAAACATGATTGGCAGTCTCAGAAACTGTAGTGGAGAGGTGTTCAGCTAACCCCTGGAGAATGAGCCTTCCCTGCAAGGAAAGCTCTGTTTTAACAATGTTCCAAGTGCTAATTCAGACTACAGAAAAATAGACGCACGTAGCCAGCAGATGGGTTACAAACATGACACTTATGATATAGATAAGCTGTTTATAAGTGAGGTTCTGAAATTCAATGTGCTGGTATACAAAATAGCTTCCTGCTCCTCCCATTCTCCAAATATTTTCCCTGAACACATGTAATAATACAAAGTTAATTACATGTGCTGGTGCTATATCCAACCAGTCTTTCAAATATCCATAAAAATTAAAGATCCTTAGAGTGCAGCAGAACTAACTGTACAGGAGACTATTATATTTTTACAAAAAGCAACAGTTGTGGTCTACTTTGTGAGATCTGTTTGAAGCAAATAATGCAAGACTTAAATTACTGTCAGCGGGTGTTCTTGTGACTTCTATGATCTGTCTGTGCTATCAAATAAAGCGGGGGGGGGGGGGGGGGGGAGAAAGGGCAAGGCGTGCAGCATCCATCCCTACAGCTCAATGCTCTTCCTCTCACCTCTCCCCAAAACATGTTGGCCTTTTCTGTCGTTCCCATTTCTCAGTGTGTTACTGTTCCCGAAACCATGCCTTGGCATCATCACATGTGCTATTTACCAAATCAGTACTTAAAATCTTTCACCCAGAGTTGTTTATGTACAAAAAAAGAGAGCTGGTAGAAATGCTTTCTCCCCATTTTACAGATGTGGAAGTCAAGACACATGGGGAAATCTGAGTAGGTGACAAAGTTTGCATAAGGCGGCAGTAGCAAAGTCCAGATAAGATATAGGTCATCTCATTTCTGCTCCCCTTGCTCCTCTGTTCAAATACATCAACAGCTGAAAGAAGACATGGTGTGGTTTATCTCATATTTTATCTGAGTGGGAAGTGCAGCCAATTCGTAAAACCTAAGAAAATAATTTTCCTTTGACTTTCAGAAAGGACGTATTCTAAAATGGCTAGCTCATTAAATTGCAGAAAAAGGTTTAAAAGTTGTCTATAAGAGTAAACAGATGAGATCTGCAGCAAGCCAAGAGGAAAGCTGGGGTTCTGTGGATGAGATGCTTTTTGAATCTCACTTGCAGCGTTTGGAAGGGAGGTCACCCTAATCCCCATTATCACCTGAATTTTTCTCAGATATGAAAAATAAGCTCAAAAATGAGCAGTGAGATATGGGGTGGTGACTGTAGAAGCTTGGAATGTTCTACTTTGCTTTACATTTTTACTTATATTTATTCACAAAGTAATCTTTGACAGAAATTAACCAGAAATGCCCATATTGAGTTTGGTGAGCATTCTGGATTTAGGCATGAACTCTACTTACCTCATCCCTTCTGTTTTGTACTTTAAGATGCTTTGCTGTTTCATCCTTCTGTGTCTTTTTCTCCCTTCATTTTCCTTGCCTGACACAGTTTCTTGGGTGCATATTATTTCTTTCCTCCCTCGGAGTCCTTGTCAGTTTTAAATAACAAAAGATTTTTCTCTGCTGAAGAGCCACGTACTAGTACTTATCTTTTTCTCTTTATATTTTCTTTAGCTTGTTGCAACACTACAATCTTATATGTAGCAGCTTAAAAAAAAACCAAAGAGAAACCGGGGAAGAGAGAGTGCTACAAAAGAGCTTTTGAAGAGACAGGATTTTTTTTGTTTTTTTTTTGTTAAAAACATCAAAATGCATCCACTACTTACCTATTATTTGCTACGGGAAAGAACCTCCTTCACTAAACATGAAAACTAAAATTTCAATTAGGTTCTTAAAATACAGTGGGCTATAAATAGAAAGTGAAGAGTGCAGATGGACAGCATTATAATAGAATTTCCTTCTGTTATATAAAGGAGATAGGGATGACCTTCATCACTCACTGTAAGCTCTCTCTTTTATGAATTACGAGCCGTTCCACTATTAGTGGAATTAAAATCTATAATACTGCCAATCACTGCCCCGTATCCCTGTGGAGCCCTTCCTCTTGCTGTCAACAACTGCTGTCTGCAGTCTCTACAGATATATGCCAATGATATGTTTATAGCCCAGGCAAAGGAATAGTGTGGTTTTTTTCCTTTTCTGTGCTTCAGTAATCTTGTACAATCTCTACACAATATTATACTTCAGGAGCAGCAACGTAAATTAATGGTCACTGGTCTATGGACCGAGAGTCATGGTAAGAAGTCACTGGGAAGAAAATGTAGGTAAGAATGTTTTAAACTTAAGCACACGTATAATATGCGTGTTACCCTGACCAAAGGATAGAAGACCATAGCAGAAGACCAAGTTCAAATCAGGGTGTCAAATCAATTCCTAGCTAAAACTTTGAGTTGCTTTGCGGGTTCATTGTTTGTTTTCCTTAAATGGCCTCTGAACCAAATACTTGGAAATTTACTGTAATTCATACCAGAGCTATCTGAAACAACTTTTTGCAATGTGGAACCTAAACTAAGCTGAGAATGTGCTGGCTGCATCCTTGGTTCATATATGTAAAAGCCATAACTCATGGTTATGACTGACTTGACTCCTCACTTGAGGAAACTCAAGATCTTTGGTCAGTACTCTGTGCAAGTAAAGCCTTCCTTCCCACCCACTAGAAAGAGATAACAGCTGGCCAAACTAGCTGTTGTCTTTTCAGACAAATTAGTTCTCTCTTGTTTGGGGCTCAGCTACTCTTACCCAACAACTGGCACCTTTAGTCAGTAGCATTAGTGTGTTAGTCCCATTTCTAACACGTGCAAATGGAGCTGCCTAACTTTCAAACACGCGTAGGTATCTAACATGGGTTTGTCAGCGTAGTTCAAGGTATAAAAGTGCTTTTGCTATCTTGAAGAAAATAATTACTTGTCTTTTTCAAGGTAGGGCTAACAAGGAAACAGAAGCGTGTGTTACAGTTAAGATGAGATGCTGTACTGAGAATGATGGACAAAGTGAAAGCAAAACCACATATTTGTCAATGACTAGAAACAGAAGCCCAATACCGCTCAATTAGTCTTTCTAACGGGGTTTGGCACAATCGGTTTCACAGAATCTTGTTGAAATATATATATTTTTTTTTTACACTATTCATGGATGCACCTAGTTCGTCATGGCTAATTAGGTGTTCTGAATTATCATCTTCAATTGTTACAAATACCACATCCTTTGATGTTATTGGGTGTATAATAAGAGACTGTCATCGTTTCAGTTATTGGTGTGGTCTGTGATTGATCAATTTTTGACAATAAAGAATTGTTAACAGGGCTGCATCGTGAAGCAGTCAGTGGAAAATTCCCTTCATAACATTTCTGTCTAGTTTTGGAGCGCCGCCACTGCCACACATGAAATAACAACACGATTGAATTTCTTTTTGCTGGCATTTAGCAGGACCTATGGGGGTGTGCAGAAATCAATGGGGGATCAGGAGTCTGGAAAATTACATACTTGAAGAATTAATGAACTATAATTCCATATTACATCCTCAATCACATTTTGCTTCCTTTTCATTAATGGAACTAAATTAGTTTTCCATGGACAGGGTACTTTAAAAAAAATGCAATCATGCTCTTGCTATGATTTAAAAAAAAAAAAAAAAAAAAAGAGACCTGTTTTAACAATAGTTATTTTTTTCATGCAACATGACAGTTGGAAATTTTTAGCAAAGAACATATCTACAGCACTGACTCAACCTGTTGAAGCAATTTTTAATATGACATTTATAGCCCCAGCTCTAGTTTCCTGCCCTTTGAGCCAGATTATGGTTTTAAGGCGACTCAGCCAGAACTTCTACTAGACCTGGGAGGTGTAGAGGTAGAAGGAGCAACTCCAAAGGCATTCAAAATGCATTTTTGCCAACATGGGCCTAATTTATTATCCAATGGATCAGGGACAGGAAAGGCCATAGCCTTCACTCTTCTCTGAAGGCTGTATCTGAGATAACTGATGTTTCTAATGCTGTGTAAAGAAAATCCTTTTGCTCACAGATGTATGTTTTGCTAGGATAAAATTGTGGGTGATCCTTCTCTTTGCTGTGCCCCCCAAGCCAGCTGTAATCTGGCCCTTCGTGATTTAAACTTGTAACTGAATGAACTGTTGGGATGCAAATGCAGTTAAAATCAAGAATATTCTATGGTTTAATGGGGATTTTGATGTGAGAACCCATACAGTGAAAAGCATCTCCTAGTACTCAATATGATATCATATCTTTAAAGAGTTATGGGAAGCCGAACAAATTAGAGTGAGATTATAAACAAAATCAGGCTCCAGGACTTTTAATGACCAAGGAAGAAAGTTCCTTTGGCAATCGGTAGCAGTGTTAGAAAAAAGGGAGCTGATCAGACTTTACAAAACAGATTTAAAAGGCATTCCAAACAACTTTGGTTTTCTGGCGTAACTGATATCTTCCTGGATTATTTCAGCAGTCTCACCTTCTGTATTCTTGGGAGTTTTATTCCTCTGTATGATATTTACATGCATGTGGTATATGGGAATGTAGTGGGATGGAAATCCCAAAAGCTGATATTTTGTTTTAACAACAAGATAGCTCCAGTATATTGAACTAATTTCAGGCTCTTCCATTTCTCCACTGGGACCTGGGTTTTACATAAGATGTCAAATCAAAAATCTGATTGAACAGCAGGGTCTTCTCAAGTATCATCATATTAGAAATCTGCTGTCACGTGAAAACCAACACAAACACTTTTCTCTTCTTACATGCGAGAGATGGGACTCTAGAACTTGCAGTTAGGGATAATGAACCCTTTTCAAAGCTACTCCAGAAAATTGAGTTTTGACAGCAGATACATTATGAAGTACAGTGAACTTTCATTTTGTCCTACTGAATAAGGCCTTTTCCCCCTTGCAGACGTATTTACTAAAATCAGATAACCCAGACATCATCTTAATCCTACTGGGCATTCTGTTATCTGAGCATAAGTCTGAATAGTTGGGACAGGGTCTTTTATATCCAAGCCAGACGTAACATCCTTGAAAATGTATTGACATATGCAAAGACATATCAGAGTCTGACTGTTCCAAATGTACTCATGAAAAAAAAATTGAAGATTTATCTTTTTAAAATCACTTCTTCAGTGATCTGTTTCTGAAATAATTTTTCTTTCACTCTTTGCACTTTTTTTATACTGTATATGGGGCTGGGATGTGGGTGGCTCTGGAGGTTAGCATTAGGCTGGGAAGGCTGTTGCCTTTGAAATGAGATCTCAAATTTAGCCTAAGTCAGTAGTGACTGAACATTGTGGAAGTTGCTGGCTGCTCATTAATCTTTATAAATATATCCAGTGATAATAACCCAATTAGCACTGGGACAGATTATTGCAATTGAGAGTCTCTAATAGCAGTCTTAGCTGAGTGTCATGTATTATACCGTCCCAGAAAAACTTCCAGGATGGAAATAATGAAATTCTAAGTATTCACAGCTGCCAGTCTGTGGTGTTCCCTTCTTGACAGGAGAGGGCTAGAGGGGCTTTGGTTTGTATCGACCTGGGTAAAGCAGTTTATGAAAGAAAGGCATTTTGGACAAAGTTGTGCTCTGGGTTTGTGTAACTTTGTGCTTGATGGTGGCATACAGTCTTTTCTGAGAGGAGGATTTGATGATTAATATTTCAGTCTTGAAAAGAGTAATGTAAAATGGTAGAAACCCCCCTTTCTTCCCCCACGCCATGGCTCTTTGTTGAGTGCAGCTTGACCACATTAGAGAGCTTGGTCCTATTGCTGGATGAAAGAGCGCTGCTATCTTTCAAATTGGCAATTTTTTACCACTTTCAATCTTCAAAAGCTCTTATTATACAGGAATTCTCTAATAATATTCATCAGAGAACTAGCTTTACTTTTTTCTTACTGTACCAGTGAATAATTTGCTAATGATCTTATTTTACTCTTCAGGGAGCAGAGTTTTCTCAGTCTCCACAAGAGCAAGGGGTATAATAGCTAAAACTGTTGCCACAGTTCAGGAAATGAGTGATTCTGAGGTATAAAGAAGGTGATTTGGAAGAGCAAGTTTTTTTCATGTCAAGGGGAGCTAGGTGTGTACAGTACTTATTTTCAAAATGCCTGTGACTGTGCGTCTACTTTGTTAGTGTGAAGCTTCAGTTAGCAAAAAAAAAATCTTTTTCCAATGGAAAAATGGGTAACGGAATATGGAAAAAAGCAGGCTGACTGATTTCAGTTTAAGAAAAAGGCACAGGAGGAAACCTGACTATCTGAAAACCAAATCACGTGCAGCGTAAGTGTGTGATAATCAGTGACCCTGTTTTGTGGCAATAAGTTATGTACAGTACTGCCACGAGTGCACCCATGAATTACAAAGGGTAGAGAGAGTCCCCACGCTCCCGGTGTTTCGTGGGCTCACCAGTCCCACAGGTGTGTGTTTGTTCCCCAGCCGCGGTGTTCCAAGAGCCAAAATCTCCATTTTTTTGCCATGCAAATGCCACAGGGTGGAAGCACGGCCAGAGCAGGCGGTGCGGCAGCGCAGTGGTCCAGCTGTGTAGCTGCTCTCCAGTTGGGGTGACGGTTACTTCCAGCGACCGTCTCGGTATTACTTTCTGTTCCAAACCTGGCCACTCGTATCAGTGGGGTGATGGATTTGGTATGTGCAGTTGTGCTCTTTATTTGAGAAGGAAAGAGGAAAATAGAGAAAATGCCATCTCCGTGGTAGTCGGTGGGAGTTCTGCTGTAAATTGGAGCAGGGCCAGGATGAGACCGTTTGCTCTGGCCTGTCACAAGTATGGGACTCTATTTTACTTCTTGAATGGGGATGTTTCCTTTTTTTTTTTTTCCTTCTTCTCCCCCCACTTTGCCACAGCTTCTTATAGCCAGTTAGAGCAGAACTTGGATACTCAGAATTAGTTGTCCGTTTTTTCTATTTGCTTAAAAATGTCATCACCTGCTATTGAAAAAAAATACATCCCTCCTTTCCTTGTACTTAAACATTTTGTTTAATTTTTTTCATAACTGAAAATATAAAGCCTTTCAGTAACTTCCTTCTATAGAGTAATATTTCATTTTTCATGCCTTTCTAGTACAGCATCAAACAGGACTTCATTAGTGCTGTTAATGTTCCATATAGCCCACTGATATACCATAGCCACTGGCCAAGCAAAACTTCAATCAGTTTTTCTTCTCTTGTCAGCTCACACCTCTGACTGAGCAGCTGCAAGATGATTCATCGGAGAATGTTTCACCATAGGACAGAGAAAAATTATTTCTGGGTTGCTTTTCCCATACTAATAAGATAATTTCAGTTGTAGATAGTTTTGCAGCACTTCCTGAGCCATGCTATGCCCATTTGAAAATAGAAATCCTTTTATCTAAATGTCAAGAAAATTTTCCATGAAATCAGTGCTTTGGCTCCGCAAAACACATTTCTGCTGCGTTTTCTTGTTTAACAGAGTTGCGACAGTTATATTTTGTCCCATGACAGAGCAGGCCTCTACTAGAATTAATGATCAGCATTAGCTGGGAGAGTTAGAACAAAATCCTGTGCAAAAGGAACATCTATATTCTGAAACCCATTGGCACGTGCTGTGAAATGTCATTTGCCTAAAAAGTTAGTTGTTCTGGATTTCTTTTGTTTGCTGCAAAAGCATGTAAGGAGTAATGAGTTATTCAGCATCAGTGCAGCAATGGTTCCAATGCAACGGTTTCAGGCAAACAATCTGTCAAGAATAGGGCGTTTCTTAAAGACCAGCAGCGTGCTTCCATCCACACTTGTTATGGTAGGCTTTCTTACAGAACTCCACTCAACTTTGCATGCAGCCGTAAGAAAACCAGAAGAATGTATTTCTTTCTTTGTTTATTGGCATCTGTAAAAGCATTTCATCCCAGGTAATATTTCTTGTGATATAGGTTTGTCAGCTAGTTTGCAAATAAATACAGAAAAGCTGCTTTTGTTGTCAGTTTACCAATACTGATGTGACATTCAAGGCTTGTTTTTCCTGAATAATCAGTAAGTGAGTTCATCAGAATGCATTCAGCCTGTGCCTGCAATGCTGCGCTTATAATTATAAGGCTTACAGATCACAAATAAATTGTTCTGAAGAGAGGAACACAGGCTTTCTTTAATTCATATCTGTTACTTTGACCTAAATAACACTCTTTTCTCCACCTCATCACCAATGCATACATTCCACTTTCCCAAAGCAGACGTATATGCCACCCAGTGTCTTAATGCACGTTATTAAGTAGCCAGCATGAAGATTCATATAGATTCTGAACAACAGCTCTTCTCTTCCAGCCTCTGAGTTTGCATGCTTCGTTGATTCTCTGGGCCTCGTAGCTTTGACCAACCCCAACAAGTAATCTTGTACTGCCCAGGTGATCCCAAGCGTTTAGCACAGTCACTTAGGTTCTGTTCTGTCAGGCAAGCTGTCTCCCAGGAGGCATATTCCCCAGTGGTAAGGGAACTTCTAGATTGTAGCCCTTTCTTCCTTCCCTTTTTCTTAAGTAATCTGCAGGTATGTGAGCGAATAGCAGCGGATAAGGCGCAGGCTGCAAACCAACCTTTTCTCATGACAGTAACATAATTTTCATTGATCTTCCTCTGATCTCTCAAACACCTCTGAGGTCCCACTGGCTCCTGGCTGCTCACAAGAAAAAGGCCAGACTTTATACTGATTTAGAGAAAGACACGCTGAACAGCGGAAGGTTGTAAAGGTTTGGCATTTCTCAGTCACGCAGCAGGACTACTTAGATGATTACCCTGGAATTCATAGTGGAGTTGAAAATTCTGTGTTTTAAACCAATAGAGACTTATGATTTAATTCGTGGTACACAAAGTGGCAAAATATATGCTTGGTGCAATATTCCAGCAGAACTACTGGTAATTTTCATCATCATAAATACTGGTAATGTACACCAGGCGCGCCTGGTTAGAGAGACTGTTGCTAGAAAATCAGACTGAGACGTAAGAATTAAAATTTCTAATGAAATTTCATCAAGCATCTGTAAAGCTTTTAAAAACCAATACACTCATGATACGGTTGTGCGGTTATTCCGAGATTCAAAAGAAATGTTATTTGGCATGTAAATAAAATACCCAGAGCACATCCCGCCTACCCCCTGGCATGTATAAGAAAAATGCAACTCAAAACCAAATGTGGGTGACTGAGCGATACCTTACAGTTTATGCAGGTGTCCCCCATGTACTTAATAATTTTCATACCTTCAAATGTGGAACAAAGTGTTTTCGATGAATAAGGAAGCCTTGGGGTTTTTTAAAGTTTGTGTTTGAACAGATTTTGTAAGAGACTAGGGTGAGCGTATCTTTATCTGTGCACACATCGGTATTGTCAGAAAAGAGATTTGTTACCTTACTGCAGCTCACAATTGATTTTCTTAGCCAGTTTACACTTCTCTTATGAAAATAACAGATGACATAAATGGGAGCTAACAGGGACTGTGGGCAGAATTTTGACATATTTTACATATATCTCAGTGGTCACATCACACCTCTCCTTCATATCCGCATCCCGGAGGATACTAGATCAACTGCTGACGTACTTTCCAGAGTCTGAGTCTCAATTTGTTATTTTAGTTCTTATTTTTAAAGCTTCAACCTTTTAAAGAAAAGTTGAATCCCTACTCTGACCAGAATGGCCAGTACGTTGAGGGTTTATTCGTTATTGAGCCTCACGGTGGGGGGATTTAGAGCTTTTTGTTCCTGAAGGCAGTTTGCGTGTGTTGTGTCTCCCTCTGTGCCAGTTCCGTAGGCACCTCTTGGTCACCTTGCTGCTTAAGTAGGTAGGGTATAAAACACAATGATAATGCAATGGATCTGATAAGGAAGGACACATTTTTATCCCTGTTTGACTCCGTACACCTGGTATTCCCTGACTGTTAACAACACCCATACTCTGGGACCTATTCTATAAGAGAGCTTACTGCGTCACTGAAGGCACTGGAAACGCGTGTGTCACAAAGTTCTCTGCATCTCTGCTAAGTCCGTGAGTTCAGGTGTCTGCAGGACCTGCTTTGGTGGGTTTGGGACCTAGCGAGTGCATCCAGAAATCTATTCTACGGTGAGTTGTTACTGCAAAGCTCAGTCAGTGGAAGTTGATCTTTTAAGAAACCCACATCCCAAAGGAATTATCAGGAGGGGGAGAATGTGTTGTGTTTCATCTTTAGGGTGTAAGCATTTGTTTGGAATCCCAGCTGTTCTCTTTGATGGTGAGAGAGGAGATTGCGGTCAGTTCTGTTGAGAGTCAGAGGTGCCGGTGTAAGTCAACAGGAACTCCACAAAATAGGGAAGCCCTACTAACCTAAAATTGGTGTCACCAAGAGCATAAGCAAGGACCGGAGTGAGTCTTTAATGTTTTGATATGCCCCTCAAACAATCTTTGTTTATCAGGCAGCCTGCACTACTCAAAGTGTTAACATCTTATTATTTGAACGGGGATGCAGTTCCTTTCTTCATACTGTGGGCAATTTACACAGATGTCAGATTACCTAAAATGTATTGTGACAAAATGAGTTGCTAATTTGTAAACAGTAACCTGGGATTAACAGAACCTCCGCTGTTGGCAGGGCCAACACCGTTAGCCAAGTCCTTTTATGGAAATGATTCAAAACTTTACTGCAAATAATTCTGGAAATTCAAGTAGTCAGTAATGAAAATACACTTCTGTGAAACCCAGAAATACCAGAGACGTTGTTCTTCCATCAGATGAATGTAGCAATTTCCTCTGTGTGATTTTTCTCCTCTTTTTTTGTTGTTCTTACTAAACAGACATTGATGAATGCTCAGATGGCTTTGTTCAGTGTGACAGCCGTGCTAACTGCATTAACCTGCCTGGTTGGTACCACTGCGAATGCAGAGACGGCTACCATGACAATGGGATGTTTTCACCAAGTGGAGAATCCTGTGAAGGTCAGTATCTAAAAAAGGTGGGGTAGCGTTATGACTCGCGTTACGGTAATGTCTAGTATCTCTGTACTGGTCAAGTATTGTCTTGGACACTGTATCAATGAAAGTTAAACCTTAAGCCAAAGCAATAGTAGTCTAAATAAGCATCATGAACAAAGGGAAAAGATTATGAAGTATGAATATTCCTAACATATAGGCGGAGCGTTAGTGCCCATTCCTATGATTTGCTAAGATAATGTGTGAACTCAGGCATGGTGCTTAAAACGCAGTTTCTCTGGCCCTACGTCTGCTTCTGTGCATGGTCCTCGCAGAAGCGATTTCCCGTGGGCTGGTAGCCTGCACTGTAATCTGTCACTCCACAGTAACCTGTTTATATGTCAGGTTCTTTACGTGTAGAAATGGGCCTCCATCCAGACCTCAGTCCTTCCACTTCATTCCTTGTACACCGAAACAGTCTGTGATGAAAAGATTTCCCGTTGCAAAGAACGATTATGCATCCCTGACCCCCTTACCCACACCTGGGTTAAAACCGTGGTGCTTCTCAGGTGCCCAGGCTAACTGCTTGTAGACTGCTGCGATTTGAAGAACAACCCTACAAACTGGGGAGCTCAGTGGACTTAGGGCTGGGGCAAGGTGCAGGGGACAAGAGAGTGACAAGGGGGACAAGGAGATGGGCAGGTTTTCTTTGTTTATGAATGATGTTAGAGAGAACAGCAGGTTAGTAAGAAGGCAGTTGTTTGCAGATGCAGATCTCTTAGCGTGGACCGTTATTCAGCTCTTAAAATAGCGCATGCTGCTGGTCTTAAGTAAGAGAACAAACCAGTCTGTTTTGCCATGGACTACTTAGGGCAAAATTAGGAGCCTTTCTCCCTGCTGTCTCTGAGTGCTGAAATATTCAGTGCTCACACACTGTAAGCTTTCCTACCTTGCTGTTTAAACTCACATTGGTGGGCTGCATTGGTTCCAAAGGGAAGCAATTGAATTAATTTCACTAAGGCAGACAGACAGACAGTTCTCTAGGAGCGAGAATGACCTTTTCGGTATCCCCATCATCAATACTTTATTTCAACACGTTTTCGCCACTGCTGAAAGCCTGTATTCCCAGGAGGAATCAGCTATTTGAGGCAGCCACTGCTTTCATAAGTCGAGCTTTCTTTGTCAAGAACTAACTAAATGTCAGTGTTAGCTGGCCAGGTGTTAGGACAAGAAGGTGCAAAGAAGAAGTTGTGATCTCTCTGATTATAACATTCTGTCACTCATGGCACAGGTAATACTCTAGCCAGGCATTTATGGAAATATTCTCAGTACCCCAAGTTTTATCTTCAATGTCAATAAACATTTGTCTTGCGGGTTGAAGATAGTGGTTTGGCACATGCTACTTCAAGAGATATACGTGATACAAAGTGACTCTGTTAAGATGCGTGCAAACAAGCAACAATTAAGCAGCAATTTCTAAGCAAATGAAAGGCCAAGGAAAAAGAAATATGGGGATTGCTATGTGTATGCAGAAGTGGCAATTATTAGAATGTTTTGACCATTTCTACAAAGCACCAGCAGCTCTTTATCAAACATACACAGAGGATAACAAGTAATTAGAATTAAATCACAGATGCCAGGAAATTATATTCATTGCTGATAACCCTAGTTACTAATAGTGGAACACATTCAGTTTGATTGATTGCAGCTCCAAATTTTGGAATGCATAGCAACTTGGGATGGGGCGGAAGGTTAGATATTTTATTAGTCTTACCACATCACTTTTTATGGGATTGAAGCCTGTGACATTGTGTCTCAGACAGAAAATAGAACCTGAAAAGGTATGAAGAGACTGCCTAAAATCCACTGCAGTACGGAAAGTTGAACCTCCAGTAGCAACGCACAGTAGCGCAAAAGCAGTTGGCTTGTCTGCTGTCAGAACTTCCCACAGTGAGAGATTCCCCTACTGGGTTTAAAGACACAAGAAAATGGATTTCTTTTGTCACTTCTTCAGTATCCCCTAGTTAGACGTGATTAGATTGAGCTGCTGGTGGATGGTCTTTTAGATACTCACTGTAATGGGGGAGCAGCTTCCAGGCTATACTAATCTCAGATTTCAAATCTCAGTTCTCCACTTCTCACCTTCAACTGTATGAGCTTCTTGCTGTATCCAGGACCAGTGTCCTCTGAAGCTTTCTGGCTTCTGCAGGTGCTACAGCTTGCAGAGCTGTAGAAGGAACAGTGCAGAATTACACAGAAGAGAAACTGGTCCTCTTGGTGAACAAAGGATTTAAGCTTCATGGGGATTAGGAAATGTTCTTTGAGGGCTTGTCCCTTTTGCTTTCTAAGAGGACTGCTTCAAAGCAGTGTTTTATATTGAGTGCACAACAGGCTTGGCTTTGGCTCATCTTTTGGAAGTTTTAGTCGCTTTGAAGAAAGTTCCCTCTTTCAGTGGAGAAAACCTTTAAAAGCCAAGGAAGTGTGTGTTCAAATCTTTTCTTTCTTGATTGTTCTATATGGTCTGCCTCAAATCTGGGTCTGTTTATGTCCCCTGGACATGTACTGATAGTACTACAGAGAGCAATTCTGTGATCAGTGTTAGTCAGCTCCTTGGTTCCTTCAGCAAAGCCTCCAATTTTAACAATTCAGGTGGAAACACCTCTGCTAAGGTCACAAATGCAGGAGCATTTCCTTAAAATCCTTATTTTAACAGAATACCAAATCCGCACCTACCCCTTTTGCTGGAAATAGTCCCATCAGGACATCACACTAAATATTCCTAGCTCTCTAGCTCCTTGGTAGCATTAGACTTTGTCAGTGCTTGATAATGAAATAATAGTTGCTGAATTGCCTGTTTTACACATATATTGACCTTGGCTACTGCTGCTTCTTTGGCACAACTGAGAATATTGAGTATTTTGACTAATGTCCTTGAATGCAGAGATTCATAATCCCATTTTATTGTACCTACAGGCAACAGAAGACCTAGAGATTCCTTTGCTATTAGTTTTGCTTCACATTATACTCCTCGGTAGACCTGCGGTCTCTATAACAATTACCGAGAGAAATTATGGGAAATGCAGCTGTAGGGCTTCAACCTCTTACCAGCACTTGCTGCTTTTCCCTTGGAAATGGAATTATTTTATGCATCATCATATTTCCAGAAAAGTGGTGAAAGTTCAGCCGCTTAGTCTTTGAGAACTGCATGGCTTTGCAAAGTCTTAAATTGTATATATATGTAAATATAGCGTTCAGCATGGTATATCACCTGGTACCTTTCTCTTTGCCCCCCTACAGCTTTTCTTTATAGTTTCTTTACACAGTCTTACCGGTGCTCTGAAGGTTGTCTCTCATGTACCATTTCATAAAGGAGAGCTAGACTAAGATAGTAGATATTGCAGCCTCAAGCTTCATTGCATTAAAAAACTGGAACCACTGAGGGCAAACTCCTAAAATAAGAATGTTCAGGCCCAGTTAATATTTGTTCTGCAGTTGTGTAAGATCCTGATTCCTTTGAATTTGTCCCCTGCAATGTCTAAAAGCTTCCAAAATCAGCTGAAGAGAGAGGCTGTATTGGTTTGTGCCAGAACAGTGCAGGTTATGCCTCATCAGTTGTTGGACATTTTGCATACTTCCATGTCCGAAGAATAGCTCACCTAATTAATGCAGCCCCTTAGGACTTACCAAGAGTATCTGGCAGGTACCAGCTGTTGTTGATGCAGAATATGAGATCAACATACTTTCACTCTCAGCAGGTACCACATTCTTTAAATGAGACAGGTGGAAATGAAAGGATTGGAAAGTATCGATCCAGAATGCCCAATTCGATAAGGATCTTTTTTGGGGTTGTAAGGTCTTACCTGTATGTGATCTCACAGTTCAGGATTTCTGTTCTGAAATGTCTTGTTATGTTTTTTTTCTGCCGTCCTGCTTCCAGAAGTGGAATCACTTCCTTCTCTGTGTGATAGAGCAGGCTGCCTGACAACACAGAGGGTTGGGGCTCTACTTGAACAATATCTTCCACAATCCAGGATAATGAGGGGTGGAGGCACATTACGAGACTCAGGATGCTCCCCAGCCTTAATGAACGAACAGAGTCCAAAATGGTCACTTCAGCATCCACGTCTGTGGATCTGGAAGGCAGAGGAATTGCTGACTGTCAGGATGTCTGAATTTATCTCACAGTACATCTGGTATTTTAACTAGTACATGAAATTTCTTGTAGTTCAAAAACCACTGTCAGTTTGGGAGTCCTACACTTGGATCTTTCTACAGTGCTGGTAACGTTTAACAGAAGCTTTGTTTACTGATAGCACTTAAGGAGGCAGGAAATAAAGAATTGCTACTCTTCAGCAGGAAATCTTACTAGCACTCATAAAGCTCCATTGAAATCCTTTTGCCTTTATTCATGATCTTAAAAGGTCCACAAATAAAGTGGCCTTTTTTCCATCCACCCCAAACAGAGCGATAGGCATTAAGGCTTCATTATTGAGTTTGGGAACCCAACTTAAGCATCACCAAACAGAAGGCAGATATGGAGACACATTAATATTTAAATATTCTGGAATGTGGGCAGAGTACAAAATTGGCAGGGTTTCTCATCTTTTATAAAAGGACTAATAAAACAGAAACTTGACCACTGCATTTTACAAGATGGGAATTTGAATACATTTGCTGTATCAGGAAGCAACATTTCTGTGAGCTGGTGTTACCAGCATCTGAAGTCTCAGCTCTTCATCTTCCACATCTGCTAAGCACTCTGGCAGCTGGCTTGCGTGAACTCACAAATAAATAATTCACAATTCGCTTGCTCTTTGAAGAATGATGACATCAGTCAATAGATTTACTTAGGACAGAGAAGAACAGAAACCTAACTTTCTTCTCAGATGCGCTCGGGCTCCCTATCAAATGCACACCTGCCTTTTTTGCCTGAAGCAAAAAGTACTCGGGTATCCTGACGTTGTCACCTTGCTGAGCTAATGCTACTCCTCAGAGCTAAGGTAACGGAGAAACTTCAGTTGCTTCAGAGCGAAGGAACTGTTCACCCTCCCAACCCATCTCTTCCAACAGCATATTTCTCAGTGATACAAATGTTCATCTTTTCTTTACACAGATGACGCTTTAACTGATATCAGAATGATTCTGGTAGGAAATCACGTCTGAGGGAGACTTTGGGGGGCTTTATGTGAATGTCCTGCACTTAAGCCTGGATAGCTTATCAGAGGAAGGAAAGTTGCAACTTTCCGTCAGCTATATCGGAATGGGTCTCTGAGCCCTTTCTCACTTCCTAGCAAGGTGTACACAGGTTTGTTTTTTTTCTAATTGTGCCATGTTCGTGTTCCTTGTGAGTTTATTGCAAGTTTTCTCATCTGTCATTATCAATATTGTATTTGTGGGGTTTTGCCCAAAATATTATTGAGCTGTCATTTTTTTTTTAGAGCTACCCACAGTAGCTCCAAGATCTCTTTCCAGAATAGACCTAAAAGACTGATTTGATTTTTGAATGGGTATTTCCCCATGCACCTTACAATTGAATCTCATCTGACATATTATTGTTTACTCAGTCAATATCATGAAATACTTCTATATTTCACTGTCAGTTGTTTGGTTTTAATACTTTCTTATCAACAGTCTTTTTCATCTCACTGTTCATCCATTCCCCCAGATGACAGAGTATATTGAGCAGCACACATTCTGGCACAGATTCTTGGGGAACTCCCTTGGGACGACTCTCCATTGTGACAACCTGACCATTTGTTGCTGCCTTTTATTACTTACCAATTAACCTGCCATTAATCTGTGAGTCAATGACCTCTTTTATTCCATGGCACGTAGTTCATTTAAGGCCATGTATTATGCAAGGGAGCTCATGAAGTTTTCGAATAAAAGTATTACAGTATATGAAATGTATCCCCCCCTTTAAAGTCTTTTTAATTAGTATAGTATACATTTACTCTCGATCTATAATATAGTACCTATAAACAATCTTCTTTCTATCTGAAAACATGTTATCCTTTTGGTTGCTAGTTTTAATTCATCTTTAAAACGTCATCATTTTAACATAATTCCCTCCGTGAAACTAAGCACTACCACAGAGATTTTCTGCAGCCTTTTAAATTCCTTTAAGGCTATTGAACTTGCATACATTTTGGTCACTGTTGGTCACAAATACAGAGTAGTTGCTGAGTAGAGACATTTCGAATCAGAGTCTGCACACTGCTCAGGGCCAAGTCAAATGGTGCTTTGTGCCTTCGGGATTCTTTGACTATCTGTTCCAAGAAACAGTCAGTAAATCTGTTAAATACAGCCTTGGGTCACAACCTGGTGGGACAATTGAAATTCCCATTTTTATGGAGCTTTCTGCCTTTGCAGTCTCTCAAATATTGCAAATGGCATTTAGTCATGCCAAGTACTGTCACCATTTTCTATGGCTTTAGTCCAATATTTTTCCTCTGTAGGCATGAAATTACTTGTGATGCAATTAACTCCTCACTTTCTGTAACACGTATCACTACTTCTTCATCCATGGTACTCCTTTGTCATTGCAATATTAAGTTCTACCCAGGGACAATGGTAAGAAAACGAAAATTCTTAAAAGTGTGCCAGATCAAAGCTGCTGTAATTTTTAATGTAGGTTAGATAAATAACAACTGGTCCTCAATTTAGCACTAGAAAACTAGTCACATTTTGTTTCTGTTTTTCTCCGGGGCAAACCTCCAAGTCTTTTGAGATCTAATGTTCTAATGTCATAACATTCAAGCTTGATTCTTAAGCAGGGTGTTGTAAATAGCCTGAAGTGAATTATTTGTTGTTTTGTTGGGGATTTTTGTTGTTTGTTTTATTTTGTTTGTGTGGTTTTGTTTTTTGTTTTTTGTTTTTTAAATAATATAAGAGCAATGATAACATGCCTCTGTGGCTGGATATACTGAAAATTTGAAACCTGTAATCCTTCCCTTTTTCAGACACAAAAGATGCAGTATACCCTGTCCACATGGTTATGGAAATTGGAGAGCTGGTTATGGCTGTAAACAAAATGTCAGTAACAAACCACCATCCATTATAAATCCAAAGTCAAAAAGCTGAACAAAGTTTTGCTTGGTATGGATGATTTGTGTGCAAGTTCTTTGCAGATAATGCCTGGAGTCTGATGTAGATGAATAATGCGGATGAGAATTTTGTGCATACAAAGTTTGTGTTTCTCTTGCTGCGTTATAAACACACTGCTCTTTCTGATTAGGTTAGAATCAAAACGTAAATAGCTCCTGCTTTGACCAGAGATATTTAAATTGCCCTATCCAGAAGATTTATTTTCATGAATCGAACAACTGAAAAAACAAGGTTGGGATTTTTCGTAAATTCCCAATCTTGGATAAGCTCGGCTCGATACCAGAGTCAATGTTGAAACCTCAATTGTTTTCAGTGACAGCGCACTAACCATTACCGTGTTGAAAAACAAACCCCAGAAACCTTTTTCTCGTGGGAAAATTGTGAAATACACTTGTACACAAGTGCCAAATGCAGACTTACTGTTTATAGGGTCACCATTTGTGGTTAAAGGAAACTGTTCTTATTTACATGACAGCTGAACTTCATCCAAGTATCTCATTAAATATGGCTGCTTTCAGTCAAGTGGCCAGGTTGTTGAGAAGTGATATTATTCATTTATGATATGACCTATGTGAAAGCTTTGTACAAAAGTGTGTTTTAAACAAACGAACACGAGGGTCTGAAAGTAATTTATTGGAATTTACTTCAATAACAAAGAGATTCCTGCTGTTAATCTGAATCATTATATTTAAATAGGATTTGCATTTCTTCTCTTTATTGCATAACTTGAAACCAGTCAGACTGTGAGCATATGGGGATCTTAATTTTATATTGCCAGATTGTATTATTTTCAGTATGGATTTAAGAGAAAATACAGGAACGAGAAAGCTGCTCTTCCACCCCTCTGCTCTGCCCAGACCAGCATCACTCAAACCGTTCCCGCTGGCTGCTTGTCTAAAAACCGTCCGGGCTGGAGACGGGACAGCCTCCGCGGGGCCGTGGGTTCTGCTCGTGATGTATCCATGCTGTTCGGGTGGGTTTCCACGGGTTTCCCACGGGTGGGTTTCCCACGGGTGTCCGTGCTGAAGTGCCTGCGACGCTTCAGCTGTTCAGGTTCGTGATCCCAGTTATCTGCAGCCCTATTGCAACAGTGACCGACTCCAGATGCTTCAGAAGGTAGCGAGGTAGAAGATGTGGAGATCTGAGATGATTTGCCTGTTCTGGGTTATCTGATACGTAAATAAGGGCACCATAGACCCTAATGCATGAAATGTAATCTCTCTTTCAAAATGTGTTAGTATTGCAAATTGAATATGTTTGCTAGCTTTATGCACTTCGGGCTATGCAATTTCTTTCCCCTTTTAACATTCAGTGGCAGTGAGTGTCATAGTTTGTTTGTGCATTGTATGAAAAGTTATTTCCTTTTATCAGGCTTAAATTTGTTGTCTTTCAGTTTCATTCACTGTCCCTTGTCTTGCGTATTAGGCAATATGAAGAACAAAAGCTCTCAACATGTCTTCTCTGGAGTATTCATTAGTTTTTTCGTTATTTCCCTTCTTGCTGATGTTCTTTTAGAGATGACCAACCTATTGCTTTTCAGTTCTTCTCAAATGATATTTTCCTTGTCTTTTCCATAAGCCCTAGTAATTTTGCGATACTTTTTTTTGAGATGGTGCCACTGTTACTGCACACAGTATTTGAAGGAAACCCACAATGCTGCTTATTTATACAATGGAATTCTAATAATTTCCCTGCTGTTTTCCATCCCAATTCATATTCATGTTAGCAACTGGTTTACTTTTTTTTTTGACTGCAGCCACACTTGGAATTGAAATTATAATTGAGTTCTTTTGCTTTAAACTGAATGTGCTTGAGGTGAATTGGAGATTTCATTTCCATTACTGAACTCAAAGCTGTGTGTTTTATTAAGTTTTTATGCTGATGGTGAAAGATACATGCATGACCATATTGCTTATTTTGTCTTGTACTGATCTGTTGGACAGTTAAATATCACAATGCTACTTTTTAATGAACTCCACTTAAGAGCTTGGGCCAGACTGTTGTGAAATTGTATTTAGAGTTGAACTTAGTGTATCGATATTTACAATTGCAATAGATCTAGTCTTTACTCTTCTAGTGTTTTCCGTGTTTTATCGCATATAGCTGTTTACTTCGTGCCCTTTCAAAGCTTTTCTCCCAGATAACTTTTCTCCATATGGACAGCTGAAAAAGCTAAATAAAGGCTGTTCAAGTAGAAGGCACTGTGTGCTGCTAGTTTGCCCTTGCAAAATAATTTTGTGTACCTTGATGAAGTAGAAGTTCAAAGGTACTCTTGAATTCTTTGAGATATGACTGTTTTGACGTCATTTACCTTTCTGCACTGGAGACATTAATTTTTTTTCTTTAGTTTGTATGCGAGACACAGGGCTATAGATGTCCCTGCAACTTGAATAATTAAAACATTCTAGTTTGCACACCCTAATAAATGATGCAACTTAAAACATGGTGTGCTTGCTTAAATGAGCTTACAGGTCAGACGTCACCTTTCACATTAACTTCTCACAAGTGAATTCAAATGTGCTAGACAAAGCCAGCAAAAGGTTTTGAAAACAAGATTCTGCAGCTTTTCTTTAACTGCACGTCTCATGGACAGCTGCCACAAACTAATTCTCTTTAGGGAGCTGAGAATTATTTTTGTTCCTATGTTTCCTGTGATTTCTTCACTCTACCTACCTTACTCAATGGCATTCACTTAGAAAGATGTATAGAAAAACTCAAAATACCATGTTTTAAAAGTTTTATCTGGCTTGAAAAATACTTTTTGTGAACTTGTACGTTATTTCTCCCTGTTCTGGTGAAGTGCAAATTAATTTTCAGCTGAAGTCTTTAATGGCCAAGAATCATTTATATTGACTGCCGCAAGAACATTTTTGTTAATTGAATGTGGTCTGAGAGCATTACATGGCATGTTTTTGCAGACATTGATGAATGTGGAACTGGAAGGCATAGCTGTGCCAATGACACTGTTTGCTTTAACTTGGATGGTGGGTACGACTGTCGATGTCCCCATGGCAAGAACTGCACAGGAGACTGTATCCATGAAGACAAAATCAAGCACAACGGTCAGATTTGGGTGCTGGAGAATGACAGATGCTCTGTCTGCTCGTGCCAGGTCAGTAGAAATAGAACTAGCTGCTTCTGCAAGATGGTGGTAGGGATGAAAGGAAGAGCGGCATGATTCAGGTGAAATTCCTGGTTTAGCTGCCTTGTCAGGCGTGCTTGTAGTGCTACAGAAAAATGGAATTATTTACTACATACAGTTTTGGGGAGAGCTTCTCTCTCCAATCTGCATGAGTGGAACTTCCATGGGAGGTTTATTTTATGATACTGGGAGAAGGATGATGGTACTATTTTCTCAGCAGAGATACCACCTGTGTTTTCTGGGTGGGAGTAACAGCATTTTGATGCAAAGAAACTGTCTGTCTAGACACATATTGGCGTTGGTGACTGACGCCAGTATCTCTAGCAGATGGCTATAAATAGAAGTAGGTTCTGTATCTGCAGAGTAATTCAGCTTAGCTTTCTCAAATGTTAGCTGTGGGAACCTGGATCTCAAGCTAAATGCTGAGGGAGAATGGAGGCCCAATACACCGCAGACAAAGTCCTGAGCATTTCAGCAGCTCAGGTTTCATGGGCATGAATTTAATTTCAGACTACCTATCATCTTCCTTACGAGAATAATTACAGATGAGAGGGACTGATCTGGAAGTTTAAACCAAGACTTGACTAGTATCTGTATAAGAATGACATAAACTTAGTGCAATACGTTAAAATTTGTCCCTTGGGAAAGACACCCTTGGGTTTCACCAACTTAGGTGAGAGCTGTCTGAAGGCTGGTTGTATGAAGGATGTATATAAGACAACAGGGGAACCTTTTGGTAGTTACTGAGTGTGTATTGTGGTTTCTGCCTCTGTTTGAATTGTATGTTGACAAGGTTATCGTATAGTCGAAAAACTCGTGAGCTGCTAGTGGCTTAGAATCATGAAAAAAAAATCGAATTTTGGTACCAGTACTGCTGGAGTTGATCACATTTTTTCCATCGCTTTATGCCTGTCTTCCAACAACAGAGTGGATATGTGATGTGCCGGCGAATGGTCTGTGACTGTGAAAATCCCACCGTGGACCTATTTTGCTGTCCTGAATGTGACCCAAGGCTCAGCAGTCAATGTTTACATCAGAGCGGGGAGCTCTCCTACAACAGTGGTGACTCCTGGATACAGAACTGTCAGCAGTGTCGCTGCTTGGTAAGACTCCTGATTGCAGCAGCAGAGACTGGAGGGAAAAAGGATATGAGATATTCTGATCTGTGAATAGTTAATTTTCATGCATTAGCATCCATTTAATTTCCTCTGGAGTATGCGTATAATCGAAATCTGATTTTCATGGATATTTGTCAGTATTGTCAAGTTCCAGTCAAAAATGCATTTTGACACAATAGACACAATAGAAATTATTTAATCATGAGACTGTTTTAGCAAAGAGTGGAGGTCATTTGGATATGGCACCTACACAGCAACACTCATGTGTTCACTCATTCAGAGACTGATGAAGCTGTATAAGGAAATTCTAAATATGTATTTATTATCATGGTGGATAATTTCAAAGATGCCGGTAGACTAAAAATTGTTTATTCATTCAGACATTCTGAGTAACAGAAAAATAATAAGACTTGATGCATTTTTCAACATAGTGAAATGAGGTTTGAAAAAAAAAACTGTTAAAGCTTGTGATCTTTTTCCTAGGCATGTATTTCAGAGTCAGAGAAAAAAACTATTCTGCATAATGCCACTCAGGAAGTTTTCATAACAGAAAAAATCCCAAGATAAAACCGACTAGCTTTTATCACCTGTTATCTCCAAATGTAAAGTCTAGTCCATCTAGCAGCTTTCCTTTGTCAGAGTATCATGAATAACAGCCAGAAACCAATTTCTGTAGACACTGTGCTTTCAGTGTTACCACTGGTAAAATCCAGCAAAATAGACTCACAGGTGGTTCATTAAATGTCTTAAAACCAAAACAAAACAACCTACAGTTTGGTATCTCGATAGATGCCTCCTTTTTTCAAGATGCTACTTCTGTAAATAAAGCCTGCTTTCTTTCAGTTGTCAGGGATTTTTTTGGGTGACGACATATTGTCTACTCCTTGCACTGTCCATCACTACAAAAAATAAATTTAAATATCAAGATCAGTGACTGGTTTTAAGATTGCTTTCATTCCTACCATCATGTGATTCAAAAAGACAAAAATTGACCCAGATGAGAATTTTGCAAAAGAGTAACTTCACAATACTTTCTGCAGCAAGAGGAGTAAATTTTCAGCTATGGCAAATCCCTGGGAATTTTTTTTAGCTTTTGCTCTGGAGATATTGAACTCGTCGTTCTCAAAGCCTTGGATACAGTTTTTGTGAACACTTCTTCTCTAGAGCCAAATGCAATTCTCTTTGCCCCCCTTAAATCTGGACTACTCAATCTGTGCTCAAATATGCTGAATAAGTTGGAGGGCGGAGATGGACCTGCTCCAAAAGAAATATGGATTAACGACTTCTGTGAAGTCTTTTCTTCGACCAATAGATCCGAAACTTTGGCCCTTGACCAGAGTTGAAGGGAAGCTGACCCCAGCTTCTAGTAACTGATGTGAATAATTAGACATCTTCAGGTTTGTGTACAGGCATACAGGAACTTCCCCTAAGAATATTCTGGCCCAACGCAGGTCTCTCTTTGGACCTTTTCATACCCTGACTGTACTGAACCCATCACGCAGAAAGTGTGATTAAGTCTGGAAGTTTAGGTATTCTGACTGTAACATCCTAAAAGGATGGTAAGGGGGTGGAGGTCCTCCTACTGAAAACACGCCGGTGTTCCTTGCTGCATTGGGCTGCTGGTAGTTCGACACCCTTAGTCCAGCCACTGCGTTTGTAACCGTGGCCAAGATAAACTCTAGCCCCTCCAGAGCTGAACTTGAGGGCTTCCTGTGGCAAACCGACAGCCCAAATAGAAGTAAGAACTAGGTGAAACTGGAGAATTTGAAGCGTTTTTGCAGTAGAGCCCTGTTACGGCTTCTGTCACTTGCAGAAGTAGGACTTCGCAAGGACGTAGCCATATTCCACGTTGCATGACGTTTATGGAGAATTTTCAGCTGCAGCTCGATGCAGAGGGTGTTGAAATACTTTAACTCTAATACATTTCCTGAACAGCGTGCAGAAAAAAGCACCCAACTTGCTGTGTCTCCCACAGGGAGCGAATATCAGTGTTCTCCGCACCGACTTCTGAATAGGACCCGATGGATACAACTAGCCGGCTAAGAAACAGACTGCTGAGTCAGAGGAACAGGTAATGAAAGAAAAGAAGAGCTAACAATCTTCTCTTGTTCTCGTCGTATTTGTCAACAGCAAGGAGAAGTTGACTGCTGGCCCTTGCCGTGCCCGGAGGTGGATTGCGAATTCAGCGTCCTCCCCGAGAACGAGTGCTGCCCGCGCTGTGTCACTGACCCCTGCCAAGCGGACACCATTCGCAATGACATCACTAAAACCTGCCTGGATGAAACCAACGTCGTTCGCTTCACTGGATCTTCTTGGATCAAGCACGGCACAGAGTGCACCCTCTGCCAGTGCAAGGTAAAGGGCATAAAAATCAAGCAGAGATGCTTCTCTCCCAGCTTGTTCTGTGGTATATAAATATTAATGCACTGAGTCCGGTCGGTGGGTAGTTGGTGTCTGCGCTAGTTTTAAAGCAGGGGAGATAACAGTAAAAGTGTTCAGCTTAGTTAACTTTACTCTTGCTTGTGCTAGAAGGGTGGTTTAACGTGCTAGCAGGTCAGAAGCAGGACAACAGCCCGTGCCGCAGTGTGCTGCGGACACGGTAGTGGGCTTTGCTTTTCCACCAGGATAGCTCAATTCAAATTTGATCACAGTTCTTACTATAGAGCTCCATGCTATCTTGGGAACGTATGCAATAACGAAGAGGTATGTAAGACTAGACTTCACACAAGAAACTTGTTCTGTGTGATACTACAGTGTTATCAGAACTGATTGAATTGCTTTTGAGAATAATAATTGCTTTTGAGAATTAAAGGACTAGTTACATGCTTACATAGCTTTCTTGCTTTAAAATTAATAGTAGAATCAACATAATGTTTAGAACATTTAATAGTTTTTGTAGTCAAAGGTATTCATTGTCTGAGGAGAAAAATGAGTGGCTATGGGCTTATGTGAATTCTGGCATCTTTTTTTTAAAGATGCAAAAGAAAAGGAGGTTAAAATAAGTTTTTCCATTCAAAATAAGCCTGTAAGGTGAATTGTATTTTCCATCATCCAGTACTGGAGAATGACAGCGTGTTTCCGCAGTAGCCAAAGGGAAAGAGACAGCAGGATTCATCCAGAAATCTTTGATTATTACTGAAATTCACAGTTGATTTTTGGTCTTTATCCTATGTCCTTCCCAAGGAAGATACTTGCCAAACTCGTAGTACATGGTACAATTAACTACTTTGAAAAAGTGCTCATAATAAACAATCTAACTTCAACACCTCCTGGGAGAGATGGGGAGTAACAGATCGTGTAGCAGAAGCTGTCAAGCACCACCTTCTTCCTCCACTTTGCCTGACGCAATGCTGCGTGCAACGGCGGTTGCTGCTGTCGAGGCAGAGTCCTTTTACGAGGGAAGCGGTACGTGCCAAGTAAGCGTAGGCATTTGTCTTGATGTCAGAAAGGGTTGGTGGTTAGAAGAAAATGATGTGACCTGACAGAGCGGCTGATGGTTAGAAAGCCAGCTGCTGCCCAAAGGATGTTGAAACAGGCTTATGTGCAGAAACCCATACTTCTGGGCTCCGTAGCTGGTGGCATACCCCGATTCCAATGCTAGAAGTTACTTTTTGCTTGGGCAAGTTGCTGAGGTTTTTGTGCCTCCGCTTCCCCACCTGTAAGACAAATAGTTACGTGTGATTCTTCTCTAAAGCACTTTTGAGATTTGGTGACGGGAAACGTGTTCTCGTTGTCGTGTAGCAAATCAGTGGCAATGCAGAAGCCATGTGTCAGTTCTGCTGATGGCCACCCGAGCGCTGCTCCCATCTGCCCTTTTCTCTTAAGCAAAGGCTGAACCTTAAGTGTTGACTAATTTCTATTCAGTGTAAACATGTACACAGACTGCATTGTGAACATATGTAAGATTAAAACAGATACTCTGCTAAAACCCATAGATTTAATACAGCTCAGGTGTGAATCTGCATAACAACAAAGATGTACCACTGTGTCCCTCAGCAAGCCAAATCTTGCTCAGTTTTCTTTACAGAGCAGTTTTCTTTTTGAAATACGCTATCGTCTGCTCATACTGGCAGCATTTTAATATTGTAGTTCTGCCTGCAAGAAGCCCGCTCCCTCCAGATGAGGTTAATCAGGCTGTGCCCAGTTTGTATAGTTCTCCATCTCATTCGTCCTGTGTCACCCCACTCTTTTCCTGCAGAGCATCACATGGAAGGTCAAAGCTCCAGTCTAAGCCTCTCTAAGCAAGCTATAGCAAAATAGGTTTACACAAATCCTTTAAGAATTCAGAAACCCGGGCATCAGCTAGAGCTGACTTAGCCACAAAACCATTTCAAATCACAAGTAAAGAAGGTGGGCAGTCAGATTGTCTAACCTCCTGTAACAGAAGGAGTGAAAGAAAATGTTGGAATGATTCAGACCGTGGCCTTTATTCAGTCCTGGCCGTTCAGTTAACTAAACGTACTTGCAGTCATTTAAAAATAATACACACTTTTATTTGCATTGTAAGAATCAGACTTAAAAAAAGAAGTAGTAGAGGTGCAGAAAATTATTTCTCCAGTACTTTAATGATGTCCATAGGCAATCTGTTCCCTTAATTGCTAAAATTCTCAGAAGAATGTCTGGACTATCAGGAAGAACTTTATGGATTAATGTTTGCTGGTGCTACAGCCAGGTTGTATTAACGTGAAGAATTCAGGGCTAAATAAAACCCAGAGTCCCTTCTGGCTGATCTAAATAAAACTCCCAAGCTCCCTGTCTTGTTCAAGAGCTTTGTGTACTTGAGCAGATGCCTGATACCTTTATGTCGGGAGCATTTCTTCCACTGACCCCAGCTTCTTTCAGTTTGACTATTGTAGCTCTGGGATACAGACCACAGCAAAGCAAGCAATTAGAGGAATCATAATAGCCTGTTCCCTTGGGCAAGGGAAGGACATGACGACAATGTCGTGAATCCAGTCAAAACCTGTCGATGTCCTATATTTTACAAATCTGTACATTCAAATCTGATGGGTATTTGCAAATGGCTGAGCTTGTTAAATTGACTCGGTTTGTACAAAATGCTAATTGTTTCAATTCTTTCCTTTTTCCCTTCCTTTAGAACGGCCACGTCTGTTGCTCAGTGGACCCACAGTGCCTTCAGGAACTGTGACACCAACAACCATCTCTCACAAGCAGTTTCTGGTTAAAGAATTTTCCTTCACAAAAAAGACCTTTAGACCAAAAATTGTACAAAATTAAAACTAAAATTAGATTGGTTTTGTCCATCTAAAGTGCAGATATATGATGAACTTCGTTACCTGAATCAGCGTGAAATTTATGGGACTCAAGATAAGCTTGGATGTGTAAACCTTTGTATGAGGTTAGGCCCAAATCTTCTGGCTATTTGTCTGTCTGACATCATTATGCAGAATATTTAGGTTAGTGTAAAGTGACACATTGTAATGCTGTACATAACGATGTCGAGATCCAAAATCAACTAGGAGCTCTTACAGGGTCTTCCGAAGCTTTGAGAGTCCAACACTTGACCAGATGCAGAGATTTTTACCTAATCATAGTTGCATCTGCACAAATGTGTTTGATTGCTCACTGCAGAATTTAGCAGATGTTTGAGTAAAAGGATGAAGCCTTCAGGAATAAAGAACCTAGCAGCTAAGATGTGATATGTACAGTATGTGCGCTGAAAAAAAAAAAAAAAAAAAAAAAAAAAGATAGAAGTTATTGTAAAAACAAAAAAAACTAAAAAAAAACAAAAAAAACCCCAAAACAAAAAAGAAAAACCGTGATGCACAGGCATGGCTTCTTAATGTTTTCTGATGGGAAAAGTCATCAATATTTCCTTGTTTTACTGCACTTACTATTATTTCTTGATTGAATTTGTTCAGTATAAGCTCGTTATTGTGCAAATTTAAATAAATATTTCTCTTACCTTACGTTTCTGTTTGTGCTGCCTTTCCTTTATGGGATGTCATTTTCATGCGTGTTGTTACTGTTTGTTCTTTGCCAGCATGCCTAGGCACCTGGGCCGTACAGGTAGAGTATCGCTGGTCTAGCTCCTCTACGTATGGGAGCTTCTTCCCAGCGTGACCTTATGCCTATTATGTCTTATCTTTGTTATTCTTCTGGGAACACATAAATAACTTCATACATCTGAGTCATTTCAGTGGATAGAACAGAAAATTCGTGTGCCAGCGGGATGCTGTCACCCAGAGTGGGAACAGACCATTTGTGTGTGACTCGCATCTGTTCAGATTTGCAGGGAATCTTCTCCAGATTCCTCCTCTCTCCAGCTGCCCTGGGTTGGTTTGTCTTTCTATAAGCTCCACAGCTGTTTTTGTTGTTTGTGTAAAGTGTCTTAATGCGTGGGGATCACTGCAATATGCAAACCCTGTTTTCACTACTGTACTGTTGGGACAATAAATAAAAGAGGCTACGTGACCAAGGCTATGTTATTGTGGAAGGGAAATAAAGAATAAAGCAGTGCTTACAAATTACGAGCTGAAAAGGCTGAATTTGTAAGGAATGCATCATGAACAGTGGAGGCAAAACAGGAGAGGAGGAAACTGCCCGAGATGACAGCGTCCTTTAAATACTGCTTTAGTAGTCATGTTCTTCTCAAAGCACTTTGCTGCTCTTCAGCATCTCTTTTACCTGTTCAGTAGATCATCATGCAACCTGGACAGGCAAAACTTCCATTAATATTACCCCTGTGTATTACGAAGTTACAAGGGAAGGGCATGTATATTTTTTTTTTTTACAAACAGAATTATTTTCCTGCAAACAGATGCTACTTCGCAGTGTTTCATGTGCAGCAGGAGATCAAAGGAATGCCATGCAACCGCATGTACCTGGTAGGTATTCCCTTGAGCCCTAGTGTCTGCTGAGTAGTGGATGTTTATGGAGCAGGGAATACAAGAGATGCCAGGCCACTGAATGAAAATAATACAAACAGAACCAAGAAACTAAAAATCTGGAAAAAAAAATGCAGCTCCCCCCCCCAAACCGATAGTCGACATTGGACCATTAAAGCAATGAAGATTTTCAGACCAAATAAACCCTTTTCCTCACCTAGTCCATAAATAACAGGTACTCAAGGGTTTTACTGGATTGTCCCGTTCCTGGCAAGCTGCAGTCAAAGTTTTTAAAGCAGAGCGTCAGCTCCTTGAAAAAGAAGCTGTTTTCTGTACAGTGTTTTCTTGCCTGCTAGGTATTGTCAGGAGGTCAGGTTTTCCCCTCGGCTGCAGAGGCAGATCTCCAGTGGATATCAGGGGCAGCTGCGTGCCTGTTTCCGAGAGAAGGTTTAGCAGAAGGTGTTACCGTTTAAGAATCGCACTTCAATTTCATTCAAGAAAAGGTGTGAGATAGACATAGGAAATGCATGAAGACCAGACTTCTTTTTTTTTGAAAAGAGCTAACATTTTTCAAGGGCAGAATCCTCGGGCTCTGGCAGAGGCTGTGGAAAGCGCTGAAGGAGAGCGGTGGAGCTGGCAGGGAGAAGGGCAGGTATCCACAGAACCGGAAAGCATTCCTGCTTTGCGTCCATGGAGAGGTAAGTTACAGGTAAGGCAAGTGTCCCTGCCTTTTATCTCATTCAGTGCATCCACTGATATCGGATTTAGAGCTGTAACAAATACGAGAACTGGAGGGAAAATGATCTCAGAATTTTTTCTCAATCCTTTCTCAAATGCAGAGTAATACTGGTGTTTAATCCCAGCTTTTAATCAAAACTAAAATGGTGTATAGATGGAAAACAAACATCTCTTCCCTTTTTTTGCCTCCCCTGAGCTAAGTGTCGTAGGATCTTTCTGCTATTGTAAGTTCGTGAAGCACAGCGCAACACACTAAGAAACAGGCCAAGAATTGAGACATAAAATAATAGCTAAAACTCGAATCAAATCCTTGGAGAGACAGTGTTGCACATATGTAAAAAGCAGAAGTCATACTGCTGAGCAAAGCTGGAAGTCCCTGTTAAATAAAAAATGAGAATGGGTTGAGTGAATATTATCTAATTTATCAATGTTCAAGGTTACTAATCAGTTGGGAGTTCTAAAGGTCAGCAAAGTCCAATGAGGCATCTCGGTGACCCTTGTTTTAATTCCCTTTCACCTGCTCTTCCCCATCTCCCTCCTGTTCAGTCAAGCCAGTACTTAGTAGCCCCAGTTTTTAATTTTCCTCGAAAAGTAAATTTAAATATTATTAAAAATTGATGTCTAATTTCCAGGCCTAAATTATCTGTCAGATGATATAGTCCATAAAAAAAAAATTATATTTCTGAACAATGCAGGTACGTTGTGCTCTGTTACTGGCCTTTCATTACTGATGCAGTGTTTGCAGTGTTTGCAGTACCAGAATTCAATAACTTCCATAAAGGAATTGTCACCTCTCTGCAGAGTAATTGCCCTAAGTTAATAGACCTACAGATATAAAGGCGGAGACGTCTTCGGTTACAATGCTGACTTCAATGCTATGGTGAAACAAGTTGACAAAAAGCAGCGGCGTTGTAAACTGTTGAAAAGGGACCTAACTCCGCAGCTGCAGACTCGTGGTACTCACAGATTTACGGGGGGCGAGAACAGGGGGCTGGCTGCCTCAGCCCTCCTTACGGCTACGGGCGTCTTTGCCTTCTGCGAGCGCTCCCCCTTTATCGGCGCAACTGGGGAACTACGGTCATTAAGTCATTAGCTGAAATAGTAGCCACCGCTTTTTTCTAGGGGGCCTAAAAGTGGGTATTTGTGCAGGGAGTGCTGTCAAACCGCCCTCCTGCAGTGCCGGCATAGGGTCTTGCCATTAATTGTGTTGGGCTACAGCAGATTCACGCTGGGGACACCTCGGAGAAGCGCAACCTCGTGAGCCGCGGAGCCCAGATCTCGGATCCTGTTGACTTCAAACGCGGGATGCCTATGGGGTGGCATCTCCTCCGTGGGCACGGTGAGTCCGTGACCTCGAATGGGTCACCCGTGTCCCCGCCGCGGGGAAGCGCTCAGCCGCGGGGTAGGTTGCGCGTGGGACAGGCGGCACTCGGGGGGGTCTCCCCCCGAAGCGGAGGGGACTCCCGCTGCGGCACAGGGACGGTGCTCGGCTCACGTGGCCTCTCGACAGGCGGGGACTCCCTTGCTTTCTCAGATAAAAATAGCAGGAGCTTTAAAGTAGGGCTCAGCTAGTTATTTTTTAATAGTGAAACTTACTTACAGGCAAATGCAGTTTCACTTGTCCCCAAACCAGTTAATAATTTAAGGTAAAAAAATCGCCAGATAGCTTTTGCCGGCTATATAAAGAAAATGTTTCAGAGTAATACGAGTGAGAAGACTAGAGCAGCTCTGACATCTCCTGAGCGGGTGATCCGTGGAGAAGCGTCTCGTCTTCAGTGCACCGGTAAAGCCCACTGCAGTCGCATCTTCTGCCCAAGTCACAGCCGTATTTGCCAAGTCACAGTCCTGGCCATCTCTTCTGTTGCTATTTTAATTTCTAATTAAAAATTTAAATCTTCTTGGTGCTTTAGCACGGTGGCCAAATCTCTGTCCTGGGAGAAAAGACAAAGCGTACCACTGGATTTTTGAGTAAGAAGAAGTGTTTTAGAGAGGGCCTGAAAAGAAAAAGACAACGTTGTAAACCCCGTTGCTCAGATCTCTGTGGCCTGGCTGTCCACCAGCCATGTGAACGGCCACTAGCGTGTCAGTGTATTTCACTTTTTTGTTTTTGTCAGTAAGCTGCTAATGCAAAATGATAAAAATAAAAAATCAATTGTTAAAATCAATTACTCATCTAGGTCTGCACTAATCACTACTTTCTTATTGCCAGAGTTCAAACAGTCTGTAAAATGACAAATAGGCATTGTTTACTATAACAGGAGATTTGCAACCCCGTATTCTACTACTCTGTTCATAGATTATTTCTATAACATGAGACTTCAGCTACTACAAACCCTAATAATCTATTGACCACATAATATTTCATCCATAAGAGAACAAAACTCAGTGACTATGCTTCGTCTTGAAAATCTGTCTTCATCAGTAACCTCATTTTACCATTTTGGAGTTCCAAGGTACCTCCCAGGATGTCATTTATGTATCAGCAGTATTGCTTGGAACCATAAAATAAAATTGTTTAAGGGCTTACTTCAGGACTGAGTCATATTTGTAAACCAAAATAACTAGAACTGCATCACCACAGCTAGAGCATCCGTCTAAACAGAGCAGCAGAAACAAAGTACTGACTCAAGCGCAATTTTGTGGCAGGGAGGGAGGGCAATTTCATTGAGGGGAGAGGGGAACAAAATAGAAAAACAACCAGCAATCCTACCGATGCTAACTCAGTCCTGTCCCTCTTTTAATGACTGCTGATCTGAACAAGAAGAAGGACACAGCCTTTTGCATGGCTACCTTAGTTCTTAGCAGCAGCTCCTCAGCTGATTCTTCTTTTGAATATTTGATCTGACTGAGCGGGCCACAGCCCTTTCCTGTTTATTTTCCTAATGCCTTTGGTAAAAATGTAAAAAAAAAAAAAAAATGGTTAGGACCTGCTCCGCCGGGTAGGGGGAGCTAAAGGTGCCTTTGGGCGGTTCTGCTCTTTTATTAGCTATGCGTAATTGGGTCCTCCATAAGCTGTGGCCGGAATGACCCAGCTCAAGATGGTTCCTCTTGGAACCTTGCAAGGCAAAACCTCCCCTTTTGGCTGCCGTACATGGATTTGGCAAGTCAAGCGGTTTGTCAGTGCAGAGGGATGCAGGACTAGGACTGGGGCTGTCCCAGGAGCTCCCATATCACCCCAACATGTGCAGCCCACAGCCTAGGGAAGGTAAGGTCTGCCTTCAAGTCAGGAACAAAAAGTTCTTATTGTCTGAAAAATATTTTTCCTTGGGAACAGGCAAGAAGCCAGGCCCGTTATTTGTTTTCCGAGGCAAAAATCCTGTGTTCGCCTCATTCCCACTGGCCGCAGACAAAATATGACTGCTCCCAAACCCCCCTCAAAGCGCAGTCCTCTCACCGCTTTGGTGTTTCGTGCTCACGTGGCTCTGCAGCAGTTACTCCCGTCAACCCAGAGCGAGCCCCCTCCCACGGCCGGCTTTCCCTCTGCAGGACTTTTTTGGGGAAGATGCCTGCGGATGCCGCTTTGCAGGTGGTCCCGGCATGGCCTGGACCGGGCAGCCCCTCTTCCCCTGCCCAGCCGGGTCGGGCTGGTGACAAATGGATGTCAGAGCCCAGCTAATGCACATGGTGTGAAAATTTGGCCTTGCAGACATTGCCGGTGGCAAGGTGAGGGGGTAATATTGATACTGCTTAAATGATCTTTTTTTTTTTAATTAGCCTGTTTTGCAATTTTAAGTTTCCACTGGGTAATAATTACGTTTGATGGGCCCTGATGCTCCTGTGAAGAACACAGCAGGTTAGGAAGAAATAATTCTTTCCTCAGTTGGTAAACTTGAGAGGCTGCTCAGCTGCTGCTGCCTTCAAAGGAAGGAGAAATGCAACCCGCAGAGCCTGTGATCCCACTGAAACCAGCACAACTCAGCAGAAACACGTATCGCACCTAAACCAGTCCCTGCCTGCTCCGGGCAGCTCCTGCCCTCCAGCCTCAGCAGCAAGAGCGCTTGCTTTTAACATCCCCGTCACACCGAATTAACTCCTTCAGCACAAAGCTATCGGCTTGGCTTCCCCTGGCTGGATATGGACTGGGGAAAGGGCGACATACTGGGGTTTGCTACCACATTACCCTCTGCTTGGTATTTTATTCGGAAAATGATGTGCTGCTCCCACCTGTGTTTCCTTTACGGGCACCAGTATCAGCACCTGGCAGATGACTGTCAGTGCTGCTCTATCCCAGCACAGCACTGATGGTTCTTGTAACACATCGTCTTATTCTGCCATGGCTTCAAACTTTCTTACGTGGAATTTATCACTCCTCGGGCTAGAGAAAACCCGTGTTGCTTTAGAGGTTTCAGCCAGTGTTAACCATCCGTTTATAAAACCTAAAATATATACATTCCCACTGTGCATTTGATATGCTCCTAAGAAGCTGCACAATTAACATCACTGAATTTGGATGAATTTGGAGTCAAATTCTTACTTTAAGCCCAGTTTTCACAGTTCAGACTCATCGCTATTTCCTATTGCTCTGGGACTTGAACCAGACTGAGAAAGTGGTTGCTGAAATCCTAATTATCTTTGTTTTTCTTCTGAATGAGGATTAAAGCAAATCAAGGATCCAGGCTTTTTTTTTTTTTTTTTTTTTTTTTTTTTTTTTTTTTTTTTTTTTTTTTAACAGAAGCAGCTTCCAAAATCTGCAGCCCAGGAGGCCAGTTTTCACCCCCACGCTCACAGATCTAAATTCTTGAATTACCTTGCACCAAAATTTAAAATGCTTCATCAATTCCCAGCAAAGCTGTAGATATTCAGACATTTATACAGCCCATTTAAGTGATCTTTTTATAGCAAGTTTTCGTCATTTGTGTGGCTTTCAAATGATTTTTGCATGCTTCATGTGTTTGAATTGCTTCTTGTGGGTAATATCCATTTGCACGTAAAGCTTCTCAGCTGTTGCATTTGACTTTCTTGAGCTTAGAATTTAAGTTTCATATATGAAATATATCCTTGTGTACACCTGGTCAGCAGAAGCAAATCCTACAGAGAGCTGAATTTGGCCCAGTACGCGCCAAAAATAGCGAAGGCAAACTTGTGCTGGATTTAGTATTTGAAACAGTTTCTGTGTTTTATTGTGTTCTTCAGCTGTGTTCCGGCAGTTTTGCATTAATCTAGTTTGTAAGTGTAAACCTGGATTTCTGAACGATCAATCAGTACAAGGTCAACTGCAGCCATTGCCTGCATGGTGTGAATCAAAACTGAAGACAAGTGGACATTTGTAACAATATAGAAAAGCAGAGATTTCACTGCAACAAAAATGCTTTTCATGTATAAAAATAAATATACAGAATGCTTTCAAGTGAATTAGGTAATAAATTTTTCCCCAGCTTTAGCGAGAGCAAGATCAGAGGAAAGCTTAGATGTGAATTTATAGTGTATTTCCTGAGTGCTGTACTGCTCTACACCAAAAAAAATCCTAAGACGGCACCAGCGGAATAGTGCAGATATCGCTCAGCTGTTAAAAAACTGCCTCAGGATGAAAAAGCATCCTGGACTGAAAAAACCGAACATGTGGTCAGCTGGTGATGGAGAAGCGGTTTAGGGACGCTGCTGTCACCTCCTCTGCTGTGGTCCAGCTGACTGGTTAGGAGCAGCACACGAGAGCCACCACCCTACGGCTGAAGGTCTTCAGGAGGTGGTCAACCCGTGTAACTGTCCCTGCTGGTGGCTCTCTGGCCATACCCTTAGTACCGGTTTGGGTTAAATGCACCTGGTTTTGAAAGAAACCTCCTGTCGCGGAGACCTCGCAGCAGTAGCAGAGCTGGCAAAGAGGCTACCAACTGTTAGGTCGCCGCCTTGAGGGAAGATGACCTCCGGCCAAAGAGGCACCAAATAGACATCAGGGAGTGGATCCAAGGCCCAGGGAAGTCTCAACAGATTTTTTTCCCTCATCTTAGGACCCGGGGCCTGAAATATTTATGCACGTGCTAAATGAAAGAGTGCTATTAACCCATGGGTTTTGGTAGGGTTGGAGCACTTACGTAGCGTACCTGGCACGGTGCAGATGTGCTTTTCCATCACTTTCTCCACGGGGATGAAGTTCAAAGAGGCTATAAATATATATAAACCTGAAAATTATGTTGACTAGAAATAAAGTCGTTGGTCTATTTTGTTTGACTGAGGCAAGAAGAAAAAAAGTCAAATAGGTTTTAAAGTTACTCTGTTTTCCGAGTTGCGTTGGTAACATCAGGAAGGCCCCAGCTGTGTCCCTTGAAGTGTTGCAAAGGAAAGGATCCATTTGATACAGGGCAGCTTTTCAAAGGGTGCACAATTACGGGCAGCGATGCAAAAAATTACAGACACAAAGAACAAGAAAGACTTGCAGACATGTGACTGAAACACCACGGTTGTGAAAAGAGGGGTCCGGTCTGTCCAATTGTGGGCCTTGGTCCCCCCAATTACAGATGCAACCTGTTGCCTTATCTCCAACGGCTTAGCAAGAAGATTGCTTTCGCGGTGATTCCCTGATAATTGTCTGCTTGCTTAGTAACATAGCTGACATTTCCTAACTCTGCTCAGATTTGCAGCCTGAGCTAATCCATATCCTATCTAGTTCATAGGTTAAAGTTCAAACGGAACAAATTTTTGACCCTATTTGTGTGGCTGCATATAATTTCCCTCCCTCCTTTATGGCCAGAATAAAAGCTTCAAACCCAGAAAAAAACCCCAAAACTCTAAAGCAGCAGAAACCTCATTTATATTTATGCTGGGACAAAACTGCTTTTTAACTCTGAATACAATTTCTTTGCCTTAATCACTTTCACCTTTAGTTCTCCACAGCAGCAGTTCCTCAAATCTGTATTTCTTTCATACTCGGCCTATACTATAGTTTTACATATGTACCCCATTAAAGCAACAAAATGTTTTTCAATGTATTTAATGAAAATAGATATAGAAGCTCACCGGATAACGTGTATTGTTAGAACTGGCCATGTTTTTGACGTGCGACGATAACATAATACGTCAAACCAAAGCCTGTCTTTGAAGAACACTATTTATCGTGGCCTGAATTTGAAAGGTGTATATCAGAAAATGTTTAGCCTGAAGAAATGAATAGAGCCGGAGAATTTTTTTTACTTAAATGTCTGCTTCAACACTGTAAATTTTCCGAGAGCAGTCATGAATCAGGTGAACGCTTGATTTCAAGGGCTCCTTGGGACCAGCTAGGATTACTTGCCTAAATAAAAACTGTACTCAGCTGAGCTGCGCTGCAGTCGCAAATCTCGGTGCTCTTCTGGGATGGAGGAACCTGGAGTGTAAGACCCTTCTCTGCTTTCTTCTTCACTCGCCCAGGACGCAAGTGCCCAGCCATGACCCCCAGCACCCTTCTGGTCCCGTTCCTCCCTTTTCCCTATGCTTCTTTTTTAATCCGCTTAAAAACCCCGTCTATCCTCCTCGCTGAGTGCCGTAGCCTTGAGCCTAGCCATGCTGTCTTTAGCTTGGTCTTTTTTTTTGCCCAGGACACGGGCATTCCTGGATGTCCAGTTACCGCAAGGCATGGGGTGGGCGAGAGGAAGGACCCACCATCAACGTGCCCCCCCCCAACCCGCCCAGGCCCTGCGGTTGGGGCTTTCAAATGTGTGTGCCTCTTAGGAGACAGAAAACTGAATGCTACAGAGCAGGGGCCCGGTGACAACAGGTTGTCAGCACTCACAACCCACGCAGATTTAGAGCTAATCAAATAACAGCACGACAGCTGATCATGAACTTGCCCATTGCATTTATGGACTGCTAAATCTTTTTTTGGAAATGTTGTCTTACAGGAAAATAACAAGCATTTAATGAAAGATTTGTAATTTAAAAAAATCATCTGCATGGGATATAATCTTAGTGTCATTTTTAACTTACTAAGTAGCTTTTATTCACTGGACCGCACAGTCTTTTGTTAACATCCATGAAAACTCAAAAATGTCATATTAATCACTGGAGAGCTCCCATTTTATTCCCCGTCTACACTAGAAACAAATACAGAATTACAAGGGAAGCTTTAATAAAAAATTGACACTGAGGGCTGCAAGGACTGATGCAAAGTGCATTTCCTCATATGCATCAAGAGCTAACAATATAAAAAATTCCATACAATTCATGCCTAATATACTGTGGTTTGATTTTTCAAAAAGAACAACATATTTTACACTAGACATAAAATTGTCTCCATAAATAATAAACCATTTAGAAGCATTAGATCAGTGCAGATGAGCAGAAACAGTGGCATCGTAGTGACCTGTATTATGGTAGAGTCCCTCCTATGTTTAGGTGCTAACAGATAGGTAAGGAACCAGGTCCTCCCTTTCTGATCACAAGGGATTTACGTTGACATGGAAGAATTAAAGCCAGTGAGCCCCGCAGAGGGCATGAACTCACACAGACAGCACAAGTGACCAAGAAGGGAGATGATTCTGCACCACATTTAAACCAAAGGAACTCATTCCCTTCACTTCTGTGTGAAGGACTTCTCGCCTTTCCTTGAGGGCCATTAGTGGGACAGAAAAACAAACCAAAGGATCAGCTTGGGCATTTTTCCTCCTCTTTTCCTTTCTCTACTCTTGCTTTTCTGTGTTCCTGGGGTTTATCTGCTGAGGTTCCTGGCACTGTACGCACAATGATTTCACTCATTAGGCTTGCATTGCTTTCCTGCTTTTGTATTCTCTGCCCGCTAAAACCGAACCTAACCGAACAAGACGCTGAGGAATATCTAGCATGTCGGGAAAAGCCAACGGGGCTGTTAAAAGGTGAATATATAGACTATGCATTGCATGAATGAGAGGCAATTTAGAAGAACAACCTCATGTCTTCATAAGCAGAAGTGGCTCATTTCCCATGTAGTGGCATGCTTTTGAGCCTCTTTCTTGTCTCCCAATTATATGCTTGTCAAAGATAGAGCCAGAAGGTCACAACCACTTTACTCTCCTCACTATATAAATCACCCAAACAAAACTACCACTTCTTAGTGCATTTCAATTATTTATGACCCCAAACCTGGTTGAACAAATACACTTCTAGGCCTGAATCTGAAAGCTAAAAGAGCAAAAAATGGCATCACAAATCAATAGAAGTGGGCAACACCAGACAGGGGATTCTGGAGCAAAGAGCTCTCATTGGAAGTCAGTCGTAATAAACTCTGTATTGACAAGGAATGGCAATGAAAATTAGCCAGGGATACATTCCTATGTACCTCTCATTGACGTAATAAATATTTAAAGTGGAATGGAAATGCTTCCCTAGAAGGAAGAGGGTGTCAGGTCCTGTGAAGCTTCCCAGGACAGAACAGGTTGTAGCTAAACAGTCACAATCTCCTGAACAGCAAAACAGAGTAGAAGGGCTATTCATCACTGCAGCGAGTGTTTTGAACACAGTATTTCAGGTAAAAACCGGAGCACCTCTATCCCCCTTTTTTTCCTGGGAAAGCCCTCACTCCTCCTTGGCTTTGGCAGGAGGACCCACCTCCAAAAAAGAAAACCCAGCTGTGCAATCCCCCAGGCCTGCCTGTGGACCGCTGCCGAGATGTGGGGATATTCCCAGGGTGGTTCAGGCACGGGGGGGTCCCCACCTGCCTTCATGGGCCGCAGACCAAACCTGTTTCACTTTCTGAAATGGAAATAGGCCTATTTATCGCCTTGCTGATTTAAATGCAGACAGGCTAATGCAGTGGCTATTTAAAGCGATGGCAGTCAGCAGAACAGATGCTTAGGACGCGAGTGCTGGTCTATCGTTAAAAGACCTCCTATGGGAAAGCGCAGCCCTCTGGGACTTTTTGGCTTATTAAGAAAGTTTCGAACTACCGTGTCTCTCTAGCAGGGATAAAATAATGCGGACTTGTTACTGATGCCAAATACTGGGGCCAGCAGCATGTCTTTCTCTTTCCCGCTAATGTTGCTGGGTCTTCAGACTTCCCTGTTTTGGTTCTTGTAGGTAAGTGACTTTGAGGAGAAAGGATGAAACATCTTATGTTGTTGCATATTGAGAACTTAATTTCTTGCAAGTACCTACAAGTACTCTTGACTTTACCTTGTAATTTCTTATAATATATATTATCTAATATATGAAACTTTCCACTCTGATTTCCTCTTGTATACTATTTTCTAGATAAGAGATCATTCTGGGTGCTTACATCAATAATTTCAAGGATACAGAATGGATTTGGATGCACACATTTCCTTGAAATGAGCAGCAACCATGTTCCTAATTTAATGGAGCGATTCTGAAAAACTGCAGATTTACAGCTTATTTTTAACAAAGGAATTATTTCCTTTTAGTGAACAAATTATCTGTAACATGGAAAGCTGCGGCACATAAGCCAGTTCCTAGCTACATCAATTCTCACCAGAAGCGAATCTAGCAGTGTGCGTTCTGTTTTTCTGTGGTTAATAATGTGAATTAAGTTGCATCTGGTAAATAGAAAGATGTGTGTTGCAAAAGTTTTCCAACATCTCACTCAGAGTGTAATAAACGGTGTATTATTTGCTAGCTTTGTGGCTCCTCTAAGTTTCTGATCGTATGGTCTAAGAAAAATCGATATCTCATTTCTCACATCAGCCAGATGGATAGGCCAGGCAAGAGCTTCAGCCAAGACTTCGTGCCATTCTGACAGGGAAAAAGCGTGTTTTCCCTATTTCAAGCTCTACTCTTTACAAGCAGCTATTGACAGCTTTGCAGTACTTTCTCCAGGTGAGATCTATCATGGTAGAGCTGTAAAGTCTTGCTGGCTCTGCCGTATTTTTTAGCCCCCCCCTCACTTGCCAAGTACAGTTATAAATTCTTAAAGTGGTTCTTACTTTTGCATGTGCTCGCTAAATGTTGAGATTAGCCAAGGAATAAGGGAAATGTTCTGAATTTACGGTCAGCCTGACTTATGCTGAACCTCACGAAAAAAGGTGTCATGAGATTTTGGCTTACAAAAACCTGGCATCTACACTTCTGTGCCCTCTGATGAAATTAGTTTCCCTGTATGGCATAGCTTGTTATATCTGTTGCAGAACAAGTTGGTGGCGAACCAATTGGCAGTAGAAATGGTGTGGTTTTCTGCTCATGGAACACATTAAAATAATGCGTAATTTTTAATACCAGGATTAGGGAGAATATTAATATTGGTATTAAAAAAATCTTCAAAGCTAGAAGAGAGCTGAAAAAAGTTATATTTTGCAATGCACTTTCTTACTAATAAAATTAAAAACATTATTAGTGAAAGCATTGTTTTTCTACTTGTATGCACAATATATCATAATCACATCCCCCCAAAAAGAGTATTAAAAGATAATTGGACCTTGTGATTGCCAAGTGAATCACTCATTGTATGGGGATGCCAAATAAGAATTATCCATTTAGCTCTGGTTGGCCATCCCACTCACAGTGCTTATTACACATTATTTTTTTCCACAGGGAGACGGTGCTTGGCAAAAAGAAACTGCACTCATTTGCCTGATTCATGCCGTCTTGTGGAACCTCTGTATTAACAGGGGCTGAGCGTATGAAGAGCCCTCCATGACAGTTTCTTCGAAGCTATGTCACCGCCTATGAGATGGTAGCTTCAAGAGAGCTAGTCCTAGCATTTAGTGCATCTAAAGCGCTATCAGTACAGCCTAATTCCCCTGTAATACAAGAAATTTAAAATTCAAATGCAGGTACTCCATTTTCCACATGTCACCATCAGGAGAGCTATAGAGGCAGCTCAACTCACAAAGGGAATTTGTGTGCAAATGCAGGCCCTTCGTACACTGGTGGAAAGCAGCAGAATACAAACGAGATCTGTGCCACACTTTTCTATTAAACCCTCTTAAAGTGCAGACCAGTCCAAGTTCTACGATGAATCCAAAAGCTCAGCCTGGGTCTTCCCTCTGCTTTTTCCCATCCCGTTCCTTCAGACCTCGAGGTCGCTGGGGAAGCCAGTCTTCATGCAGACCCCGAGTGACAACACCGGGCCCCCCCGGGCTGAGTTTGGTTACCGTGGGGCCTCGTTGACACAACCCTACATCGATGTGTTTTATCACAGTGCAACCCTGTAAGCTCAAGGGCTTGGCCCTTCATTTCCCCTTGAGTTTTCAGGCTCCGAATTTTAAACTGAAACCAGGAGGTTAAAACCTAAGGCGATGTTCATTCTCAGAGAACGAAAGCAGGAGCAAACAGTGACACAGGCTTCCCTGATGCCTGCACAAAACACTGAAACATAGCAGGTCTGCATGAAGCTTCTTAAATGACTGAGGGGAAGCTATGGAAGCCGGCTTTTGGGTTGCAGAATCAAATACAGTGAGGCACGGATCCATTTTCCTTCCATTTGTAATTTCTGAAGTGTAGCTGATTCAGATGAAAGGTTCTGTTTTGGCTGGTATCTATCGAAAGCTCAAAATCAATGACACCGCATATCGACACAGGCAAAGACAGAATATAATGTGCCCTACTGTACTTTTTGATGCTTACTTCTGTGAAAAGTATACTGTACTGTTCTTCTGGAAATGGAATTTAAGGATCATTTTGCCAGAGACGTCACAAAGTGCAAAGAAACAACATTTGCACAACTCATTTTTAGCTGGCCCAATTTCAAGACAGAAGTTGGGAGTTAAGGCAGGAGCAAAAACCATGACATAAAAGCAATGCTTCCTCCTTTTCTGGACGATTGCATGCTCAGTTTACACTTAAAATTCTCAGGGGATGTACAGACTGAGATGAAATATTGGTTTGTGTAATGGCAGCATGGAGCTCATAGCTATAAGCTATTTTTGTAAAGCATAAATCAGTGCCTGAGCACCAAACCATGGGAGTCTAGCATTCAATTCATATATTATCACTAATTATAATTTTTTGCTTGACGATATATCATCACTCATGCAAGTAGCTATAAGCTATTTTTTCCACCCATAACCACACAACTTGTGCGCAAGGCGATGACTGCTGAAAACTGCCAAGCGTAAATAAGAAAGGGATATTTTTGTTATTGGTAATTCTGTGCCCAGTTGAGAAACTACTCTTTCTCACTACAACCCAGGGCATTGAACAGTTCTTTTCCAAAAGAGGGTTTTTTTTTAACAAGGCAAGGCAAGCAGAGGCTCAGAGAACAAGATGCAGCAGCCAAGAATCAAGACTGAGCGACAGTTTGCAGTCAGCATGTTAATTCAATGCTTTTTTTCCTTAAAAAAACACCCCAACACCTGAAAACGCTGTAAGCAAGGATGGGGTACAGAGGCTGTGAGGGAGAATCTTGACAGCCTTGGAACAAGTGACTAATTAGTAAGGAGGAGGAAAGGCTCAAAGTTCAACATGCTGCTGTGACTTGTTTCCTTAACTGTTGGCCATCTTGATCAGTTAATTTTCAGCATTTCTCAGCACGGTCCTCGCTGCAGCCCTTGCTGTAGCCGTCTCCATCCCTGCTTCCCTGGCTGAAGACGTCTTTCTGATCTCCCGTGCTTCATCCTTTTTCTTCCTTTCCCACATGTACGTGGGTCAGAGCATGGTGCACCCATTTGGTCCAAGTGTCCAACAGCATCTGAGGACTCTCCCATATCAGCCTTACAGTGTTTGGGGTTTTTATTTTTTTTGGAAGGAATGTGTCTTTCCCCTTAATGTTACCATCAAGTTGCAGCAGCTCCAGGTAGCTGGAATTGCTCTGATATGACAAAGAGAATCTCGGGAGACAAAACGGGCTGAGCCTCATCTCAGCCCCTTGCCTTTAGCCATATTCACCAAAGCCTCCTACATTACAATAAAATCTTGCCGATCATCCTGCTTCAGCCAGACCTGCAGGACCCGCTGCCCAGAGGGCTGGTGTGGTGGCCTCTCGCCTGCCCTGATGTCCTCAGATCTCACTGCCACTTGCTATAGTCTTCTGGCCACTACCAGCCACATCCGCTACCCACGGCTAGTAGTTTGCTGTGGGGGAGTTTGCAGAGCTCTCTCTTGGTAGCGTGCCCAGATAACAGCGGCTAAAGCGAGGTGAGTGTGCACGGCAGGTGTGAACACAGTACACAAAACTGTGCGTTCGAGAAAAGTGGTCGCCCCAAACTGGTAACACCATGCGGAAAGTAGGAGTGGTGACGTTTACTTGAGACAACCATCAGCTGAATTAAAGAGTAGACAGGGGACTACCAGGAGATTCACGAGAGTGAAAAGAGTCAGGCTGGAAAGACATTTCAAGGAGACGTGAGAAGTTATGACCAGGGATGAGACCCGGGAGTGGGACGAGGGAAACGGCAGCCACCAAAGCCAGGGCTGGTGGCTGGATGGTGTGAGCAGCCTGCGTGCAGCCAGCACGCTGACATCGATGGGGTGCAGCGCCGCAGGGGGGGCTCGTGGCATGTGTTCTCACCAGTGGATGGATTCGTGGGTAGGGAGCATGTAGAGCACCCACGTCTCCCCAGGGAGAAGCACGTAGTTGGGGAACCAGCACCCCAGAGGACGGGGGAGTGCACCTAACCATGTGTGTGTGTGTGTCTGTGTGCTTAGAAATTTTGCGATTAGCCATGGAAGGGCACTTCTTAGGAATTTCTAGGCGTTTATCAACATTTGCTAAGTATCTTAAATTGTGGTTTATCTGCCGTGTTGCTGATACCAATCCTAAATGTGTAGCGGAATGCTTGCCAGTTAGGTGCTGCTAATAATCAGATAAATGTCTCCTATCCCCTCTGGCATAGCTTGCAGAGCTGAGCTCTCTCCCTGTGAGGGACGCTGCGCCCATTCCCTATGTTGTGCCATCACAAACCCCGGAGTGACGGGGTCGGGTTGGAGAAGGTGACCTCGCAATCTAACCTTTGGACCCCTGCAGAACCCAGCTCTTTCCTCATGTTGACAGTGAGAGCAATTAAGCTGGTGCTGCCTGAGATTGAGGTGCATTTGGCCGGCTCCAGCATAGATGGCCAACTGGTTCTGGACCTCAGGAGTACCCTGGTGGACCCTGTCGTGAAGGTGGAGCTCGTGGGAAGAGGCCTTCTGGGGTGGCCTGAGGAGTATAATCCTGAATGGGACTATGACAAGAGTACCAACCAGGCTGTCTGCATCTTCAAAGCTATGAATTTCCACATAGAGGGTAAAACGCTGGAACGAGGCACTGGTTAACTGAACAGCATCTTAGCAATGGGCTAGGGAAGGTGGGAGGTGGGGTCAGACCTTTTCCAGTGGGGAGGAAGTCTTCCTTTTGCCAATGTCCATGTGCTCTGTTTCTGTCCCATGGCATACTCCTTTTCACTACATCGTATGTAACTCGGGCTTCGTGATGATCAGTAGTGTTGTACGGAAAGCAGTATTTGAGAGTAGGAGCAGTCCCTCATGAGCTGGTGGCTGTATCTGTGAAGTGAACATTTGTTGCACAAAAATCTATCACAGCCTGTTGTCACATCCCAATTTCTCAGGACGATGACTCAGGTTTGCTGATTTCCAGGTTGGGGTTAAGACGAAACACCAGGGATCCTTTAATTCACAAAACTCAATTTTTAGTTGCTCACAACAAGAATTGGCATGCTCACCACCAAGACTGGTATGCTCACAACAAAAATCAGCATGAAACTATGTCAGTAAACTGTGCTAACCGTACATCACCAAACATATATTACAGGCCTTGCTTATTTGGGAATCAGTTCAGGAAGGACAATAAGGAGAGCCCTCCCGTTGAGTCACAAGGTTCAGAGCAGATCCCCTTGCTTTCTAGACTCCTTCTCAGTGAGGAGCCATGGGGTGGCTGGATCCTCTCCTAGTCCCAGACTTGATTAACGGTTTATATCTAAAGGTATGTAGTATAGGGAATACAGAAAAGGAAAAGGGAGAGAGGAGAAGATTTCACCAGCCCTGGATCAGATCCAGCATTGGTCCAGTCAGCCAAGGAGTCCAGTTCCAGTGGGCTTGCACACATGGGGCTTCCATTTGTGTCCTTTTATCATCCTTGCCCCTCCTTCGGATGGGCACTCAAACTCATTAGGCTAATTAGGTAGCCTTTGGGCTGTGAGCTTGGGGGTTGTTTGGGGAGTAGCTTCCCCTTCCCTGCAGAGGTGATCTTTTGCCATCCATAGCGAGCTGCCCTGCTCAGTACATCAGAACAGCACACCAGAGCAGGGAGCTGTGCACCCTCCAGCATGCCCTCCCCCTCCTGGTGCTGATGGGCTTCTTTTCAGCTGGGGTTCTGTGCTAAGCAGAGTTAGTTGGTAAGCAGAACTTGCCCCACCACGATGTTTGAGACATTAACTTTCAGTCTTTCACACCTGTCTAGCAGCACGTAGGAAAGTTTAGTCACAAACACATCACCGATGCATTCTTTGGTCATCTAAAATGCTTGCCTTCAGTGTTCTTGTTGATTTACCTATCAGTGAGTACCCACTGGGTATACAGGCTTTGTTATATTTGCAACTGTAGTAAAGGTGTTATCAGAGTTACTGCTGTATCTTTACCGAGAGGCAAGAAACACGTGAGACACACACTGAAAACACCTGCTGAAGTGTGATTATTTCACTGAGTCACAGAATCACAGAAGGGTTGAGGTTGGAAGGGAACTCTGGAGGTCATCTAGTCCAACGCCCCTGCTCAAGCGGGGCCACCTCGAGCCGGTTGCACAGGACCATCTCCAGATGGCTTTTCAATTTCTCAAAGGCAGGAGACTCCACAACCTCCCTGGGCAAGCTGTTTCACAGTGAGAAAGTGTTTTCTGATGTTCAGAGGGAACCTCCTGTGTTTCAGCGTGTGCCTGTTGCCTGTTGTCTTGTCACTGAGAAGAGCCTGGCTCTATCTTCTTTGCACCTTCCCTTCAGATATTATACAGCCCAACATGCACACACATGAATGCAGAGCTAACTATTAAAATGTACAGATTTATTAAAAAGAGTAAAGTCAGTTGCATGTAATCACCACCTAAGACAATGAATTATTCCGGAGGATGCTTAAAGCAAAGGAAAGCCTCCTAGGAGGTGCAGTCCCCTTTCTCAGCTCCTCTTTCTTAGGCTCTGTTGGAACTCCATAAACTTTAGTCTCCAGATCATAGGTGGTTGCTGCCTTGGATTAGTTAGACTGTACCAGTGTGTGGAAACTGTGCTTTTGAGCTACAACCTGCAGTGGTCAGGCTTCATTTCCTCTCAGATTTGAAGGCTCTACATCACCCAAAGGTCATTTTCCCCTTACACATGCATTAGAGTCTTAGCCTTGCTGTACTGCAGCATGCTGATGCTTCCTGTAGGCTACCAGATGTTACAGCCCTGACAGAAAAGAGGGAGAAATGCTGAGTGTTGGAAATGTTATTTATTTTTGCCATTATAAGAACAAGTATCTGTAAAGCACCTTGGTTCTGGATCTTTTTGGCTAAAGTTCAAATTGTTGTTGCTTAAAGACACACTTGAACCTCTATTCTGCTACCTACACACATATTCCTGTTTTCAAAAGAGTTGAGCACCCACATCCTTGCTAATGCAGTACAGTTTAAATAACAGATTTTTACTACTGTGACTCAGACTTTTTCCTCCTTTTCCAGCATTGATTACATCTCTGTAGAAGTGCTCTAACAAGTTCAAGCAAGCCATTTTAAAACCTGAAAGAATATACGGACCTGACCCTTCTTACCCTGAATACTCTGTGCCCCCCACTGCTGTTGGCATACAAGGAATGTATGTTTGAACAGATTGCTGCCTGTGTCAGCTTTTGGCACTCAGCTGCTAATATGCTCTTGATAGCATCTTACTATCTGGTATTTGATCTTACAACACGCCCTGCTTGGGTCACATCTGATGTCTCTGTAAGAAGTGTATATACATGGATCCAGATGCCTGCTGACATATTTAGAATCATAGAATCATAGAATCATTTAGGTTGGAAAAGACCTTCAAGATCATCGAGTCCAACCATCAACCATGCCCACTAAACCATGCCCTGAAGTACCCTGTCTACTCGCTTTTTAAATACCTCCAGGGATGGTGACTCAACCGCTTCCCTGGGCAGCCTGTTCCAATGTCTGACAACCCTCTCAGTAAAACAATTTTTCCTAATATCTAACCTCAATCTCCCTTGCCTCATCTTGAGGCCATTTCGTCTCGTCCTATCTCCAGCCACCTGACAGAAGAGACCAGCACCCACCTCACTACAACCCCCTTTCAGGTAGTTGCAGAGAGCGATCAGGTCTCCCCTCAGCCTCCTCTTCTCCAGACTAAACAGCCCCAGCTCCTTCAGCAGCTCCTCACCAGACTTGTGCTCCAGGACTCGAGGTGTGGCCTCACCAGTGCCCAGTACAGGGGAACGATCACCTCTCTGCTCCTGCTGGCCACACTATTTCTGATACAGGCCAGGATGCCGCTGGCCTTCTTGGCCACCTGGGCACACTGCTGGCTCATCTTCAGCCAGCTGTCGACCAGCACCCCCAGGTCTTTCTCTGCCGGGCAGGTTTCCAGCCACTCTTCCCCAAGCCCGTAGCGCTGCATGGGGTTGCTGTGACCCAAGTGCAGGACCCGGCACTTGGCCTTGTTGAACCTCATACAGTTGGCCTCAGCCCATGGATCCAGCCTGTCCAGATCTCTCTGTAGAGCCTTCCTACCCTCAAGCAGATCGACCCTGCCTCCCAACTTGGTGTCATCTGCAAACTTGCTGAGGGTGCACTCGATGCCCTCATCCAAATCGTCGATAAAGATATTAAACAGAACAGGGCCCAACACCGAGCAGCGAAGAACACCACTTGTGACCTGCCGCCAACTGGATTTCACCCCATTCACCACAACCCTCTGGGCTCGGCCATCCAGACGGTTTTTCAACCAGCAAAGAGTACACTTATCCAAGCCATGAGATGCCAGGTTCTCAAGGAGTATGACGTGAGAGACAGTGTCAAAGGCCTTGCTGAAGTCAAGGAAGATAACATCCACAGCCTTTCCCTCATCCACTAGGCAGGTCACCTGGTCATAGAAGGAGATCAGGTTGGTCAAGCAGGACCTGCCTTTTGTAAACCCATGCTGTCTGGGCCTGATCCCCTTCTTATCCTGGACTTGCCATGTGAGTGCTCTCAAGACAAACCATTCCATAATCTTCCCTGGTACCGAGGTCAGGCTGACAGGCCTGTAGTTCCCCGGATCCTCCCTCCGACCCTTCTTGTAAATGGGAGTCACGCTGGCAACCCTCCAATCCTCTGGGACCTCCCCCGTTGACCAGGATCGCTGATAGAGGATGGAGAGTGGCTTGGCAAGGGCCTCTGCCAGTTCCCTCAGTACTCTTGGATGGATCCCATTGGGTCCCATAGATTTCTGAGTGTCCAGATGGCGTAGCAGGTCATTAACTATTTCCTCCTGGATTAAGGGGGGCTATGTTCCACTCTTCATCCTTACCTTCCAGCTCAAGGGGTGGAGTACCCTGAGGATAACTGGTCTCCTTATTAAAACTGAGGCAAAGAAGGCATTAAGTACCTCGGCCTTTTCCTCATCTCTGGTTGCTATGTTCCCTTCTGTATCCATTAAAGGATAGATATTCTCCTTGGGATTCTTTTTACTCTTAACATATTTGTAAAAACATTTGCTGTTGTCCCTTACAATAGTGGCCAGATTTAGTTCTAGCTGAGCTTTTGCCTTTCTAATTTTCTCTCTGTATGATCTAACAAGATCCCTGTACTCCTCCCAAGTTGCCTGCCTTTCCTTCCAGAGATGATAAACTCTCCTTTTTTTTCTTGACTCCTAGCAAAAGCTCCCTGTTCAGCCAGGTCGGTCATTTTCCTTGGCAGTTTGACTTGCAGCACATGGGAATAGCCTGGTGATGAGCCATTAAGGTTTCCTTCTTAAAGAATGTCCATCCCTCCTGGACCTCTTTGCCCTTCAGGTCCGTCTCCCAAGGGACTCTCTCAGCCAGTGCCCCGAAGAGGCCAAAGTTTGCCCTCCAGAAGTCCATAGTGGTGGTTTTGCTGACCACCTTCCTCGCCTCAACAAGAATTGAAAATTCTATCATTTCATGGTTGCTAAGCCCAAGACAGCCTCCGACCATCACACCTCCCACCAGTCCTTCCCTGTCCGTAAACAATAGATCTAGTGAGGCTCCTCCCCTGGTTGGCTCACCCACCAGCTGTGTAAGAAGTTATCTTCCACACACTCCAGGAACCTTCTCGATTGTTTACTCACTGCTGCGTTGTATTTCCAGCAGATGTCTGGAAAGTTCAAGTCCCCCACAAGGACAAGGGCACACGATTCTGAGACTACTTCCAGACGCTTGTAGAATGATTCATCCATCTCTTCAACCTGGTCGGGTGGTCTATAACAGACTCCCAGCACAATATCTGCCTCATTGGCTTTCCCTCTCATTCTCACCCATAAGCACTCCACCTTGTCATTAGAATCTTGCCAAGCCCTGCCACTGCACGAGAAACTTGGTATTTTCCCTCTGTGAGATAAAGACTGCTGGAGGAGCTGACTCCTGGCAGTCATCGAACATGACTGGTAACAGCTCTAGGATAAGTAGATCCCAAAAAGAAGAAAGATGAATTTCAGTGCTCAAGTCTGCCAACTGGTACGGGTCTATACATCCAGCAGCCGACCTGCAGAGGCAATGCACAGTCCACCCCATACCACGCTTTTACGGCACTTTGGGTGCAATACCAGATGGTAGAGACACCTTGGATTCTGGGACAATCATCAAGGTTTCCATAAGGGACAAACAGCCTAACTGTTTACAAGGTTTCTGATAGCGGCATGTTGTTTGGATTCTGGGGTCCACACCTTTTTCTTCCACTTCAGCTTTCCTCCATGTATTCCCTCCACATTCACCAGCAAAATTGGCTGCATCTCCTACTTTTTTCAAGGGATTGGCTGTACCCACCAAATTCTCTTAGCTAAGAAGGAGAGACGTTTAGTGTTGCAAGGACCTGCTGGTGACCACAGAAGACACATGAAAGACAAGGTAAGGGGAACAAGCTCTCTGAGTTGGAGACACAGAGACCTACCCCTGTTCTGATCCAGAGCTCTAACTGCTCACTACTGAGAGCCCACGAAGTTTTAGCTCTGAGCTTCCTCCTTTTAGCATTCAAATGACATTGCTTTATCTTCTGCCGTCTTTGTTCTAGGGCTTGCAACAAGATGTTTCTTTTCTAGCATCAAAGGTGCATTGTAAGTGTGTTGGGTCTGGCTGAGATGGAGTTAATTCTCCCCATAGCAGCCCTCATAGCACTGTGCTCTGCATCAGTAGCTAGAAAGGTGTTGATAACACACCAGCGTTTTGGCTACTGCTGAGCAGTGCTGGCACAGCATCAAGGCTGGCTCTCCAACATTTTTGCCCTCCCCTCAATGGCAGGCCGGGGCAGGGCAAGATCTTGGGAGGGGACATAACCAGGACAGCTGACCTAAACTAACCAAACAGATATTCCATACCATATGACGTCAGCTCAGATATAAAAGCTAAGTGAAGGGAGACGGCGGGGGGGCATTTTTGTCTTCAGGAGCAACCACTACGCGTACTGAAGCCCTGCTTCCCGGGAAGAGGCCAGACATCGCCTACTGATGGAAAGTAGAGAATAACATAATTTGTTTTTCTCTGCTTTCATGCACGACCTTTGCTTTAACTTTATTAAACTGTCCTTATCTTGACCCACGAGCCTTTTTTTTATATTTTCTTCCCCCTGTTCAGCAGAGGAGAGGGAGTGATAGAGCAGCTTTGGTGGGCACCTGGTGCCCAGCCAGGGTCAACCCACCACAATAAGACTTCAAGAGTGACATGTAGGGAGCGCTTTGGGATCCAGGATGAGGGAAAAGGGAGGTTATTCTCTTGCTCTGAAGTCTAAGCCTTGATGGTGACATCGCAAAGGGGGAGAGCCTTCACAAAGACATTTCTGAGATTGACCCAGGAGCAATTGCCAGCAGATCCACAGAATAAAAGATTTCTTCTGCAAAATCCATGCACACCAGCTGTATGCTTTCACAGGAGGAGCCTGCTTTTGCAGCCATGTGCCAGTGATTCCCAAAACGAGAGGGGTAAAGCTAGCCCAAGGTCAGGAAGGCGAGTAAGGGAGCCCCTAATTCTCTTAAACTGACTCCTGATAACTGGATAAGGAAAAGCAGAAGACTCAGCAGTAGCCCAAGCAGAGAGGGGACACATTGCAGGCCCGAAGGATGGCTGTGCTCCCGTCCATGGGAAAACAGCTCCGTGCGGAGCACACCCTCGGTGGGCGGTGTGGTGCTGGGGGGAGGCTGAGACAGCGGTGGTCATCCTGCCGTGCAGAAGGGACCGGGGCGGGCTGGAGAAGCAGCCGGTCCTGGGGACATGGTGTGCATGTAGCCCACGCTGCAACCACACGCGCATGTGTGTCAGTGCGGACAACCAGAAGGTTTTGGGGTTAGAAGGTTGTTTAGGATTGTATTGGTGTTTACTAACATTTGCTAAGTGTCTAGTAATGCGGTTTATCTGCCGTGTTGCTGGTATCAAACTTGACCATATAGTCCACCGATTGCTGGTTAGTTAGCTGCTCTTAATTGAGTGAATCCCTCTGATCCTGCTGTGATTTAAGCCATGGGAGTGTTTCCACATTTTGTTCCACAGAAAGGGCGGTGAGGAGTGGGGAAGATAAGCTGAAGACCAGTGGGTGCCCCTGGGCCCCCACCTATACCCGGCGGCCCTTACAGAACCAAGAAACCACCATTCAGCCATGGTGATAGAAGGGAGCAAAGGGATAGCTTTTTCTTCTATCCCATGGGATAGAAGACGCAGGGTGCAGCCCCGCTCCACCTCCTCGCTCCATCACCAGACTGGGGCAGAGGCGTGGGGTGATGCCACCTCCGCTGGTGCCAGGCGCTCGCTGTTGGGAGAGACGTCTTGCCCTCGCAGAGAGCCTCGGCTTTCTCCTCCCACCCACGGAGACTGCTTAGAAACTTAACCAACTTTAATTCACAGCAGCAGCAGGTCTGTTAGCGGCGACCTCCCGTATTCTTTCGGCAGCAAATTGCCAGGCAGCCCCAGCCCAGGGTTTTGCATGCCTGCAACTATCTCCATAGCTGCCCAGGCGCGTGCCGACACGTCGGGGGAGCCCAGCATTTCTCCCACCGCCTGCCTTTCACCATTCCCTGTGTGTGCACAGACTGACCTTGACTGGCAAAACACCCCTGCACAGCACTTGTCACGTTCTGCTGCTCACACGCGCTCTCACCAGCCTAACGTTTCCCTTCGTCTTGTCCCTGAAAATAGTATTTATCACACTGACACTGGCAGGGCCCTTTCACTTCTCAGACGAGACTGTGTATCAGGACGCTACATGCAGAATCCCATTACAAATGGATTGTTGTTTTACAGGTCTCCCTGTTTCATCGTTCAAGCAAAAATTAATGCACTTACAGCATACATGACAGGAACGTGTTAGAAGAATATTTTTCACTCCTTGTCTTTTGAACTTCCAGCATTGCTTCTCGGCGACACTTGATACAGCTGAAGGAAAAGCACAACCCAGTATAAATTCTGAAGTTGCCATCACATAAACACTGGCAGTCCTTGCATACACTATGAAAAGGAATTTAACTGCTTCCTTTTTGCAAAATATCATTTGCAAAGAAACAATAGGACCTCCACGTTTGGGGGGATGAGAGAGCAGCTTTGTAACTTCTCTGCATGTTACTTGCTGTGATTTGAAGCACTGTTGAAGTCTGTTTTCCAGACTCACAATGTCTGAAGCCAGACCGAGATCAGCAAACTCTGGAAGGCAGTTGAGGAAGAAGTGAGGTATTTCCACTTCTCATTAAGGTCACCCTGCAGGTATTTTCATGGCAGGAGACAAAGGGCGTCTGATGCTGGCAAAACTGCCTTCTGATTTCAAAAACTTCGTTCTCCAGATGGAATATTACACCAAGGTGAAATATGCCTAATCCTGTTCCTGGGATGTTTCATGCCGTGTCTGTGTATGTGTGAATCTCATGAAGCAAATAAAACGTCTGACGGCAACAAACTAGAAAGGCCAAAATCCTAATAAAATAGACAAGCGGTGGGATAACTGCCTTCTGGGAACTTGGGCAAGTGATTTCATGTGCTAGCATTTAATTTTAATTTCTACTTTTGCATGTCTTTCATACTGCAAATTCCTCAAGCAGTTCCTTTCCAATCTTTACAGTCTTACTTGTTTAAGGCACTCACATGCTACTGTGGAGTAAATAGTAACTAGAGCAATATGATGAGGAGGTAGTTTGAGTACAGTACATTTTTCCAGCAGACCACGGAAGATAGAGCAGAGAGGTCTCTAAGGAAGGTCTCATCAACGGCCTGGTTCACTTCTCCAAAGAGATGGTGAATATTTTTGTGATGTAAAGTTGGAGCCATCAAAACACCAGGAGGGACATTTGGGCTATCCATCTTTATTCCTTCATGTGCCTTTTGCAAGGCACTAATATACACCCAAATGAACTACATGCCTTTGATGTCCAGTCAGACCAGTATTCCACTGTATTTTTGTAACACTCCTTAGAGCAACAGGACTACCTGTTCAGGTGCAGTGACCTAAATAGCCATATAGCTCCCGTGGACCTGAGCTTGTACCTTTGGATAGCCCTGCATGAATTTCAAGAACCTGTTAGCACAGATCGATTGCTAACTAAGGACCTGTCACTGCACTCTTTTATGTGATACAGGTATTGCCTGGGCTTGAAAACCGAAAAAAACACCTCCACTCTTTTAGGTGCAACAACGCACATTTCCATGGAGGTTTCGTTAAATACTACACACGAAGCCTACCCGTCGTTGATAGGTTCATGTTGTGGTTTAACCCCAGCTGCAACTGAGCTCCACACCGCTGCTCGCCCAGTCCCACCGGTGGGATGGGGAGAGAATCAGAAGAATAAAAGTGAAAAAACACATGGGATGAGATAAAGACAGTTTAATAGGTAAAGCAAAAGCCGCGCACCCAAGCAAAGCAAACCAAGGAATCCATTCCGGCTCCCCCTGGGCAGGCAGGAGTTCAGCCACCCCCAGGACAGCAGGGCTCCATCACGCCCAACGGGGACTGGGGAAGACAAACGCCATCGCTCCCAACGTCCCCCCGTCCTTCTCCTTCCCCCAGCTCGAGATGGGGAGCGTGACGTCCTACGGTCTGGGATCTCCCTTGGGTCGGTCGGGGTCGGCTGTCCCGGCTGTGTGTCCCCCCAACCCCTTGTGCCCCCCCAGGCTCCTCGCTGGTGGGGTAGGGGGAGAAGCAGAACAGCCCTCGGCTCTGGGTGAGCGCTGCTCAGCGGTGACGGAAACATCCCGGGGTTATTGACACTGCTTTCAGCACAAATCCAAAGCATAGCCCCATACTGGCTACCGTGAAGAAAATTAACTCTATCCCAGCCAAAACCAGCACAGTTCAACAAATAATTATATTGGCCCCTGTAAGCAGACTTGCTGTGAAAACAGAGCAGGAGGTTACTGTCGACTTCTGCTGCATCTGCTCTAGCTGCTTTTATATAAATAACAAACTCTTTAGACCTTGAAATCAATATTCTTTTTTCTTTTTGAATGAATGATGCCTGAAGTCTCTCTAGGACCCCATAGGAAAGAGTTTGATCTCTGCCCTCTTTGGGATTATTTCTGAGGAGTAGCTTTGCTGTGGAACTGGTGAGATTTGTGCAGGTCAGAAGTGATGGAAAGGGTGGAAAGAGAGTAAAGAGATGGCACACACGAAGGGAAAATGGCTATATTGTCTGCTCACAATTTAATTGTAACCTTGCAAAGATTTTGGAAAACGTTCCATTTTTGTATAGTTTCATGAAGCAAAAATAGAAATTCTTCTCTTTCCAGTAACCATGGAAACATAGAAACAATGATTACTGGAAATTATCTGTACTTGCGGGATCAGGTTTGTGTTATCGCTGGATGACACAGAAGTTAAGCCACGCATGCATCCTCAGCAGCGTTACCTGGCAAGGCTGCCACAGCCGACAGGGAATGAACCTCACAAAGGTCCTCAAACATCTGGAGCAGCTGGAGCCACTGCAGTTCTGGAATATATTAACTCCGGCTGCTGTTGGCTCAAGATATACCTGCTTTCAGCAAAGGATTTTATGAACAATTAAATACTGGGACTCTGACCACGTGAGAGTATGTGTTTCGTAGTCCAAAAGACTTAGTAGCCACCAGCACATCAACTCCCTTTACGTCCCCTTAAATCTCTCAAAGGAAAGGTCAGCAAGGCGTGCAGTGTCTCAGAAGCAGTCACCATTGACATATATCTCTGTTTAAAGGCAAGGAGAGTCCTTCAATACTTCTTTTAAAAGGTGTTTTTGAATAAGATAGTCTCTTATTACCTAGTTCCTTTGCCTTTGTCTTTCTATCCTTTAAAATTACACAGGCTCTTCAGATAAGCTACTGCTTTAAGACACAAATGTGGATTAAATGGTATTGATTTGTTTGATCTTTGTACGTTCATCCTCTCCTTTACTGCTTAAACCTCCTGCTTTTCTGCAAAGCTGTCACTCTCCCTTTCACATGCCTTTAAGTAATCTGCCACCTTCCCAGACAAGAACTTGAACGGGCCCAGCTTTCTTCTGATTGCCTCTGCTCGACTTGCTGGGAGGGAAGGGCTCCTTAGTTGCACTAGTGTGGTGGTTTTGGCTGGGATAGAGTTAATTTTCTTCATGGGGCTTAGTTCCAGCTGGGGTTAAACCACGACAACTAGGTAAACCTTAATTAAACCAAAACAACCCCCTGACCAGCCTTGTCTTCATCCACATTGCATGCAAGCATTGGTTTCTAATTTGTTTGTCCTTTTGGAGACCAGTTCTAACACTCTCGTGTGGGCAGACACACATGAGGCCAGTAATGGAAAGCCAATATGCAAGGAAGTCCAAGAAGAAAGAAGGTTTTTTTTAGTTAATCTAAATGGTTTTTCATTTAATAAAGATCACAATATGGTTGTATAGATTAATGACTCAGGCAATGCATAAGTTCAGCTATTCAATTTGTTTCCTACCGACCACTCCAAACAGGTTTTCCGAAAATGTAATAATCCATTCTATTAATGGGTGCTACTGGTTCTTCTAGATGAAATATAATAAAGTATGATTCTTTCATGAGTAATTTTAAACATTCACTCAGGGTAATTGACTACATGAGCCAAGGATTGCAAATTGAAGAGATAATTGACTTCTTCAATATGCAAATACAGTACCAGGCAATAAACAGATACCAGTTACATCAGTGTGAAATATAATTACAATTAACTTCAGCATCACAAAGAAACTGTCTTGATTTTCTTCAATGTTTGCATGCCATTTTCTGCTTTCAGTTACACCCGTGTAGCATCTAGCGAGAGCTGGTGTGGATTCACTCCCAGAGGGCAGAGCGTACCTGACCCGAGCCACGCTCACCTCCTGATAGCTTTGGCTTCACACTGTGTCACTTGTCACGGTTTGCACATAGGCTGATCATTTCCACTTATTACTACTGGGAATCTCTTCTGGAGACTTCTACCAGTGGCAACATTTATACAGCGATACTGAGAAGGTTTGGGGACAAGGTGCTCTGGGAGGTTGTGCAGTCTCCATCCTTCGATATTTTCAAGACCTGCAAAGATAAGGCACTGAGCAACCTGCTTTGAGCTCAGAGCTGACCTGGATTTGTGCAAGAGCTTGGCTAGAAATCCCTTCCAGCCTGAATTATCCTATGAACCTACGAAAGTGGAGGTAACGAGAGAGGAAAGGAAGAGCCTGAATGGAAACTGCAGAATGACTTTGAGAAAGTTGAGAATCAAAGATATTTAAATAGTGGGAAAAGGGAGGAAAGGATCCCATGGGAAAAAAAAAAAAAAAAAAAAAAGAAAAAAAAATCAGTTGATAGCTGAGGAAATGTTCTGATCCATCTCAAACTGCCTCTCTGAAAGCTGGCAAAGAGGAGGGAGCAAAGAAGCAGCCAGTATTGACATTTTAGAAACAAATATTGCATTTCAATTTTGACTACTGTGACTCCGTTCTGCTTGTCTTTCTCATTTCCCTGACACTAGGTAAGATTTTCACCACAGCCAGCCACACCGACAGTACTTGTCTGTCTGAAGAGAAGAAAGGAGCCTGCTCTTTCTTAAAATCCCCAGCCTTGAAGGTATGCCAGGCAGCACACACCGGGGCTCTGTGCACGAGCAGGCCGCAAGTCCCTTTTCCCCAGGAACTGAAGAGCTAGGATGAAGGCAGACTTGAGGAAAACATCTATTACGTTCACGTGGCTCATGTCTCCTTTGAATGTAGCTGAGAGGAAAGCAGATTACTTGCAACAGGAGAGACGGGGCCCTGGTTGTTTTAAGGAAGTTACACACAGTTATGCATCTTCTCGAATAAATACATCGATTCATAAAAAAATAACTGTCTGTAAACACTCCCTTGTAGTGCTCCATGGAGGGAGCTGGTTAGAAGGACCCAAAACCTTTCTGGATGTACCAGACAGTATTGCAATGAACGATGCTCACGCTAGATCTGTCCCTAGATTGTGACAGAGCCTTAGGAAAGGTACCTGTTGCTGCTTTGGCAGAATCTCCTCGGCTGAGCAGAGCCTGTGTACAGATGGTACTGCATCAATAACAGCAATTATGGGCCTTCGGTGGGTGATTTGCGGTTTAGGTCACTAACAATAAAAATTTATTGGAAATAAAAACAGAAGAATGAAACAGACTTTAGGGGGGGGGGGGGGGGGGGGAAGAAAAAAGGAAGGGAAGAAGGAATTCAACATGCAGAGAAGTGCTCCAGATGTCACAAAGCAGCATGAGACCCAGGTCTATAACATGCCTGCAGGAATCAGATAAGCCGCTCTTCTGCAGACCCGAATTGCTACACATCAAAGGAAAAACGTGAGATGAGAAGTATCTCTGCGACTGTGCTGCTGCCGTAACGTGTATTTCTGAAAGGATTTGATGCTACTTCACTCCTTTTTGCAAGGCAGCTGGATTCGTGCTTTTCCTCTCTCCAATAACAAGTTTGCCGTGGAGAGTACCAGCCTCCTGGGGTTTCTCCTTCCTAAGTTTCTTCCCTAATTCCCATTCAGAAAACTAACCCCCCTTCCCCCAAACAGTGAAAAGCCGCTGACATCTCCTGTGCAGAGGAAGTGTTAGGAGGGAAATAAGATGGTGTTAAAACCCAGTCACCCAGAAGAGCTACTCACCCAGAAGTTATCTGGAAGCTGAGAACTGTGAGCATTTGGGAACAGGGACTCGCTGCTGCTGTCTGAATATCTGCAGGGGATGGAAAGGATTTCTAGTGGCGTGCTGTCTCTCTATTTGCCCCCCCGTGTTCCTAGGAAACAGGACTTCCATTTATGTTGACTTGCCTCTGAAATGGTCACGTAAGCCATTCTTCATCACCTCAAGGCGGTGGAACCCGCAGACCAGACTTCCTCCTTTTGCCTTGTCCTTGGTTGAGTTTGTATATTAGGATTAAGCATCGCAATCACACGCTGCATCACATTCAGGGAGCCCAGGCTCCCCACAGGACATTTTTGAGAGCACAGGGAAATGAGCAACCCCTTTGTCATTTGTGACTTAGAAAGGATGCACAGGAGAGACTGTATGGTAGAAGAGCTGGTCTGTCTGGTGTTTGCAGTGGCATTTCTGCTGATAAAGGGACAGCAACTGCTGGTTAATGAATACAGTTTGAACCTTCACACGTCACTGCCCGTAATCCCAAGCACAGGGTCACTCTAACATCTGATAAATCTGTGTTTTGTCTATATCCTGCACCAGGCAGCTACCAGTGAATCAACTTTATGTTCTTATTCACAGTTTGGACTGCCTAATTTTTATGATTCTTGTCATCTGCTCAAAGTTTAAGCTGGTTACTTTAAAATGCAACCTAAAAAGCTGAAACACTCTGCTTGCAGGACCACAACTACTTCAACTTTATGGCCTGAGCTAAAAAGTCCTCCCCCACTGAGCTCCTCCTAGGAGGTTGTTAAAATTAAGGACAGCGTATTAAAAATCTGTTACATCTTTTACTAGTGAGTCATAACCTGTTCACTTGTGGGAAAATGAGCTTGCCCGTGTAGTAAGTATCTGAATTGCTGCCTTTCCAGTCTTTGAGAGGTGTCTGCTCTTTGTTTCCAGGTGGTTGTCACGACGGAGGCTGTTCACCACAGGAAAAGCGACAATTTAACACATACTATAATACAGTGCAGTAGCCCAGAGTAGGACGATACTAGCTGGAAGGGACAGAAATCTTTTAAAACAGAACAAATTTACTTTTTGCATAAATTAGACAAAAACATAATTTGGGGAAGCAGATAGTGCAATTAAATATTATTTTTCAGTTTTGTATTTTCTAGGTAATAGAAGTGGAGGCAGAGGAGATGAAGCAACCTGGAGTAAGTAACTCATGGGGCAATGTAGAATAAAGAGGACAGTAGTAAATCATCTGCTTGAGAGACTCAGCAGTTTCCCCCAACAGAATCAACTTACCTCTAGGCTCCTAATGCACAAACACATCTTACACAGTTAGACTTCAGGCATACGTATATACTTTCATAAGCATGAATGTTATATTTAAGGTACTTTCTACAAACATTCTTACCTTCTATTTGCTCCATGTCATGTTCATCTCGGCCAAGGTAATTGTTGAGGATGCTAAGGCAATTTACAGGCACATGTGGGCTCATAAACCTTACATGCTTATCCTAGAGATGACTCTTCTTTGTATGCTATTTTAGGCAGTATCTATCATCCATCACTGTGCAGTGTATCTATGGTAAAAAAAGAACTATTGTACCAAATCTGATCTCCGGCAAAGGAGACACAGGCCGGCCCTGTAGTGATGGCAGCTGCTAGATGGTTTATTATAGAGGGCAGAATGGAGACTTGTGCCCTGTGTGAAAAAATTGACACTTCCTCAAGTTTCTTCCCTTCTACGGATTCTTCAACTTCTTCAGGAAAAAAACCAAAAAAACCCTAAAGAATTTGAGTAATAGGCTTTCAGGAAAAGGTCAACCATCCATATCAAGGTCCCAGTGATGGGTACTAGACTAGAATGCATTTCAGAGTGTTCTGAGTTAGTGAAGCATTTCACAGTATTAATAATGAACAACAGTTGAAAACAATGAATGTGCTTGAAGGAGGAATATTTCCATTTCGGGTAACCAATTTTAGGCCTTCTACTTAGCCACCCAGTCTCCCATAGACCCTTCTAGAGTCCACAGAGGAAGACAAGTTGCTTCAGGAGAAGACCGAGGATGACTCTGCATTAGTAGCTCAGCTCAGGGATGCAGTTTAGACTGTGCCCAATTACACGGTCTCTGCACATGACCGAGATTTGTCCGAAACGTACTCCAGTCACTCTCGTGCATTCAGTCTACGAGGACCAGACAAGAGCTAAACCCCTGAAATGCACAAACTACTGGGTCTTCAGCACCAACTGTTTCGCTCCACAAACCCGTTCCTGCTGAGTCGCGCTACTTTACTTAACTAAGGCAGCGACAAATGACTAAGGTACCGAATCACCTTTAGGGTGTTCTCCCAAGTCTCTGCCTGCTTCAGAAGGAGCTTAGGGCAAGCCTAGCCACCTAACTCAGGCTGCTCAGCACTGGAAGTGGAGAGTGGAAATAGTCCTCTTCTCCCAGCTGAGCCTGTGTTTACAAATGAGACTCCCACACAACCGAGGAGCCCTTCCTCTTTTAATTAAATTGATGAGCTGACCATGGTGAGTGGCTACACTGAATCTTTTAACTTCTTCTGAATTCACAACATAAGCAGTCGCTCTGCTTGACCATTAATTTAAATACTCATGCAAAATCTAGGATTACTTGATGCTTTTCTCTCTTTCATGCAGGCTTATAATGACTTTAAAAGCATTAACTCAATGTGAGGTCACAGAATTATTTTAGCTGCGGATCAGTTGCTTAATAACAGTTTTCTCAGAGTCGTGTAATCATGCAGGCTGTAAGGCTCAAGTAATTCTTTCATTTTCTGCCTACATATTAATGGCTTGAACCACTCCTATGCACAAAAAGGAGAAATGAGTTTTCAGTACTTGGGTTTACAGTGTCCAAAACATACAGAGAAGCATGTATCTGCAAAATTAACCAGCTATTTCTGTAACTACTCAAGAAATCAAACGCTATTTGAAAGTCAAACATCAATATAGTCACCTCTTATGTAGTACAAGCAGGATCTCACAGCGTTTTACCATTAGTTATTAATGGCTTGTCTTTGACTATATCTTAAGTCAATTAAATAAGTTTATAGACTGCAGTGGGCAAAGGCTAATAGATTTATTTCTAGTCATAATTTTTCATGGATAAAAATTTAGTATGATTATAAAGTGAACTTTCTCCTGATTAAATATTAAGTGTTCCATACGCAAAATATTTGATTTTGACATTACTGTGATACTGCCTGTCTTTCTTAGTGTCAGAAATATTTATGATTTTAAGAAGGACAATGCATGGGTAAAATGTTTTAAAAAATTGCAAAACTAACAGAATATGTTCCTGCCTCATAATAAACAATCGTTGAATGATGTTTATTAAAATTGGCTCTCAAGTGACAGTTAATAAATGCATAGTTCTATTATGCATGCTAAATTCAACATTCCGAAAACTTAAAAGCCGATAGATCAAAACAACGGAGATAAAAAAGTCACAAAGACAAAATACAGCAACACCAGTAAATGACAGGGAAATAATTCAGACTTAAAAATGACTTCTTATTTAGTAACTTGTAACAACAATTTATAGAACTAAATCAGAGGCAAATCAGAGTCTTTCTGATGTTTTAGATATGCAGTTTCTCTAGTGCATGTAGTTTGATCAGACAGCAGAGGAATTCATATTACAAAGTCCCCTTCAAAAAAGCAAAAAACCCAGTTTCTCTATGTTTCTGCTTCCAGGTTACACTTATTCATGGATAATGAATGAAGGGGGAAAAAGGGGTACAATAAAATTCAATTATTAATCTATTTTAATTAAAAGCCCTAAACTTTTCTTCAGTATTTGGAGAAGTTAGTCTGCCTGTATGTGGTGTGTTTCTATGTATATTTCACGTATGCCCCGACCGTATCTGCGCTGAACCGCACGAACACTGGTTTTAATGGGCTTTGTGTCCTTTACCGTAATCACTCCGTTGGCTCTTTGATGTTGCATAGGTTTGGCGTGATGATGGAAAGAGTTGCTTTGACCATGTATTTTCACCTCCGTTTCTAAAAGGTGAAGGGCAAAACTTTTAATCAAGGAGCAGTTTATCTTTAATTAGGAAAAATATAATTAGGCATTATCACCTAATTGCTATTACTGATGGAGAAAGTCATATTTTCACAAGTAGTGACCCATGCTGTATTATCACTCCACTGTTTACCGCATAATGAATCTGTATTTGTGTTTGGCAGCTAGCCAGCAAAAATTAAAAGGTAATCAACATGCTTCTCTGCAGTCTGGTCATCAAAGTCATTGGCTTCACAGATCAGTAAATAACAAAGTCAAGTTGTGATGTCCTAACAGAAACCCTTCTTTAGGAATAACTATATTTATCTCCTCTGTCAAGACATCAAATGATACTTGAAATAACCATATACAAAAAGCTTTGCAAAACAGATTAGAAGAACTGTGCTATACATCAGGTGTTGAGTTAAAAAACAGTTTAATGTCTCAAGGCACCACCACGGTAGAATTTTATACCTGCAAGTAATCATCTAATACACTATTATACAGTTAAGGTAATGTATTAATAAATAGCTTGTGCAATTTTGGGAAGCAATCTATAAAGGAATGTTAGATATACAGTAGGCACGTACTATAATACAAATAAAAACCAAAATTCCTAGAAAAAGCATGCTGAGCACCTTTTGGTATAGGTTGAGTTTCTTATTCTAAACACTATGTAAATCTTAACTTACAAAAGGTAAAACTGAAATCTTATAGTAACTGCTTATTTAAACTGATTTTCCTGGGTATTTGCCTCTATGTCACAGGATTACTCTTAGGGACAGAGGACTCTGGTACTGGCTGTAAAGGGCTATCTTGTTCATTCAGTTGTGCATTCAAGTTTTCAGAAGTTAGGAGAGAAGAATTAAAAACTATTTCACTTAAGTCTGATTTTATGGATACGAGATGTGGCTCTTGAAAACTTAAGGGTTCTTCTACTAACACCTGTGTATTTTCTCGTGTCATTCCCATATCTGACGGTGACTTTCGTTTCATTCTTGTGTATGATTTGTCTAAATTCTCCATGCCTTGGTCAGTTTTCTGAAATCGCCCAAAGAACCAGATGAAGAAACCGAACAAAGCAAAAGCCAACAAACTTGGAATAAAAGCCAGGCATTTGACATCAAGGCTAGAGCCTGTGAATCTGCTGTGCAAGAACATGTCTCCTTCGGCATAGGTCCGGTTGGTCAACGGGTTAGTGTTATTGGATCTCCACTCCCAAGATAACTTAGTTCTGTTAAGGTCTTTCAAGCTTTCCGAGTCCTTCACTGTGTAGATCTTCTGGCCGGGACCGATATATTGACCATATTCATGAGGTTTGTAAAATATTTGGTTCTTCCACATATTCAGATCCAAGATTAAAACAAGGAAGATAATTCCATAGTTAAACCATTTGCCTGTTTGGAAAAAGAAAACTTCTGTCATCTGAAATATCCTTTTTAGAAAGCAGTACAAATGCAGCCATAAGTAAAAGCTACTCAGAAAAAAAAATCCCTTTTTTATTAATCTTGTAAAGCAAAGTTGTAGTAAGATTTCCACCATAGTCAGATTTATGCTGAATATCACAATTAGGTCTGGGCTCATAATAAAATAATTTTGTAACACAAGCACAGCAGTATATCAATTGAATTCACACTGCAGTTTGTAGGTGACCTGTTGATTAGACCACTAGGTGATGTGGTATAGATCAATAAACCTAAAAAAGCATTAACTCCAGGGCTTAAAAAATATTCACATGGAAATCTTCCATGAAAAGGCCATATTTGATAGAACTGTTTATATGCCAGGAATGACTGAAGTGACTGATTTTTGGGGGGTTGGTAATTATGTAAATGTTAAGAGTATATACATATATTGTTTGATATACCAACCATGGTGCACAGACGTATTCAGGTGGGGGCAACTGGGTAAACTGTGATTTAGAGATATTATACCCTCGAGAAATAGCAAGGGCTGATTGTATTCTTGGGAGGCTAGTCAGCTTAGCTTTTCCTATAGTCTGTGTAGCGAGAAACTCCTCCAAGGAGCGACTCATAGCGTAACATTAAGCTCCTGCAATACTGGAGGAGGAAACCTTTCTCCTTTTATTATTTAAAATTGCTCTTTTGCATGCTTCCTCCAGGCATCCAAAAGGCGTTAAAGATAACTTTCTGCAACTGCAAAGTTGGCTCTGCTTTGAGTAGGGTGTTGGAACAGATGAACTCCAGTTGTCCCTTCTAACCTAAATTATTCTATCAATACACAAGAGAAGTTAATACTATTGTCATAGTCAAAGCATCTCTTACACTCTAGCTGAACATATGGTAAAATCTCACCTGTGCCTTGATGACCCATCAAATCTACATGTCAGCATTATGTGAAAGGACATTCATGGAGGAATGTTCCTGCTGGTAATGAATGATATTGGTCTATACTGGAATCATATCTAAGTATGTTTCAAGTGAAAAAGAAAATGAATGTATCAGAGTATTATCAAATTGTTTATGCCATTGGTTTGTAAAGAATAAATGGATTCCAGTTCCTGAAAGTCTGTGTGTTCAAATTGTATGACCAGAATGCTCCAGGAGGGTAAGGAGGGTAACCCCTTGTATTGCAACAATTGTGTTTAATTGTCCTCTTTGGTCCAGATTATACTTATACTGAAGATGAACAAGAATGTTCATTCTCTTGTGTTATTGTCACTACCCAGAAATCAAACTGCACTGAAGAGACCTTGCAGCCAATCCCGTTCACATAATTCCTGAATAACTCCTCTATCTTTTTTTTCTGGGTTTTCATCAATATTATAATTGACCTGTTAAAGAAAATTAAGCTTTTAGAAGATTATCACCACATTTTATAATACTTAAGCTTCTTAAAACAACACCAAGACACTGAAAATGATGTTAAAATATGAAATACAACAACAAACAATACAATATAGCTTGATGCTGTTTCCTGCAGATTCTTGCCCTGTATTTCATGTGCTTCTCTCCGTCAGAATAACCCTAGCTTCCCCATCACGTATGACCTTTCAGCAGACAGAGACAGAATATATCTTGCATAGTGTGTGCTGACGGGCTGGCTGGGACACACATACTCACTGATCAATTGGCTGCTGTCAAATAGAATATAATGGCTGACTTCTCCCTGCCTTTTCCTCAGCTGGGCACTAACTTAGATGATTCTCCTTTACCTAACCACCATTTTTTAGAACATAATGATAATGTCACTATGTTTTCGATTCCCACCCTCTGAAAAATGTTTTTGAAACTGGCCGTGGGTTCAAAAGTTATTTGATGCTGAGTGTTGGATAGAGAGAGGGTGAAACCAACCCACATAGAGAACATGGTCACATAATTCTCGTTTCCTTAGGAAAATAGGCTAAATACAAATTACAATGAAAAAAATATTAGAACCATTATCTGTTTATCTATGGCCAGTTTGAAAGAAAACATGATTTACTGTACTCTGAACTTCCTTTCTCTGTTAAGGTTGTTCACCCGGACACTTTTTGAGACAATAATTTGTCATCAAATATTACTCTGTGTTTCAACCAGAAAGCTGTTTCAACCAGAAAGCAACCCCTTGCTGCATTGTCCCAAAGATAATTCTTTAAGTCGTATTCTTTTCCCAGGAAAACGCATCATAAGCCCATCCAAAAAAACCTTCCACTTCTTTTGCTATTGATTTCATCAAAATATTATCTGTGGTACTTTGTGTTTCTGCAGAGGCAAGATAGGTGACTTTCCAGAGGGATCTCCCAGACCCTAGGGATGGTGGGAAGGGGAAAAACTCATGTAGGATCAGTATTTCTCTTTCCCTTCAGCTAGACACAGCAAGACTGAAGGGGTGTAGCGAGAAAACAGACAACTGAAAGATCAAAATACGAAGCATAATGAAATGGGGACATTTTTGAGACAGCCTTTATAAAGGCCGAAATACACTCTTATGGTTTTTGGGATTGTAGGTTTTGGGTATGACTGACAAAGGAAACTTAGGCATTGCGATGCTGAGCCACGACCTGCCTCCTCCTTAGGCATGATGGCACCCAGCGGATTTCACATCAATCACCTCTGTGACCCCATAGTCCTGAATGGGACATTTGTAGAGCAAGACACCTAAGGAGTAAGACTTGAGATGGCAGCCTGCTCCTGGTGAAGAAATTGACTCAGAAGCTAGCAGAAAACACGAAAAATGCTGAATAGAGGTAGGCGGGTGCTTGATCTTAGGCTTCATGCAGCATCTATCCTACCCTGTGGTTTCATAATTGTGAATCTCTTCTAAGATGGATCTATCTAAAAAAGGCTCCACCCCTCTTACGTTAAGAATTCGAGTGCTCACCTGATCTAAGAGAGAGATGCATTTCAATTATTCCTGTTTCATGAAAAGCATGAACTTGAAACTCCTTCACTCAGCTCCTAGACAGAGTTAGGCAGGCAGGAGCACAGTGTGGACGATAAAGGGTGCTTAGACAAACAGCTTAGGTGCAGACATCCCAGTTAACCAAGATGAATCGCAACCTGTACGTCTAAGTGGCAGCTTGTTGCCTGAGACCTGCCTCACTTCTATAGTGGAACTTCTCACAACTCCTTAAATTTCTCCTTTCCAGACCATTTTTCCATCCTCTGTATCACTGTCATGCCCGATGAGCTCTATGATTTTTCCTTTTCTTTTGAAAACTGTTGTCACCACAACCAAACACGGTATTTGAGTAACAGTCTCACCATAACAATATATGAACACAATGACATCTTCCTACTCCTACTCAGTATTCCCTGTAGCCGGGGGCTGCGTTAATCTCCCTAGACACAAAATGACTGGGAGTTAGTGCTGTCTTGGCTACTTACAGAAAGTATTTGCCTCTTTTCAGAATACAGTGTCCTCTGCTGTCTGTCCCTCTTCCAAGACATGTACTTCACTGCTGTACTGGCAGGTGTGATAGCCAAATAAGTCCAGTTTACCAAGCGATCCTTCTAGATCACTGATGAATGTGTTGAAGCAAACTGAACCAAGAGATCTGACAGCCTCCACTCACAAACATCCATTTGATGGTAATTCCCCATGACAAGTACTTTTTGAGACTTATTATACTGACCAACCTTTAACATTATACACGTGTATAATCTATGTATATGAAATGATTGTCTACCACAATTTCATTTTAGCATAATGCTTTTTATAGCAAATTTTAAGTTATATATCAAGCTTATATAGGAAATAAGCTCAGTAAATTTGAAGTCACTCCTGACCTCTCACCTTGTGCATAAACAAGCTCAAGTTTATGGGGTCAGAACAAATACATTACGAAGCTATAGATATTAATTTTCTTTAAAAACATATTTATAGTTTCTTGTACAGTTAGTTATAAGTTCTTCAACTTTCATTCCAGATGAAAAGTGGTAAGGGTAAATGGAGCGCCCCATGCTATGAAGTCATTTAATTTGCCTCTTAACCAATTTCTGCAGGATCAGTACCACTATTGCTCGAGGGCTGGCTCTACTCCAGTAAGATCTGTGTGGCCAAGAATACAGTCATATACCTGGCACTATTTAGCCCTTCTTGGAGCAGGTGGATTTTTCACAGAGACAATTTGAAATGGAAGGATGTAGTAAGATCAGCTCTCAAGACTGGAAGGCTAGTCAATCATTTCAGCAAACTGCAAAGAATTATACCAAGACTCTTCAATGAAGTTACAATGAAGAAAATCAGGTGGTAAAATAGGCTGTGTCATTCAGCCATGTCCTACCTAAAAAAAAGGCCTGGATAATAACCGGCTTTCACAGCGCCGATGTCTTTACGTGCTACACACGACATTTAGACAGTCAGGAATCTGGTTTGGTGTATTTGGAAACGTGGTGCGATATTGAAATTTGGTGCGATAATGATCCCCAAAAAGAAAAATTTGAGGTACGTAGCTAGCCAAGAGCATGCACTGGGTGTCCTTGTGAGGCTGTGATGCAAATGTGAAACCTTTTTCTAGGCATCGTAGCCTACAACTACTTTGGGGGGATGAAAACTCGATTCCTATTTTCTGAGAAAGTGTGGCTGTTGAGGACGATTGTTCTGGTGAGTGGCTAGGGCACTCACCAGAAGCGAAGCCTTGACCCTAAAACAACCTCTGCTGATGGTGGTTGGGACCTGAATCGTAGGTCCATGCTCTGAACACCAGCCTATGTGGGACTCTGCTTAGAAACACTCTCCCCTCCCTGCTGAAGCAGAACTGTGCTCTGCACGTGAATGCCAGGGGCCTTCTCATGGTGAAAGAGGTATGGCTTTTTCTTTTTTCCTTTTTCCAGAAAGCTACCTATTTTCACCAGCTGAACAAGATGTTTGGGCAGTGGTCATTTTTAAAGAGGCTGATAAGTTCTATGAGAGGTTCAGCAACCAGCCCACAATCCCACGTGCAACTGATTTACTGGGCAATTGAGGCAGATCCCGCAGGTCCAAATATTCCAAACCAGCTACTGATTCTGGAGCATTTTTATTTTTGTATGTCCACTCTGTAACAGAACAGTCATGCCCTAGAAAAGAGATCTCGTGTAGAAGCCAGTCCTCAGCATCCCTTCCTGAGGTCAAGAGGAAACTTGAAAATTCCACTTATTAAGGCTAGACTTAAGCGGCCTCATGCTGTGCAACCGCAGCCAGAGGCTAGTGTAGGAAATGTTGACTTTAGACTCTCATCTAAACCACAATTTTTGTCTAAAAACATTCAGACACCTCTGTAAAACATTCAGGTATCTTCAAAATGTTCCTCCTATCTTCCGTCACGTTGGTGTTATTAGCTAGATACATGCATACAGACCACTCACAGCCGCAAATCCTCTGAGGTTTTTTCACATCTGTGTGCACGGACAGCTTTGTTTTTACCTCTAACCTTTCTATTTTTGCCCATGGGCTCCCTCCGGCTTCTCTGTGTAGCCGATGCTTGGCCTGAATCTAGACACACTTTAACTCCGCAAGCCAGCCACGCTAGGCATTCGCCAGCCAAGAAGGTGATGGTTTCTCCTTTGGGTGGAAGGGTACTCTGGCTAGACCAGCACTCAGAAAAACGTTTATAAACAGTCAGAAAAATCTCCCAACTGTTTTGATACCCAAACCTTAACATTTCCTATTTGAAACTTATCCACATACTTGACAGCAGATGCTCTTGGATCTCCAGTGCTGCTATTAATGGGTACCAGCCAGGCCCCCTAGTGCCTTTTAACCATGAAAGAATCTGAAGTAACAAAATTTACTTTTAAGTTCTACAAATTTCCCTGGGTATTACAGAAACTAGGATAGACTATGTATTTTCATAAACAGTAGCCCAAGAAGGAAAACACACACTTTGCAATGAACCATCTGTCAAGGGAAATCCAGATGAGCTAAGCAGATGCAGGAATTCAAGTTATTTTTGATGTTCATAGATAAAAGCAGCTATCAAAACAGGATAGAAATATTTAATACTGAGTAGGTGCTTGCTAGGAGTTCCTAGATGCAAAGAAATTTGAGCAAAATGAGTTACTCGGTTACCAGTGAAAATAAGATATGTTTTTGATAGTAAATTTAAAATTACACCGAAGCGTATCAGCTACAGGCTGTAGATGTTAATTCAATATTACTGCCAACTTACAACATTGAGAAATCACAAGTCAGGCCTAAGAAAGCATGTTACTAGTTTAAAGTAGCAAGATGGATTAAAAATAATACACTTAGTACTGTTTTATTTATCTGCTTTTTTAGACATGGATTTATGCAGAAACAACATGTCATTTTTTTTCCTCTGAAATCATGAGCTTTATTTTATGAAAGCTGAAATTCTCATGTAGCCACTGAGTTCAGGAGCTAAGACTTTAAGACAAAATGGAAAAAAAAAAAAGCAACCATCTTAAGACTCGTGATAAAATCAGGAGAGTTGGCAACACCGAGCACGTAACTGTGAAATCCTTCATCTGTACAGAATTGCACAAAGCCATTAAGCATACACCAACAGAAAGGTGGTTTAAAGTCCTTTAACCCTGTGAATGTCCCTTTCCTTTAAGCTGCTGCTTTGTGGGACTGTTGCTCATTAGAGCAACCCAGCACCAAATAGCGCTGCTCAGGGGAGTCCTAGGGCTGCTCTTATTTATATCAAACAACAGTGACTAAAACAGACTGTAAAAGAACGTATGAAGAGTAAAGTTTGCCAGGAAAAAGATGGTAAATGTTGTTTCAGCCATGCTTTCTTTCTCTTTGCTATTTGGGAGAAAAGGGTTTCCAGTTTCTACAAATCAGGGCACAGGTCATAGATTTACAGCCTGATTTTATCCCTATAGCAAGAACCGTCAGCGAGTTTGCCGATGACACCAAGCTGTGTGGTGCGGTTGACGTGCTGGAGGGAAGGGATGCCATCCAGAGGGACCTTGACAGGCTTGAGAGCTGGGCCCCGTGTGAACATCACGAAGTTCAGCGAGGCCAAGTGCAAGGTCCTGCACATGGGTCGGGGCAATCCCAAGCACATATACAGGCTGGGCGGAGAATGGATTGGTGCTGCCCTGCGGAGAAAGACTTGGGCGTGTTGGTTGATGAGAAGCTCAACATGACCCAGCAACATGCATTTGCAGCCCAGAAAGCCAATCGCATTCTTGGCTGCATCAAAAGTGTGACCAGCACGTTGGGGGAGGTGATTCTCCCCCTCTGCTCCGCTCTGGTGAGACCCCACCTGCAGTACCGCATCCAGCTCTGGGGCCCCCAGCATAAGAAGGACATGGACCTGTTCCAGTAAGTCCAGAGGAGGGCCGTGAGGGTGATCCAGGGGCTGAAGCACCTCTCCTATGAAGACAGGCTGAGAGAGTTGGGGTTGTTCAGCCTGGAGAAGAGAAGGTTCCGGGGAGACCTTAGAGCAGCCTGCCAGTACCTAAAGGGGACCTACAGGAAAGCCGGAGAGGGACTCTTTACGAGGGCATGTAGTGATAGGACAAGGGGTAATGGCTTTAAACTGAAAGAGGGTAGATTTAGATTATCTGCAAGGAAGAAGTTCTTCACTGTGAGGGTGGTGAGGCACTGGAAGAGGTTGCCCAGAGAAGTTGTGGCTGCCCCATCCCTGGCAGCGTTCAAGGCCAGGTTGGATGGGGCTTGGAGCAACCTGGTCTAGTGGAAGGTGTCCCTGCCTGTGGCGGGGGGGTTGGAACTAGATGATCTCCAAGGTACACTCCAACCCAAACCATTGTATGATTCTATGATTCTACTAAAATAAACGGTATTCAGACCTTAGTCTTCTTTTCTTGCTTGTTACTAAAAAGAAGTTCCATGGTTAAATTTCACATTCTGGATCCCATGTACTAAACAGGGCTTAAATACAGCAGGCTTCCTGCCATTATCAGTGTCCTACCCCCATGTCATCTGCTGCAGTTACATTCATGCACATCATTCTCTACCCTCATTTTAGTTTGGATTACATTCATCTTGTTATATATATATTGAACCAGTTCTTTCTTTCTTTTATTAGCTCCTTGATTTGAGTAGAAAATTACAAGTATCGACACATCCACACAATAACTAGAGCTTGAAAATGATCCAAGATTATACCCTAACCTAAGACAAGAACTGATGGCAAGAACAGATGGTTCAAGCAAAACTTACCCAAAGGGAGGTTCTTGTGCCATGTGTTATGGCTGCTTATTAGATCTCCTAAAGGGTGGTGCAGCACCGAGATAAAACAGGCACTCAGTAGACAGAGTACGTGATGTGCAGTCAAATGGATTGATTTGTCTAGTGAATCTAATAAATGGATCTTGTTAATGCTGAGCAGGGAAAAATATTCCTCAGCCCCTGTTCATTAGCTCATCCTCATTAAAAGAAAGCCTTCTCACCAGAAAATCAGAGGCCTCCAGTCCTCTCTGCAGAAGACTCTACAATGCATAAATACTGGTTTCTCTCAGTTGGTCTGTTCTCAAGCAGCAGCACTGCTAGCAGTTGTATTTCTGATCCCTAATTTATGTTCTTTGCTGTTGCTTATTCTTTGCTCTTCCCTGATTATCACCAATATCCCTGTCCCTTCTACAGTGCAAAACTGTTCTTTGCCCTTCAGTCCCTCTTCTACCACCCATTGTTTTTCATCTACATTAATTATATCCTGAGCTTCTGTACCTGATGGGGCAGCCCACCCTTCCATGCTTCAGTCATTGTTCATGCTCCTCTGTGCACCCATTCCGCTACTCCTCCTTATACAGTGGAGTAACTGCTGGGCATCTGGGAGCCTTGTGGAACTGAGTCCCTCCAAATTCATGCTCTAGTCTTGAGAAACGGAAAAAAAATCTTTTTCGCTATCCCTGAATACCATGCCTATTATTCACATCAAATATTTGATGCTTATACTATTACTTTTTTTCTCCTTTCCCTTTTTGCTCACTTGGGAGAGAAAAATGTGTTCATCATGTACACATCCCATCTTCTCTCACCTTACACCTTTTAGTTACTGACCATGAGATCATTTACTTCATCCTGCTCCATAAACCACTAGTGTCTCATTCAGATGTGCCCCAGCCCTTCTTTCTTCTTGGTGGCTGGCTGTTCTCTCTCCGTATTCCAGCAGGGCACCTACACCCAATTTTGAAAAATTTTCTATCCCTCCATCTGTACTTCCTACTGGCCCATTTGCCTTCCCCCATTCAATAGCCAGCAGGTAACTTTTGCACTCATTTTCTCTTCTTTTCTGTTTTTTAATCTCAGATTTCTACCTTCTCTGCTGAAAATGCCTTTTCTGAGGCCTCATTCGGCCTGTCTTGACTGAGTCCTGGGTTCATCATTCTTTCCTCCGTGGCGCATTCTCTTCCCTTGGCTTTTGCTGCCTGGTGAGCTTGTGACTCACCTGCTAGCTCTTGGCCTTATCTTTTTATCATCTCTGAATGCTCCTTTTGTCCCTGCTCTGCAGGGAGTTTCATATGGCTGTGTCATTGGATGCCCTCATCTATCTTACTCCTGTACAGTATCATGTCCTGTGATTGTCCATATTAGCAGTTGAAGACCCCTGTCAATCCACACCTGCCTTCTTTTGCTATCCGTTATTATCCAACTCTTCCCAATGCAGAGAGAGGAGCTATGCTCCTTCTGCATAGCTTGAAGGTAAAACCAAAATATTTATCCCTGTTTAACCTTCTTCTCTTTTTCATTCCCTACTGTTATTAAAATACTGTCTCACAGTATGCAAGGATCAGGTACTTTTTATCTATAGGTACCATCCATTTGAATAACTGCAATTCTATTTTATTTGAGGTTATTTAACTGTCTGCTTCTGGTTAGATGACTGATGGAAGTATGGTTATGAGTGGCCTTTGCCAGATGAGAATGACCGAAGTTATGAAAAGATATTAGCATAAATCATAGCAAAGGCATCTGAAAGCATAAGAGTTCTGAAAATGAAATAAGCTGCTAATTCCCCTGGAGAGTAATTTTAGATAAAAGACCTCTGAAGCTACATTAGGTATTACTTAGTGTCACAAGAAGTTGCTGAAATCCATGAAAAACAGCAGGTCTCTGATTCGTAAGATACACGTTCCTCACTTCCCTGAGACATTTATATATGGATGATGTGGATATGGACAGATAAACAGATAGAAAAATAGTAATCTGGGACACACACACACAAAGTATGTGGTTAAGAACATGTTAGCATACATTTATTGCACAGAAGCAGTTCACCGTGTGACTGCGTCACAATCTGTAAGATTACATACCTGTTATATGTATGTGATATTCCTCTTTGAAGATCTTTTGGAAATAAGGTACTTTGAACTGCATGTGTGCAGATGGCAAGCCTGGAAGATTCACTTCAACATCACCCATAAAATGTGGAAACTCCCAGTCCTGTTAAAAAAAAGAAAAGCAAGAGCCTAAACATAAGCTTTCATGGTATATTTTTGCCCTTTAAAATGGCTTAAATTAATAAAAGGGAAAGGTTCTATTTTTAACCTCCCATTATTGGATTTTTCTTACTTTGACTGAACCACTTGAAATAGAATACCCTGTTTATATTAGACATTACAATATGATTTTTACTTCAGCTCCATATAATTACGTGTTTAAAAGTTTGCTTGGAATGACAGTTGAGAACCCGCTGTACCAGCTGATAGTACAAAATAGTCTAAGCATATGAATACCTATATAGTGACCTTGCAATACCAGTTACAACTTCTGTTACTGATTTGGCAAACAGTTTATAGGTAAGAAAGTGGCAAAGAAGGCCTAACCCTTTCAAGTATTTCATATATCTGTATTCTACTTGTTCCGCTTATAGGGTGTTTTCTGTATTTGGCCTTAATACATCTAAATACACACTGCCTGCAAGTGCAGGCCCTTCAGCATAATCTGCCTGAATCAATCCAAGCACCGTTTTCTCCACCGCTGTATTTCAGCTGACAAGGTAATGCTGGAAATGTGGAAGCTCTTACCCACCATTATCCCTCTTTTGGTAGCATGTGGTAAGCCAGCTGAGGAGGAGCTGCATTTAAAGGAATTTTTCACTTGGTTATCTGCACCCACCATCAGTCACTTGGAAATGGGGATAACAGCATGGCTCGTTAGAGCCCAAACTGAAAGCCTAGCCCTAGTGCTAGAATCAGTACGATTACCGCCAGAGAAATCACTCTGTGTGCTGCAGGCTGTTGGGCATCTGCTGTTAAAAACACACTGGCCCTGTTCCCGTGCACAGCCCTGGATTTGTATCCCACAAGTTAGTGCAACGAGCACCTGGATGACTAAAAGTAAGGTAAAGGAATCTGTAAAGTGAGGAGCTCTGTGAGTGACTTGTGCTTCCTTCACACGAAAGCCATTCCAGCGCAGCCATCTCCCCAGAAGAACCAATTCCTTTTTTTTTTTTTTCCCCAGTTTTATAAGGCTGGAAAGTTTCCTAGCAGGGTAATGAAAAAAAATTATTCAAAACTAAGAATCATCACTGAAAGATAAATCACTATATACAACTTAACTTCCAAGAATTCCTAAGCCCTCCAACATTTTCTGCAGCGGAAGGGAAATAGAAGAGTTTTATCAGCAGGGAATAGCATGGCCCAAACACTAACAGCAGCTGATTGTGCTAACTCCTTGTGATACTGAGTTAAATGAACTAATAGGAGTACAAGCAAGGAGAAAACCTGACCCTCTGTACCTGGTTCTCAATGTTCACAGCGATACAGAAAGTACCAATTTGCAGATGCAGAAGATAAGAGAAATAAGGATGCTCTCCTTTTGCCTTATCACTAACACAACACATGCACTCCTGGTCACGAGATATGGTAATAACTGCCCAGCTGCGCAATCCCTTACGCTGCATCTGCAACCGTCCCCTCGCAGGTGGTAGACAGCCAAAAAGTGCCCAGAGATAAAATTTTTGGGGGTGTACACTCTCAGTTTACAGTATCTAATACACATCTCTGGACTAGTGTCTCACGTTAAGCCATACATACTCTCACCCAGGAATAAATAGGAAGAAATACGTTAAATATTCCTGAAGATAAACGAATGGAGAGCTGTGGACTCTGCATTAGAAGTAAGTAAATGCGGGACTATAAATCCAGCCTCCTGCTCTTGGCTTGCCCCAATACTTCTACTATGCCTTTTGCTGATTTACAGATAAAATTCCACTGTACAGAATTTTGTATTGGATTGTGTCTTTGCATCTGAGTTTTATAAAAAAGTTCAGCATTTTTTCTCCTCTGTATGAATATTACCTGATAATGCGTAACTAGAATGCCAGCTCTGTCAGATGTGCAATTTACTGTATTATTTGTCTCAGCAAACAACTACTGAGACTGGAAAATATTTCACGAAACAAAAGCAAACCAGAGAGATCCAACCTTAGCAGTGTGCTACTGTTTACATAGAACAGCCAGGTGAGTGGAGAGCCCCTTAGAAAAATACATATTTGACACTCCAAACTATGGCTACCTTTCACGTGTACATTATTTCACATTTTCTACATATATACCCCCTACTGTATGAAGCATGCCTGAAGTGTATCATGACCTGTAGCCCTGTAATATGGTATTTCCATCGCTAGAGAGATGGGCACAGGCTGGCACTGGAGACCTGACAGCTGTAAACGACTCACCAGTGCTCAGCTAAAGAAATGCAGATCTGGGGCTGGACAAAACTGCTTTTCAGGGTAACAAGGAGAACAAAAAGGTATCTAACATATGTGAAAGGCACTGCGTATAGTAAACCTGGCTGTAACGTGGAGCTTCAGATCAGTGAAGAAACAGCAAGGTCTAAAAGTGTGTTAGCAAACATAAAAATGCCCCCAAGTGGATCCCGGAGTGAGGAAAAAGAAACCGTCGGGATGAACGTCACGACCTTCCCAGCAAAGGACTCCAGATGCCCATGAGACACCGTAATGCCCCCACTGGCCCCCACCAGACTGAAACTGCCCATTTCGGGACCCGCAGGAACGGGGGGAGGGTGGACGAAACACCAGGAAAAGCAGTAGAAGCTAAGAAGTGTGTGTTTAACAATTTTGACGTTATTATTACTCAAACTTTTTTCTGCACAGAAGTATTGTTTTCTGTAATAATTAGATCTCAACTAATAATGATGCAGGGATTACACTGTTAAAATTTAAATGATACCAATAATAAATTCTTGGCTTTATGTATAAGGTGTTTCTTCTTCACCCATAAATAACCTTTTGAATATAACACCTTTATCAGTATGATTATAAAATCCGTTATTTAAGAACAGACCCACTGGAAATACAGAAATAAAATTTTAAAAAACCCAACAAAATAAACCAAACCACAATAAAATGTACTTGAAAGCAATATTAAAAAAAGGAAACTAAAATGAGTTAAACTTACTGACTTCCATGAAAGTCACTACAGCTACAGCACTTAGGAAAATGAAGCTTCAATTTAGGTGATTAAATAGCCTTTGGGGCTTCATTTGGCTCACAGCTTTGGCAAGTGTGAGCATTTACTGTCCATGTAGTGACATTATCACCTGCGGACACCGAGCTGTAGTATTATTATTGTGCAGGAGAAGAGCAGATGACTATTAACTTTCCAGGCTAATGCCAGTATCAGGTTGTCAAATCCAAACCCAACAAAGTGGCCATTTTGCTACCTAGATTCTAAGAGAGCGTTGTCCAAAATCTTTTGACTCTGTTGTAATTTTTTTCCTTACCGACATGCAAAAGACAACTTAATTTCAGCAAAATCCAGAAAAGCATTTTTCCAAGAAAATCAAGGTGCCTAGAAGGAATAATTTACTTCATTTATTAATAGGTACACTAATAGCACAAAGGTACAAGCCCATAAATATATCTGCTTCCCTCTCTGGAACACAGCTCGGGTCTGCATCGTGCTTTCATACACGGCATTTTCCCTCTGAGGTCTCTGATATCAGTCTATGCTATCAATCTGTCCGGGACACGAGTGACATGCGCTACGTTCTTTAAGTTCTCAGCTCGTAATTATGCGAAATTCACTTGATCAGCTTTATTGCTGAGGTGCCCGTGCTCTGCTGTATCTGGCATCTCATTAGGAACTGGGCCCAAAATACTATGTTTAGAATGTACAACCATACTGTTAGCTCGTATTTGTATCTCTCATACTGCATGAACAGATTGCTTTTTCTTTAAATCCATCGGCACCAAATTTCTAATATTCATCTACTTCAGTGGTTTCCAACCTGGCGGGTCTGTAGCATACCTCTCCGCAGTTTATGAAGAAGAAACCAACCCAGAACCAGCAGGCTTAAATCAGCCGCACAGAGGTCTCTAACCTCACCGGCAAGTTTTGTGGGATGTGCAAAGCAAATGAGGTTATTGCCTCATTTCACTCTAGTCATCAGGAAAGGGCAGCCAGAGGATGAATTTAAGATCACTGAGGGGTTCATCCTAGTGTTGCAATGGGCAAAGGGAGCACCTCTAATTTCCATCAGCTACCTCATTAAGCCCAGAAGCACAGACAAAGCTGGATGCTGCAAAAGAGGAGATCATGGTATTTTGATTTTTTCCCCTCTTTGCTTCTAGTTCCCCACGCCAAACGAACGCACGCACGCTCTCTGCTGCAATGCCAGGTATTGGTTTAAGACCCCACAGTGGAGCTGGCAGCGCTGATTTGGTATCTCTGTAAGTAAAGCTATTTTTAGTAATGGTACCTGAGCATCAAAGCCACAATTTCTGATAGGATCTGGCTCTTCCCTGCCATCACCTGAGGAAAAGAGAAGTCGTTGCCTGGGAAAGCCCTGTCCTGACCCTGAGCCAGGACACGCGGTTGCCCTGGGGCTCCCGGCCAGCAACACCCAGCACCCCGGCAGGCTGCAGGATTGCTCCTCGCTGCTCGGTGGGTTTTACTGCAGGCTCCAGGTGCCGGCAGGATTCAGCAAGGCTGATAAGCTGTGCGGGAGGGCGATGCTTAGCCCTCAGCCGACTCCGTCCCATGCTTCGTGCACGCACGACCCCGCGTCCCTCAGCCACCGGCCCCTTTCCACCCGGGGAAAACTGCCGCAGAGAAGGTGGGACCGGGATTAAAAACCAGTAACGATTCGTGGTAAACAAACATGCCACGCTTTCATCTCTCCTCCTGTCTGGATGTAGCTCATAGGGCGTTTGGTACACAGTAAATATGAAATAATACTAAAAATAATGTAAACACTGTGCAGATATGATCATGAAAGAGGACAAATGCACACTGAATATTTCTGCTTTAAGTGGTGATGATATATGCTATATTTAATGCTAGGAATGCATTTGTACTTTAACCCCCTCAGAATAATAAATAAACAAACATAGAGGGAAGGAACTGAGAAAAGGCATATACGAATGTGTATATGTGTGCTTGTTCCAGAAACTGCCTACAGCAGTTTTTATTTAATTTATTAAAATCCTTTTAACTTATGAGGTAGAAGACTCTGCGTTTTCAGGTATCCTTGCATCTCTTAGATAGCTTTGTTTCAACTCTCAGAACATGGCAGACAGGCAGACAGCTAAAGGAAATTTAATGAGAGGCAATGGCTATATATTCTTGCAAGTGTTTGAAGTAAGAAATGAACAGCTGGAATTCAGAGACAAAGGCCCGACTCCTCTGTGGTTATCTCTAACTTCATTGCAGTGCTGCAACTTGCAGTGATCTCTGCAGCTGAGATCTCTGCAGCTGTGAGCTGCTAAAGTACAAACATCATTTTAATATTTCATTCAAACGTACATAAGAAGGGAAGTCAGCAGCCACGACTAGAACTCACTTTCATGCCCGTGAGATCAAATCTACCGCTCAGTTTCTGGCCTTCTGTTCTTTGCCAATACCTTATTTAAATAGGAAGAAAGTTTGATAGACATGGTGGGTTTTAGCCCTCACTAAACGAAAAATACACATCTACACTTAACATGGCCACCTGTACGCTTGTATGGCTTCAGTGGGACTACTTAGCTCCCACGGTGCAAGATGACGCGCTCTTCTTCAAAAGACCTCCTGCTTCATGTTGGTACTATCAGTGCTAATCTATTCATAGTTTTCACGTCCAGAAAGTTTTATTTGATCTGCTCATCTGTTTTGGCTTCACCTGCTTGGATTGTTACTGGCAATAACAATCACAAAACCCCATCAGGAACTGTGGCACAAAGTCCCTAATTGCAGACACGGCTACACCTTTTATCCCTTAGTCTTGATTTAAAGGATTCAAAATACGGAAAATCCACTGTAACAGTGGAGTCACTGCTTCAGTTGAGCTCCAAGCTGCTGAGACAGAAGACTGAAGACAGCTTCCAGGACCGGAGGTGGGTACGGAAAGGCTACGCCTGCGCTATATGGCAATGTAAGACACGGACATGCCCACAACCTTGCTTTTGTTCTCCATCATCTTCGTGCTCTTCTCCTCCTCAGTCCTTGCTTAGCTTCTCCAAGCTCCTGGCCCTTCTCTAGAACCATCACTGCAAGTCTTGCTCATTTTCTCCCTTATTTGAGAAAATGATAATAAGATGGCAATAACTCCCTCCTTGAGAGTAAAAGCAGCAATACAGCCTCTTTTTATGTGTGTGCCTGGCCTTGAATGACCCCTTCCATTAAAAAATCATTACAGAATCCTTTAGTCTATTATCCATTTCTGCTTGTTTAAAGGCAACAATTCCCAGGCCACCCAGGTCCCAAACAAGCCCTGGGTCTCTGCACTTACACACTAATGCATTTTGAACCTAGACAAAGCTGTGTATGCACACGTCCTCAAAACAGTGACCCTTGTTACTGAAATGTCTGAATCGGTATTTAGCTTTTCCACAGCAAGCACAAAGTAGTATCAAAATTTCAGACCACCTAAAATAAGAAGTGCTCGCATTTCCCTGAAATCCATGCCTGTAGTCACTGGCAGATGCCTGATTTGTGATAGACGGCACTCCCTCTCTCTCCCCTGTGACTATAGCTTGGGTATCATCTTCTATTCACTCCTCACAACCTGGTAGTGCCTTGATACTGCAGATCTGTTCTGCATAACATATCAGAGATATGACAATTCCTATCAAACCCCACAGCTAAAATTTTTATCGAGGCTCTCATCATCTGCTGTTCAGTTACACTGGCATCTTTCCCTCTGGCCTTCACAAGTGCAGTTGTTCTCCGCCGATACAGAAATGCTGCTGCAAAGACCATTCTCCTAGTCTGTTTCTTTGACCACGTCACTCTTTTCTTTGATCACAAAAAATATAGGCCACTTCCTTTTATATTCAAATCCCTTCAGATCTTTCACTACCCTAGGTACAGACTGCCTATATGACAGCTGCTCCTTCAATCACTCTACAAATTCAGGCTACGAATCTTTTCCCTATTTAAAGAAACTTTCCTCTGTGCACTGTGCAGTTCCCTATCAGCTGCAGAGCTTTCTCCTTTCTCGTTCTTTATAATTATTCTTTGCTATGAGAAACCGTGAGGATGTCACGCATTAGGTATCCCGGATTACCTGTCATCCTGACTAAGGAAGTCACTATTGCTTACACCCGCCTGTCCAACCAGCCGTAACTCTTGGCTTTTCTTTAGCAATGGAATGCTCTAGGACTGGAGTTGTATTTTGGTTGTCCTTGAGCATCACCCAGCACAATAATGCCCCAGTCCTTAGTGACCATTGCTAGTTCCTTGGTAGGACAAATGTTGCTAGTAGTGTGAAGAATTAACGGCTATCCATTCTTTCTGTTACTTTAGGAACAAATCCTGTTTGAAAACAAGCCAGAGCACAAGGAAGGACGGACTCTAGAAGGTCTCACATCATGAGATGTGTAACGACCAGGAACAACAGTAATCACCATTTCCCACTGAGGGCAAGGACTGTCCTTTCTTACAGCTACCCTTTAAGTTTTAGCTACTCAGGAGAGTCAAAGAGGAGCAAGGTGAAACAGCTTTATCCATGCCAGAGGTGCAGCAGACATCACTAAGCACAGCCTCTGTGCACACCCCGAACGTCCCAGGAGCAAGTCCACCAGCTTCTCCATCAGGCTAAATGTGAGGTCTCGTGCATCTCAGTGACACTGTGAGGTTCCTCTTCTTTGTAACTCGCTCTCGCCTGTTGATTAGCTATTCGCAACTGCTCGAAATGCTGATTAGAAAAAGCTGCTCAAAAGTAAATGGTCTCCTATTTTGTCTCTGAGTTTCTCCCATTTTTGCAAGCTTTTGCTCTTGCTTTACCGTCTCACTCATGTCTGACCTTGGTTGAGCTAAATAGCTATCAGGTAGTTCATCTGGACGAGAGACACCAGTGTGAGCTTTTCTAGTTAATTCTTGAGTCTGATAAGCTGCTAAATAAAGTGGTAATGTTACAACATTGTGTACCGGTAAGAGACAAAGAAATCAGCTCCTGCAAAGCAACTGTGTCTTGTTCCCTACGTGAAACCTCCCTAAACCACCAGCAAGTCAGTCATAATGGTTTTTCTAACTACCTCAGCGACACACTTTATGAAAGCCATTTCTGTGGTGAATAGGAGAAATGAACATTCACTAATAATATGCAATACTTATATTTACAGATTTACTGAGACTACAGCTTGCTGTCAAGGGAAATCACAACAGAGCAGTCAATCTTTCTGGTACCTTAGAAGACCAAATATCTGACTATGATATGGAGTATAAAAATAAATTTTAAATACATTACTATGCAATCACCTCCAACAATATGAGTACATATGCGCTAACACACATACCACTGCCTTGTGGAAAATATACCCACATCACAGCTGAACAGTAGTATGAAATTTGGAGCATTTCAGGATTTGTAAAGACTGCTAATGCCATTTGTACCTATTTGAGAACAGTAAGCTCTACTCAGAGTTCTGAAGTCATTTTGCATTAAGGCAGCTGTCTCCAGCTAATTTCAGCTGCATTAAAACGTATATGGTCCCTTTCTCCTTCCAAATACCCACGCACATGAATTTCCTTTTTGCCTGATATTCAAATCTTAACGGTTTTTTTTTAGTGTTGCCTGAACCCAAGAAGATAGATTTGCAGTAAAATACCTGAGCAGTATTTTCCTCGCTATGAGCTTTGCAACATAATAAAAATGGTGTTACAGAAATGGAGAGTATCTGGAGCAAGGGGATTACTATGTGTTGCTCACTGCAGATGGAAAGTAAATCAGCCACCTTAACATTAGAAATGGATGACTGAGGAGCCGTTCTGTTCTGGACAAAATCCCTCCAGATCATATGTGCTCTGAAGAGTTTTACCATCACCTGTTCTGAGAAAATTTGGGGCTGGTTACAAAAAAAACCCTATTAAATCGCCCTTTGGTATTAAGCACAATCTGAAGTGGCAGGTTTGGACCAATGGTCTCAGTTTGAAACTTTCATCCAACTTGTTCTGGTTAATCTGTAACTGTAAATCACACATGTGCTTGTGCAGGGTTCAACTTGCTGTGATTATGGCAGTGAAACAGTAATATTAATTTTCTAGTCAAGAAAAAACCCAGGATTATATGCTGCGTTTGACTGATACTGAGAAAATTAATAGAGCTTAAGAAGATGACAGAAAGTAAAAACACCGGGTGCATATGGAATGCAGGCAGAAATGTGTCTCAAATTGAAATGTGGGGTTTGCAAACAAATCAGGGCAAATGCCCTGTCCTTTATAAAAAAAACCAGTAATAACTCTTTTCCAAAACTGTTTTCCTCCTCCTAACTTGTACTAATTAATACACCAGCTTTAATGTATAAGGAAAGAAAAAGGAAATTGTGTGCAAATGTTGCAAAAAGAAAGGCTGACTTCACAAAACGTGGCTACCCGCACTTAAGGTTTTGTTTCAGGGACAACAGTAACATGGAATATATTTGGTCTTGCCAGCTCCCCCTCTTGTTTTTTTTTTAGTTGAAGTTAAAATACTCTTCTGTGTCCTGAGTTTTAGCTTGCTAATAGGATTAGCAGCGGCAGCATCCTGTACTTGCGACTGAGTTGCCTTCATTTCCTGAAGGCAACACATCCCGTTCCTGAAATCCTCCTTCACGCTCCCCCTCCAGCCCCATTTATCTTCAAAAGCTGTGGTGTGGCCATTAGGCACATCTGTTCCAGAAGTAGCAGCAGCTTGTTTGGTATCAGTTGGGGTGGCAGTAGGAAACGCATACATTCCGTCTGCATAGCCATTATGTAAACGCATCTGGGTAGCAAAAGAGGATATAAGGAAACACATAAAGCTCAGGAGGTGCGCACGGAAAAATAAAATCAGCTTCGCTTGCATATCAGTATCTCCGGAACGTGTTTTCAAACTGCCATCAACAATCCAGAGTACGAGTGAAAATGGGTATATGTTATATGGGTGTTTATTTTGTCCATTCTTACCGGCATTATACCTGCTGTCAAATCAGTCCCTAATAATTTATTGTGTGGATTAGCTTGCCGCTCACCGGGATGGGAACTAGCATCCAGCTAGCTCCCTTGTAGCCGCCTGCCTTTAGGGGTCCTGGGCTTCCAGGTGAATCGCCCTCGGGGTGTTTCAGCCGCGTCCCGCTCCAGAAGCCCTGATGAGCCGCTCGGTTTGTCAGTACACGCTGCAAAGCAGATGTCCTCTCTCACACTCGGAATACATAAGCCCTAACCGGCAACGATGGCTGGTCTAATGACCTCTGAATACCTTTTCCGTGTTTGTCATGATCTACCGACTTTTTTCCATGAATCATCGTAATTTTAATAATCACACGAGACAGTTTCTCTCGCCTCCCTCACCAGGTCAGGAAGCTAAACAGCAGAACGCTCACCGAGGTGCTCTGGCGAGGTGCATCCTCATCAAATAGGAGCATCTCCCTTTGCCCCCTGCAATTAAAATTCAGTGCAAACCGTCACCTATTTCAACAGAATTTGAATGGAATGGCCCGCTCTTCTGACAGGAATGGACTGGAAAAGCTCCTGGGAAGTACAAATCCATGAAAACAAAAGGAAAGAGCCTTCTTAAGTGCACTAGTGCGAAATACAGGCTCAGGCCGGTGCGTGAGGTACAGACTGCCAAATTCAGGAACGACGGACCCAGGAAACCCAAACCGCCGGCCCCGAGTCCTCAGCAGCTTTTTTGCCTCACAGTGTCCCCTCAGAGAGCGAGATGCTGAAGAGCAACTGGGTCTTCACCAACCGCCCCGATGAGGAAAAAGGGATATGAACACAAAGGTGCTCCCCCGCGAGTTTAACAAAACGGACTGCGAAAGGTAAAATGAGAGATTCTTACACCGGCAGCCGTCCCATCTCAGGTGGATTCTGGTGAGTACGCAACTCGGCACTGGATCAAGGTCTCGAAGCGATGTGCAGTGTGTTTTTATAAGTGTATTAAATTCTAACTGTATTATTCTATTATACTAAATAGCTTCCCAACTTCTAAAAAAAGACATTCTTAAATTACAAAACGATTTACTGAATCAGACGCCAAACATACTCGCCTTCATCAACACACAGAAGAAAAATTATGGGAAAATCCAGTTGCTAAGAACCACTATATTTGTCATAAGATAATCCTTACTCCATTGTATTCTACATCATTTAACTAGAGGGACTTTGAGAAAAATAAGAAAAAAATAGTCTCCCTACGTAAGTACAGGTCTAGTAGTTTTATTATTTTCAGTAACAATAAGAGGCTACATAAAACTAGTGTGCTGCTTGGATTATTATACTGTATCTTCCATAGAGAGCACGGCATTACATTAGTCATTCACTGCAGTTCAGTGACATGAAATATCCTCTTATTACAGAGAGTGTATGTCTCTTAATAGTTGCAGAAATTATTTACTTAAGCTCTCCCCTTCCCATCCGCCCTCCCCTCTCCAAAAATCCATTCATTTTCTTATCCCTTGGGGAAACGCCGCCAGTACTCCCTGTATACTACGCATACATAAATTATACGCCTTAAAGAAGGAACAAAATCATAAACCCAAAAATACAGCCTCCAATGTGAATAAAAATTAGGGAAGATAATTCTTCTCTACAGCCTCCTCTCTGACCCCACTGCAAAAGCTCCCTTCCTGAGTGCGAGAGAGGAAAAATGCAACTTCAGCTTTTTATACCAGCGCAATATATCTGCCTTTGCCAAGCGCATGCAGAAAACATGAACTTCATCCTAAAAGGTTTTCAGTGTTTAGAAACCACCTGGGAGAACTTGTCAAAAACACAGCGAACCAAGTTCTAATTGCACAAACTCACCCTGGTCTTGACAAACACAACAGTTTGGTTTGAAGTTTAAAACTGTTCCCATCAAAATCCTTGGGAGCAGAGAGAATGTTGCTAAGGTGTCTTTATGAATCTCAAAGACAAAATCAGAGGCTGGTGGTGTGCAATGAATGAAAGCGTTCTCCTACTGAGATTTGAACCTAAATATAGCAACTATGCTGATCACAAGGAAAGGCTGAATTATAATTTAAAAAAAATGACAGATGAGACAGGGTGGACAACCTCAAAAGGTTTGGAAATGCAGTGTAGATAAGAAACCATATATACAGCACTTGGCAGCAGCTTATCCAAACTAGCAGACCCTCCTGAAGGATGCCCTCCTGCAACCCTCCTATTCGGGCTTTGCTTTTGATCTGCAAGAAATCCCTTTTCCCCCCTCACTGCCAATGCTGGTTTTGGAAGACAACTTGCTCATTTCCTTCCACAGAGAATTTTCTTTGGGGTCAATTGTAAGTGCCCCACAAGCCCCTCTTTTTGGAGGGGAAGATGGACTTTTCCACTCCCTGTTGTTTCAGAAATTTGGCTCTCTTTCACCTACCCACATAACCTTACATCTCCATCATCTTTGCCACTAGCAGTAGTACTTAACGTGCTTTTCCTCTTGCTAGATTTTCTTCCATAATTTTCTCCTTAACATCTACAAGTGGTAGAGTTAATTCAGTAGTCCATATTTTTAATTTTAAGAACTTTCCTGCCCAAAGTTTTGGGAAATGACACGTTGCCTGCTCTCAGGGACGCTGTTACGAGGACAGCAAGCAGATGCAGTACGCTGCCTGTAGATAAACGCGCGGCTTCCAAACTTCCAAGTATGACTCCAAAACTTTTAATTACTGGCATCAATGAATCAAGGGAGCTACATTACAGCAGCTGAGTGATTACTCTCTCAGTGTGATTAATAGACCGGGTGGGGTTTAAAAGGCAGGTCCTGTATGTAGAGGAGAGGTAGATGCATGTGTTTTTGGGGGAGTTCCAGCTTAACTAGTCAAAGCCATATAATGCAGACAATTACTGAAACTTTCTGGACAGGAAAATATAGAATTCAAGCATTATTTTCCATTGTTTAAAAAAATGCTAAATCAATTTTCTCATCAGAGGAGCTGTTTTAGAGCAATTCACTAAGTCAAGATAATGAATGAGCTGTTCTTTCACAGCATTCCTCAAGGAAGAATTATCCCAAATGATATGGTTACTTAATAAGAACATTTATAAAGGGACGGTCATTATGCGAATTATGTATTTTACATAATTTATTTCAACTTCCAGTTTATAACAGCACTTTTATCTTTTTTTCATTCAGTGATAAAAAAGGCATCAATTATAATTCTCCTAGCATGTCTACAGAACAAATGTCTGCTAGTGAAGTTGCTGTGCTCATTCAAACATATAATTATACATCGGAGGGTCCTAGGCAATCTACATTTACCAAAATAATGGAGAGATACAACCCCCACACTTAAATGTAGCAGTTTAGGTATACGAGAAATGCAGTGCAAAATATATTTCGGGGCGTGCTGGTCTGTAGCAGTGCTGCCTACTATGTGATGACTATTGGCCGGGCGCTTCTGCTGTTAAATACGTAAATCCGCTTAGAGCCCAGAAAGCAATATGCTTGCTGCCATGTTTTTTAAAAGAAAACAGAGACTATTGCTTTTATGTCTTCTCAGACTCAGTACATTTTTACTGAGGTTTATCCAGTTTGCGTGTTCAAAGCATGGCTGCAAAGCACGCAAGTACGAGAGAAATATGAGCAAACCAGATTATAACAAGTATTATTGCAATTTCAAAGACTCTGTAATCGGAGGTGGAGAGATATACTGCAGGAAAGCAATTTAGAACCACGCCACAGGTTATTATTACAGCAATGGACTATTTAGGAATTAGAGACTACTGGGCTATTGGTCTGCATCAGCATGCCTGACAGCAGAGGTTGGCCAAGTGTTCTGATCTGGCCTAAAAGCAATTTAACTGGCTTCTACAAGCAAAAATTCAAAAGGCGGGTTGTTAATAAAATAATATTTGCTAATGTACTTTGGCAAAGGCCCCGCTAGACCTTGCAGATGCTGAAAGGATCCGAGAGCTCCATCTCATAGTCTTTCCACTGCAAACCCCAGATATTCACAAAAGGCAGACTCCCCTGATCTGGGCTACGAAAAGCACTGACCAGAACAGAATTTTTTTTTTTAATTATGGCTCAGGTGAGCGCTGTGGAAGATTAGAAGCTCCTATAGTAACAAAGCACAGGGGATCCATGAGGCTTGAGGACACAAAGCTCATCATAACATTTTCCTAACTTCTTGTAATCTTGACCAATATAAAGGCTGATCAAAGTATTGACTAGTCCTTAACAATTTCTTAGAATGACCAAACCTTTCACGAGAAACTCAAAACAACAAGTTCATGAAATAGGTAGGCATTAACTGCTCCTTCCTAAAACGTTCATGACTTTTCCCCCTCTCATTTTATCTGCATTTCCCAACTTCTCGTCTGAGTTTTCCTACACTCAGCTGCCAAACTTCTTGCTTTAAATGCTGAGCCAAAATACAAGGATAATATCACTCATGTCACTCTTGTATTTTTTGTAGCAACCATTTAAGAAGCAAGCAGTACTATTTCCTTCTTGATAAACATACACAGTTCCAGTATATACTGTCTCACACCTAATTCTAAAGACTTAATTGTTTTCTATGAATCCTTACTAGATACATGGAAATCCTTGTGTTAATTAAAAAAAAAAATAAAAAAATTCCTATGAAACAGTGTCTTTGACAGAAAACAGAGTTATTCAAGGCTCACTACTTAATTGGCACTAATGACAACATTCTACGTACTTCCCTGAAAACTACACCAAAAGCTTTCACTGATTTCTGTAAATGTAAAATCAATTACCAATCACATATCTGGTCTCTGAATTTCTCTTTTTATGAGTATGATTCTGCACAAGGATTTCTACCAGAATGTGTTACCTTTTAGAACTAGGTCACTAAGGAAAACAGAGTTCATGTTCTCATTCTGACTTTAATGTTACACAAATCTATAATTTCCCCATAAAATGTATTGATAATTTTATTTAATATTCTTATACAACCTGGAAGCTCATCTAGCCTGTGTGCCAGCATGGTTCTGTGTGACTATACAGACATGGTTATGCCATCCCCAAGGAGATCCGTAGTTTAACTGTTATCTTTTAAGACTCTCACTATTTTTCTGCATTTCCAACAGCAATCTGTGTCTCATAAACTAAGAATACTGGTAATTGATAGAGTATATAATTGCATTTGATGGATAATACTATCATGACAGGTAAAGCAATACTCACTGAGGCATTCTTTACAGAAGAAACATCGTAATTCTGTATATTTGCATTGGGACACGCTGCGGAAACTTATTGACCAGCTCTGTATGGGGAATGAAAACTTTATCTTTCAGATCTTTTCAGTGTTTGAAGCTGCTTATACTTACAAGCGCTATGTAAAGGAAAAGCAAAAGTATTATTGCTATAAAAATGAATATGAAAACGAGGTTGAGAAAGGATTACATGGAAGTGGCTATCTAACAACTCTGCTGAGACTCTGAGCATCACCAGTATGAACTAGGCATTTTCCCTGCAAATTCATACAGTTGCATCAAGTTGGAGCCACTGTCTGAGTGAAAGCTAAAAACGGAGCCAGGATGCGGGAGTGCAATCCTGTAGAGCCGGGAAGAGTCTCACCTCTGTCGATCCGAAATTCCACAGGTGAAGGGGGCAGAGGCTGTCATTCGTTCTGGACCCCTCCCAACCACAGAGCAAGGAAACTCTGCATGGGAAACCCTGGGGATTTTTGCACTTCCCAGTCCTTAGGTGTAGTTTTATGAGTGCAAAAGAAAGAAATGCAACAAACTGTTTGCACTATGAGAAGAGAGCCTTTTGGGGTTTATTTCACTCTTGAAATGGCACTAGAGGAATTCGTACAATCCATACCACAAGGGAACCCATATGGCGGGTGCCATATAGAACAAGCAGAAATCACAGCATTGCTGCTTATCGTTCAAGTGTGCCTGTGTACAATACACTGATTTCACTTGCTTATAACTTTTCTAAATTTAACTGCTTGGGTTGAACACAGCCCATGCCAGGTGTC